>NC_135531.1:210074229-210430229 GCF_045843805.1 Urocitellus parryii | reverse complement strand
ATTAAGCACCTCAGACAATGCAGACACCCCTGAAGTGAAGCTGAGAAAACGAGGTAGAGAATAGTTTATTTTTAAAAAAGTCTGAACACTTGTGTTTATTTTTTTAAAAAAATATGAACATTGCGCAATAAACCTGCCTCACTGATTTGATTCTTAGTGTGATGGGAATTCGTTGAAGAATTCCAATCATTTTTTTATTTGTTCTAATTAATTTATTTGTTCTAATTAAGAAAGGGAAAAATAGATTATTATAATAACATTTCTGGTTTATCAGTTTTATACAGAAAGTTTTTGTAGATCTTTCTAGTCTTTAATGATCTAATAAGAATGTGAGCATATGCTCTCATGAATCCATGTGTTCAGAGACATTAAACAGTAACACATTTGATTATTTTTAAAATTATCTGTTTAGAAAACTGCATTTAATTTAGCTCCTCTAATAACCTGGGCAAACAATTGAACTTGTGTTCATTGTCCTATACATTCTAAGTATTCCAACTATATGTTGAATGATTATTTAGTGATATGTAGTTCTATAAATTCTCTGTGCGATGCGAATGTAATGCTTTGTTTGAAAAATCATGTAGCCCCTTGGGAGAAAAACTATAGTCAAAATATTTCCCTCTCTTTCATTGGAACAGAGCCAAGTTGTACACAGGCACTGTAGGCACAGCAGTTGAGTCCATTATACTTTTAGGGGCTCAAGAAAATGTTTCAATTTATTTTAAAATATGAAGGAAAAACAATGAACTTTCAAATCAAGCAAAATGTTATATATTCATTTTATGTTATCTAAGAGAGTCATAAAATATATTTTTGATGATTTTTTTATACAGAAAGAAGTCCAAAAGGTAAAAGTAACACATTATTAAGTCTTTGACACATAGACAAAAAGTGATTAAATTCAAATAATCTGAAAAAAAAATCTATTAAGAAATAATTTTCAAAATCTATGCATTAGAGTGTTCTCTTTTGGTCTTATCTGAGATTTTATTTTAATTTGAGTATCTACAACAAGATGATATATTTTCTTTAGCTGTTGAAAAGTCTGTACTGATAATTATTCTCCTTCCTTAATCACCGTGAGATGTTTTGCGAGGAGGAGCTACCTTCCTTTTGTAAAGTCTTTTTTGTCAACAGTTGGGAGATCCTCCTGGGACTATTTAAGGACATTGTCTTGGGGAAAATTTGTGGAGAAGTTTAGAGGCTTGAAGCATCATGCAAGCCTCTAAGTGGAAAGAATAGGAGAAAGAAGGAACATTTGATATTATATAGAATTTTAAAAATGATGGGATAGAGAACATTGGTGTTATAGTAGATCAGCTGGTCCAGCATTTAATTTAAGAAATAATGTTCAACAAACTGAAAATGGCCGATTGGCTGGAGCTTAGTAAAGGCAGAGGGAGACATAGGAAAGGGCATCAGACAAATTCAATGGAATACGGTAAACAGATAAAGGTAAAGAGCATAATTGTGTGTACAGCTCTTGAGATGGCCTTGGACTGACCCAGTTCTTCCCATTTTCACATGTAGTTCTCAAGAATAATGGTAGAATGTGCTTGGAATACAATATTCCAATATAAGTGGAGACTTGCCATAATAGCCTTGTCTCTTTTCTAGTATCCTCTAGATACAGAAAGTCCTTCAGTGCTTTAGCCCTGTAATTCTTTCGGGCCAGGGAGAGCTGCTTGCTGGAGATCTTCAGTCTCATTGTAAGTGGTAAATGTGCAGTTGAGATTCCACTCACCCCAGTCAGCTTTCCTGATCCCTTGAAAACTAGCTTACAATGAATCCTTCATTTATCTTCTTCCTTGTTTCCTGTCTGAATGCAACAAATTCACTTCATGTAGCTTATGTGCATGGGTGTCTGTCTCACCACATTCTGACAAGTAACCATTGCACAATAAACCTGCTTCACTGATTTGATTCTTAGTGTGATGGGAATTCATTGAAGAATTCCAATCATTTTTTTATTTGTTCTAATTAGTTATACATGACAGTAGAATGCATTTCGACACATCATACATAAATGGAATATAACTTCTCATTTGTCTGATTGTACGTGATGTAGAGCTACACAGGTCATGTAACAACATATGCATATAGAATAATGATGTCCAATTCATTCTATTATCATTCCCACTCCCCTTCCCCTTCCCCTCCCTTCACTACCCTCTGTCTAGTCCAAAATACCTCTGTTCTTCCCCCATCCCTTACTGTGTCCAATCAGTTTTGAACAAGAGAATATGATCTTAATTTTTGGGTTGAATAACTGGGCAGATGATGATCCTCTTGTCTGAATTAGAAAAGCATGGGAAGAAGAAATTTTGACCAGAAAAATTAAAAATTGTATTTTAATTATTTACTGTGTAATTTTTGTTCTGTTCAAGAAACAGAGTAAGGTAAACAGTTGGACATGAACTTTGAATTCCAGAAAGATAAAGACTAAGCCTTAAAGCAAAAATTTAGAGCTTAGGAACTGGATGAGGTCAAGTACATGGAAGATATAAGTAGGAAACAAAAGATAGAGTGTATATGTCTTCAAAACTAAGAGCTGAGTAGGAAAATCAAGCAAATGATACAACATGACCATCAGTGGAGGAGGGAGAATACTGAGAAAATGAGAATGCTGAGGCCAGGAAAAGAAAATATCTTTAGGAATGTGGAGAGTCCAGTCAAATGTTGCTGAGGAGAGCTGTAGTTAGATAAGAATAGAGATCAGATCATTTGATTTGAAAATATAGTGACCTTAAAAATGGTAATTTTAGTGATGCTGTAAGAATGGTAGTATGAGTGGTTGAGACTGAGATTAGAGTAATAGATAAAGTGAACATGGAGCATCATCTCAGCAAAGGTTGATGTGAAGACAAACTTGGAATGAATGAGGGCTAGGAGAATGTTTTCCCCTCCTTCTTTTATTCTTTTTTCTTCTTCTTTCTCCTCCTTCTCCTATTCCTCCCTCCTTCTTTCTTTCCTCCCCTTCCTTCCTTCCTCTTTTTTTTAAGATAGAATTTAACTCATCTTTGTTAATGATAAAAAAATGATATCGGAAGGAGGGAGAAAGTAATATAGAAGCCATAGGGAATAATTAAGATGCAAAGTTCTCACTAAGACAATGGGTGAGAAGAAGGAAAGATCCAGGATGTAAGTTCAGAGGTTTGCCAATGGATGGTGGTGGTAGGTGGGATTGTAGAGCCTGTGATGTTGAGTGAATACTCATTTGGTGATGGAACAATAAAGGAGTCCTTATGTTGTATATACTGGTGAAAGAAAATTGTTTGAAGAATAGAATTCCTATCAATAAGATGGAAACAAGGACTGAAAGCAAACCAAGAGAGAACAGATTCTAGTTTTGTTTATCTGAATTCTAAAATGAGTTTTGAGAACTTTTAATTGGTCAATTTCCAAGGATCATTCATTTGAATCGAAGTTGTTTTCAGAAATTCTTACTTTGTGATTATGGGTAAATCACATTTTTTTTTTGTACAAACATCACATGTAAACATGTTCTATCTAAAACCTCTAAATCCTTTTCATAGATTTTTTTTTAAATTTATCACAAATCATTTGTCATTTATTTTCCCAATTCTAAATTTTATTATTATTTTTTTTAAAATGAGGTCTCATATTGGAGTATCAGTGTTCTATCAAAGGCTAACTACTCATTCCTAACTCTTGTCTGTATCTTTCCTACCTGAGTATACTAAATTTATTGTTTTTTTCCTGAAAAGCTTCATACTGAACCACATAATGGCATTTTTTATGGTGGGTGATCTTTCAGATATTCAGTTTGTCAGATAAATTTCTTGATGAGTTTTTAAGTACTTTAGGTCAAGGAGCTGATTGTCAATACCCTTGTATGTGAGCACCTATTCCAGTGTGTCAAGGATACCAGATGCCTAATAAATGCTTATAAAAAAGCAGGAATGAAATATATTTCTAAGACTTAGCTTTTGTTTTGTTGACTTATATTCTTTTAAGATTTTTTGGAAAGTAGCATACATGCATATTATAAAAAATAAATCAGTAAAACTACGAAAGTCATGGCAGATCTCTCCCTACTCCCCTCCTCCTGATTCTCTCCTAGAAGTCTCCAAAGTTCCATGTCCTGTGGACCCTTTCTGGGGGTGCTCCCTTCACTTCAAGATGTTCTGGATTGGCAGTCAGTCCTCTTGCTGTCCAGAGGAGGTATGTGTGTGTACCAGGGAAAGCACTCTTTGAGTTAGAGACTGTTTTATTTTTTAGCTGCTGTGGAATAATTAAAAATGAATGGATACGGTTGAATTGTAGGAAACATATTTATTATTTGGAGTAGTTATAAAAAATTCCTTGAAATTAAAAATCGTACTTTGAACAGGTCGATTAGTCAGATTTAATTTTTCTTTCACTCTCTTATATTGGTGTAAATATTTTCATCTGTTATGCATAACCAAAAAGTATATTAAACTGTCAAAACATAAATGATTTCCTTTTGGCCACCATGGCTTGAGGGATTTATTTCAAGTCTGTTGTGCTACTATTTGCCCCTAGGATGTGTAATCTATATTTTAGGGGAATGTGGCTTACTGTAAGACACCTGTATTATTTATGTGTGATTAATATTTGCGTTATGGTGAATGAGGTCTTTTGGCCTTACTTTTCTCTTATAGTGACTTAATCATTTCTCACAAGAATGGAGTCATTGTAATAAAACATTCCGCATACTAGTTTGTTTTTCAGCAGTGACAAATGCAATTGTAGTAAAATGTGAATTTTCAGTTATTAAATATGGCATCATGAATGTAATTTACTGGGCTACATCTGCAAGATGCTGCTATATGGCACTGCTGAAGCTGAAACCAAGCCAATCCTTGTTTATATGAATTTAAATATAAACATTGGTGAACAGCATCTTTAAATCACAGTACTTAGGCGGCCAGACCTAATTTTGTGTTTCCATATATAAATCTGTAAACTATATAACTGGTTGGTTATATGGTTGCCTATTAAGATGGTCTCATTGTCATTTGCAAATTTGCAACAAATTATAAAGATCCTTGATCATCCCTGACAGATAATATCATGTGCCAAATTAGGACATATGTCAAAGTTCCTTTCTATGGGTCATATAGGACATGGAACTTTTCATAGCTTTCTTTCAGAAAAAAAAGAAAGAAACAGCATTTTTTGTCAGAATAGTGAAGAATGTTCAGAGTTCCAAAATCTATAAGGTTAAAATTCAATTAGATATTAATGTTACCTGTCAGGACAGTCTTCTGTTACAACAGTGGTGTCATGTGGATTATCAAATATAAAAAGAATTCATCTTAAATGACCACATGAGTCTTTTAATTGTGTTTTGGTAAGCTTAGCCAAAGGCCAGGAAAGATGACATGAACATAAAAGATGATATTTAAATATATAGGACAAATCATCTTATTAGATGTGATATGTATTTACATATCAACTGTGTATATGAGTTGTGTTACTTCAAAATTGAAAAGATAAGTATAACACAGAAATTTAGTACCTTTTTTTTCCTTTGTGATTTGTCTGTTATTAGAGATGTGGTCTGATTTTTAGGCTGTAATATAGCAAGTGGTGAATATTTTAGGAAAAGAAACCTTGTCAGTATTTCAAAAAAGGGATTAGATTATGTGTCTACTAAAGTTGTGATAGAAGAATCCTGCATGTAAATATTGGCACTGTGACATATTAAATGCCTTTTGGATATATATTAAAATTGTAAAATTGTTCAAAGTTATTGAACTTCCAGAGGAAGTTATCAAAAGTATTAAAGAATGATGTTGATAATTACACTAAATTCAACCAGGATACGGTGGACAAGGGCTTTAAAACTTCAGAAACAATCAATTAAAGCCCAAGTTGTGTGCAATAAGCATCAAAAATTGATAAAAACTCAAATTTAGGTTTTTAGATTTAGTGTTTAAATCAATCAACTGCAAACAAGATTTAATTAAAGAATATTATTTCAAAGTGTAATTACCTACTGGGATTAGAATGAACCTCTATTGCCCATAATGTTCTCCTACTGTGATCCCACACTGAAAAATGTTGAGTTTTAGATTAATATGCATCTTGTAAGTACAAGTCCTAATCTCAATCTTAAAGGACATTTAAAACACACTTGGAACCTTCTATGCAATCAAGCCCAGTGTGACTACTCTGTCCACCATGCTAAATTTGTGATTACATTTTTTATGTGCATGATTTAAATCGCTTTAGCAGCAGTCCAGGGAGCATTTTACCCTGCATATTAATTACACAAAGGCTTTGTCATGTGAGGGTCTCAGTGGTCATGGTCTGTAATCCAGCTCATTTGAACTGTGAGTACAGTTTTTGAGCATGCTGTGCACATCAAGCCCAGCTTTATAGCTAGAATAGGCTGAGATGGTTAACAGGTATGGTTCCTGCTTAAGGAATGAATGCCATTTATTTAGTGACATCTGCAAACTAATTGCTTAAAAATCTGAAAGTGAATATGTGTGCTCAGAGGGCTGTTATTAATACATAGGAATGAGACTCCAAGCCACAGCATTCCCATTTCTATTGTCTCAAGCTAGCATTATCTATATCATCACATGATTCCATCATAAAATACCTCATGTTGGAGGAGAGAAATTCATACTCCTTAAATTTCAACAATTTCATCATTAGCAGTTTATTCCATTTATGTGTAGAAATCTTTAAAACTGTTATGATTTAAAGAGGAATTAAGTGGATTTTTAATATATTTGTGTATACCTTCAAATACCAAGAAGCAGAACATAAAAGTGAAAGATTGTTAAACATCACCACATCCCAACAGAAGAATTTCCAAATGTTAAGCGCTTTTAAGTATGTTGTCTTACAATAACAGTTTGGTTGTGAATAGTCAAAAAATTGATATGGTCTTTGTTCACAATTTTTAGTGTTTTAAAATATATATTATTATATTATATATTATGAAGATATAAATGGAAGATCTGAAGGTTGATGATGGCATCCAGCAATGGTTTTTAAGCATGAGGGAGAATCAAAATTAGTTTAGTGAATGCCACACAGTGACTCTCAGGACCCATGCTGAATCTTAAAATTCAAACCAATAATAGAGGGACATGGACACGTGCATATGTATTCTGAAAAAAGACACTGAGAATTAACAACCACTCATGGTCAGCTGAGAAATTTTATACAAAATAACTCCGCTTTAATTTCTGTTCAAGGAAGTAAAGTCAAAGTATGGAAAAGACTTGCCATAAGAGAATGACACCTTCATCAAGATTCACTTTGCTGGGAAACTCTCTGCCAATTAATGATGTGGCAAGTGATCCTTTAATTGACACATACTACTGTATTATCATGCTTTATTGAAAGGGGAAAAAAGTGCAATATTTTTAAATGCTAAATAAATAATACCTTATAAAATATACAAACTAAAATCAAGCTGAAATATAAAGCACAACTAGAAATAAAATAAGGACTTTTTAATTTGTGAATGATCAGAAAATTAATGTAATTTTTGTTCACATATTTTAATGATTTAGAAATGTGTAGCATATTTATTATGACTACCAGTTTTTGAAGAAGAAACTAACAAGAGAAAATGACTGTTCTTAAAAAGCATATATTTTCAAATATTTTTTTCAAAGAAATTTGCCTTTTATTCTTTGTCCCAAATCTAATATGCTGCTAAACTATTTGAAAATCTTGTGGAGGCTCTTGGGAAACTTCTATTCGTTCAACATTCAATTCAGATATTTTTAAAAAGCATGTTCCATGCACAAAGCAATATAAATGATGCCAAAGGGAGACAGATAACTAAACTATTGTCTCTGCTTTGTGGCATTTACAGTTTATAAGGGATGTTGACTAAAAAAATTAACAACTACCATGAAATCATTAAAATGCAGTATGAGAACCTGATAAAAATTAAAACAAAAACTATTAAAAACCTCTTTTCTGTCTTTCATGGTCAGATTCATTTTTAATCATATATTAAGTGTTTTTCAAATAACTTATTTCTCATATCCTTTTAAATACAAACTATTTTAAACTATTTTCAAGTAAAAATGAGGAAATCTGTTATTAACATCTACAAGAATATGCATTCTATAGGCTTATTTTCATTTAACCAGGACAAAAGCTCATCATTTGAGTAAGGTAAATATATTCTAAATGTAGAGAGTTTTAATATGAGTTTTGCTGCAAGAAGAATTTTATATAAGTTTAACATTAGGTTATAATATGCAAAGAGTATGTAAAGTTACAGATATTTTTGTGGAATTGGCTCAAATTCTCAATCCTATGGATTGAGTTGTATATTTTAAGGATTTTTTAGTGTGGTATTTGAAGAGTCAAATGCTACGTTGACTTACACTTATGTATCATTGTATTATAAAAAGATTCCAGAGAAATTTGGCTATGCCATTTAGCAGGTCTGACAGCCTTTGTGGGAGTGTGAACACTCAAGAGGCCATGTGAAAATGCAGTGTCTATGTCTGAACATTTGTGCTCTTCTACTGTTGGTTTGGGTTACAAAGATTATGATGTTTTTTTAAAGGGACAGCATTGATTCCACCAGTTCTAAATATTTTAATACTAATTTCAATTTTGGTAAAATAGAGCTAAGTTTTAGGACAGATATTGAGTTATGTAAGCAGCCTTTGTAATTATCTGAATAAACTCAGTAAAAAAGACTATTCATTAGGGTGGGACTTTCTTCTGCTCTTTATTCCCATTGGGTCACATTGTTGCCAGAAATTATGAATATTTGGAAACATCCTTGGCAATTGAGTTTTTCACATTTCTTAAGGATGTTTGGCATCATATAGTCAGAGTCCTCATTGAATTTTGTACCCTTTACAATGATTTTCTAACAGAGAAAACTATTTCATACAAGGCATATTTTAAGAGCCGATTACTTAAATCAGTTTGACTACTACAGCCTGATGTCATTTGATTTAAATTTTATCAAGGAAACAGAGTGTTTTCTTAAAATAATCTGTCTTCTAGTAACTGCCTAGCATTATTCATAATACAGTGTAACTCTTTTCAGAAAAAAATTCTCTGGAAATTATATTTTTGTGATCATTTATTTAAACTTCTCAGTTGTGTAAGAAACATCATTCCTCCCTTAGAACTGGTCCAAAAAATCTGGTAATTGGAAGTTAAAATGCCCTTTCAGAGTTGATGACTTTTCTTTAATGCACTTTCTGGTGTTCACTTGATGGAGTTGTGTGTTAATAAAAATCCATAGATTAAAGCTATGTAGTTATTTTTCTACTAAAAGTCTCCCTAAATATCTGGCATTTTATATCAAATTTTAATGTTTCCAATTTTGAGATCTCAGCAAAAAACTGTTGATGTGGGTCCTTTTGATAAATTATAAAGGTAAACTTTAATGAACATTGAATAGGATCACCTTTGCTACTTGGGGTAATAGAATAAAATAAAACAAGCAAACACATTTTTCTTACTGCCACATGCCTCTCCTTAATAATAACTTTTGTCTCTTCTGCAGAAATAGATGCTGTGGAAGTCTCATTAAATTACCTGACTGATGGAATAAATACACAGCCCATGGCTCGGCAGTCCATAGTAAACTGAGCAAGGGTCTTGATATCTCAGAGTTCTGCTTATTTACACATGCCTTGGACTCTTCTCACAGATATGTAAATGATTCTGGTTAAAACTAAATGCTAAAGTCTACACCATTAGTCTTCCACTTCATGATCTCCACATGGGGCTGTTAGAGGGATAATGTACCATACAATACACGGTTTACTTTTAATTAATAGAAAAAAATGTGAAATGAATATTAAATGTAGCTTAATGTGAAAGAAGCCTCAAAGCAGTTTGGTTGTTATTTATTTATTTAAAAAAATATTCAGTACTGCTTCATGATGAGAAAATAAGTAATGCATTACTGGACTGGAAGTCTTGGTGGAGCCTTTGGAAGAGAAAACGAGTTTGGAAAGGCCTTAACAAACCAGCTAATGATCCTGGGCCAACACAAAGAGGGTGTGTTTAGAGGGAGGTCCAGGGGGTTCTGGTCTGTGCCTTTTGAATCCTAACAGAGCTTTTCTGCCTGAGATTTCATCCTCCCTGCTGAGATTGTTCCCTGCTCTATACCATACGAATTCTAGGATCTGCCATTAAATCTCAGAGCAAAAAAAAGCTCATCAAATAGAGCATTTAATTAAAACACAAGATCTGTTTGTCTGTGTTATAATTCAATGTGTCAAAATTAATGCCTCTGTTTTTAATAAATAGAATTACCAATTCACAAACAGTTTATCACACTGTTCCCAACCACAGAATGGAATTTTAATTATATAACATTATTTATGGCATTGAAATGATCGTGTTTCATAATATTTGCCAACAGCACAAGTTAGGGTTTATAAAGAAAAGCTCTATTAAATAATCACTTTCTCCAGTGGGTTCCCTTTTGTCTCCTCCGGCTCACCTAGGATAAGGTAAGGACCTTGGAAAAGACAAAGAACATGAGCAATTCTATCCAGACTTTAGGAGATAACAAAGTCCTCACTGAAGGCACTTATTTGCAAGATTAAAGGGTTTGAAGTAAAGCCTGAAATTAGTAACTTTTCATCTCTTTTTACCCAGACAGCCAGTGTTTTGTAATAAAATAAAGACCTTGCACTTTCAAACCTTCATGCCAGACAGACTGTGAAACCGAATGCTACTCAATTTTAAATTATTCATACATTCTTAATTGTGATGTTATCCTTATAAATGATAGTAATGTTACCGTTTAAATCCTAAAAACCAGCAGGCACCTGCCAATGAAACGGGTTCATTTAAAACACAGCCATTGAATCCTTAATATGAGAGACTATTCGAGGAGGCTCAGCTAGGAGAAAGTCAGTAAGACATTTGATTTTACAGTTAGGAATTAGGTAGCTTGACGTGATTAGCAGAAGGGAAGTGAAATGCCAGTGCTTAATTTACAGAGAATTTACAGACCATTTGGAAAAATCACCCTGGGCTTGGAGACTACTTGCAGAAAATTCCAGTTAACTCTCTTTATGGGAGCATGAGCAACAAACAATTGTTTTCACATTATTTCCCCAGGATCATAAGATACTATAAGATGAAAAAAATATCACAAAACATGAATAAAATCACTTACTTATTTAAATGTAAAAGTTTATGTGTGTGTCTTTGTGCATTCATGTGAGAATGTGTGTGCTTAAAAAAAGTTTGTGAGAAAGATTCATAATAGTTCAAATAATTCTTTTCAGTAATAAGAGAACTAAGTTATAAGTATGTAAAAATCTAAGGTCTTTCCAAGACATACCACACTAGTCATTTTACTTTCTCCAACATTTAAAAAAAATGATGTTGTTTTGAATTCATTTTCAGAATCCTTTTAGTGATATCAACACTTGTCATGGTGTTGGGAGAAGAAATGTCTCTCTGAAATGTGGCCATATTCTTTTGGAACATACTTGTTAAAAAAAAATAGCAACTTTCTGAGGTTGTGTCATTTTTAGATGGACATTTTTACATACATCAATTTCTGTAACCTTTTGAGCAATTTTTTCTTTTTTTGTGTGTTTGCAGTTTCATATTAAAAGTCTTTAATAGAAAGAAAGAATTTAGCTGTTAAATATTTTATTTAAGAGTCAGTTTCAGAGAGACTAGATAAGTGAGGAGATTAATAACAGATTTCTATGCATTTGGCTTTGAATCCAAGACGTGAGTGTCCCCAGGACTCTAAGGACAATGTTTCAGATATCATGAAATAATTCCAGCCTGGGTGAACCACACTTTAAAATCCATGTTTGTGTCTGAGTTCTTTTCTTGTATGCACTAGATGTGTCCACAAATCTAAAATTTGGTTAACATGAGATTTTTAATACTACTTCCCACAAAATCCTAACCCAAAGGGTATTTATTATTATTCAGTTGTTTATTTGATTGCTTGTGTCTATCATGTGGCTTCACTGAAACAAAAACCTTTTTCTACATGTATGTATGCTGTAAATAATATTCATAATACATTAGAGTAATAAATACCATGACCAGATGGAGATGCTAATAAAATTGCACTGTTAAAGTGTTTCAGATTTGAAAAGCATTGTTTGCTTTAAATTCAAGATTTTAAAATCTTAGAAGGTACCCTTTATGTTTCAAGCATGTGTGCTTGATTCACACTTCATGGTTAAACTAGGCTCTGTTGGGTGTGGTGGCACATGCCTATAATCCCAGCAAGACTGAGGCAAGAAGATTCAAGTTTGAAACCAGACTCAGCAAATTAGCAAGTTCCTAAGCAACTTGGCAAAACCCTGTTTCAAAAAAAAAAAAAAAAAAAAAAGGATTGGGGATATAGCTTAGTGGTTACATGCCCTTGGGTTCAATCTCTGTTACAAAAAATAATAATAATAATAATAATAATAACAACAACAACCAATCAATCTAGCTTCTAGGTTCTGTTGTTGCTTACTAAACCAGTGTGTCCTTGGGCTAAATAAGATGAAAAGAAATTATGCAATCAAACATTCAGACAGGAGATTTGTTCCTTGTAGTTCTTCAATAGGTGTGAACTATTTTGAAGGTCATTTTTATTTTGGTGGCAGTACATTGTTCTATATA
Source organism: Urocitellus parryii (assembly GCF_045843805.1). Classification (NCBI taxonomy): domain Eukaryota; kingdom Metazoa; phylum Chordata; class Mammalia; order Rodentia; family Sciuridae; genus Urocitellus; species Urocitellus parryii. The sequence continues at coordinate 210,417,629 of NC_135531.1, read as the reverse complement.
GCCTTACGAGTATATACTAGTATATAGAATAGGCAAAATACAATGACAGTAATCATAAAATCAACTTTATTTGTTTTACTACTCTCTGAAATCTTTCAAGGGGTTAATTCTTATTTCACTTCATGATTACAATAATCAAGATATGGAATCAACCTAAGTGTCCATCAGCAAATGAATAAATGAAGAAAAATTTAGTATATATATATATATATATATATATATATATATAGATAGATAGATAGATAGATAGATAGATATAGATAGGTAGATAGATACATATACATACTACAGAATAATACTCAATCCTGAATAGGAAGAAAATGCTCATGACAGTGTGCCTGAGCCTGCAGGACATTATGTTAACTGAAATAAACCCAACACAGAACAGCAAATGCACACAATGTCATCAATGGTAAAATTTTGAAAAATTAAAGTCATAGAAGTAAAAAGTAATATGGTGGTTACTAGGGGCTGGAAGACAGGTGGATTAGGGCAATATTAGTAAAAGTATATAAAATTTAACCAAGGAGGAATAAGTTCAGGAGATCTATTGTACAACATGGTGATTACAATTAATATCATATGCTAGAAAACTGTTAAAAAAAAAGTAGATTTTAGGGCCAGGCATGGTGGCACATGCTTATAATCCCAGAAGTTCTGGAGGCTGAGGTAGGAGGATCTCAAGTTCAAAGCCAGCCTCAGCATTTTAGCAAGGCCCTAAACAACTCAGTGAGACACTGTCTCAAAATAAAACATAAAATGGACTGGGGATGTGGCTCAGTGGTTAAGCACCCCTGGGTTTATTCCTCTGTACCAAAAGAAAAAGTAGCTTTTAACCATGAAAAAAGAGATAAGTGTATCAGGTTGTAGATATGTTTAATTTGCTTGAGTTAGTCATTCTACAAAGCATACATATATCAAAACACCATGATATACCATATATATATATATATGTGTGTATATATATATTTTTTGCTAATTAAAAAATAAAATAAAAAATAGAATATCAACCTCTAATTCTCAGTATATAAGTATATAATTCTTTGTTATGACATTTTTATTTTATGGAACAATTCTGGTACTATTGTAATATTTGCAATTATTTTATTATGGAAAACTTCAAATTTTTATTATATTAATTTTGATAGTAAAAATTCTACATTAGGCAAGTCTATCTGAGCTAAAGAATTGATTTCTTTTCTAAGTCCTGTTAGTAACCTAATTTTTAAAATGTTTAATTATAATTTTAAAAATGTTTAATTATTTAATTAAAAATAGAATAAAGAAAATTTGAAAAATAATTCATAATTTAATTTCTTACAAAGCATTGAAAATATTGAATTTGACTGCTGAATTATGACATGTTTATAGGCAGACTGAGAAAGAATTTGGGCCACATCTGGCCACCATACTTCTAATTGATAATAATGTCTACCATGATGCAGAAATGAGTGTTGGGTGTGCTATCCTAACTCTGAAATTACACTTATCTCATACTAAAAATCTCTATCTAGTCATTTTTCTATGTCATTTATGTTATTGTTATAATTTTGGTGCTAAGCAATAATTCTCAAGTACATGTACATATATATGAATTGAATATAGCATTCGGTTTTAAGTCTACCTCTTACCAGTCTCATTTCTGCTTCTAAATATATTGGAATTACCAAAACCATATTAATTACTTATTAGTATAAAAGAGACGTAAAGACAGTCAATTTTAAAATTCCATGCAGAAGAATGTACAAATAGGAAAGAGTGATACTTATGTTGTCTATAATGAATTATTTATTATGTTAAACAATTATTTTATTAATTTCAAGTATTTTGTAATTCTGAATTTAAAGGATTACTACGATACCCTCTCTTAGGGTTAAAATTATTGGGGGAAATTTCGATAAACTTCTAGACATAATATTTCCAATCCATCACATTTCTTACCTGGAAAAATAGCATTTATGGAGGGTAAGAAGATGGATTTTATTTTACTTTTTTGCCCATATATGCAAGCAGATGTACATATACATACATGTTTAAATTTGGATATTTTATTTTGATTGCTAAGTTTTATTTTAAAAAATCACATAAATTGTCACATAAATAGCATCTCCTCCTATATTTTTAAAAAGATAATTGTATCTTAAATTCGTATGTTTTCTTAATCTTTGTATTTAAGAAAATCGTAGACTCACATGCAGTTTAAGAAATAATACATTGCATGTATCCTTTACTCAGTTTTCTCCAATGGTACTATCTTGCAAAACTATAGTAGCATCCTAACAAGGACATTGACATTGATGCAAACAAGACACAGAACAGCCCCATCATCAATGGTATTGCTCCCTTTGTCATATCTATACCTTTTCCCTATTTCTAAAATTGGTCATTTCAAGTATGTAATATAAATGAAATCATGCAGTATGTAACATTTTGGGATTGATGCTTTTGTACTCAGCATAATTCCTGATGATTCATCTAAGTGGTGTGTATCAACAGTTTTTTTTCCTTTTTGCTGCTAAGTAGTATTCTACTTTATAAAAATACTGCAGTTTAACTGTTCACTCACTGAACAATGTCTAGGTTTTTCCATTTTGTGGCTTTTTAAATAAACATATGAACATTTGTGTATAGATGTTTATGTGAATTAAGTTTTCATTTCTTTGAAATAAATACACAAGAATTCAATTGATGAGGCATAAGGTAGTTACATGTTTAGTTTTATAAGAAACTCCCCAATGTTTTCAAGAGTGGCATTTTGTATTCTTACCGCCATTGTGTGCATGATCCAGCCTCTGTGCATGCTCATCAGCGTTTTGTGGTCACTGTTTTTTTCCTAGCCATTCTAATAGATGTATAGTGATAGCTACTATGGTGTAATTTGCATTTCCTAGATGGTTAATGAGATTGAATATATTTTATGTGCATATTTTCTATTGTCTGTCCTTTCAGTGAAGAATCTGTTAATATGTTTTGTTCATTTTCATTCTCTAATTGTTTATTTAAAAAATTCTTGAGTTTTGAGAATTTTTATAAATCCTAGATACCAGTCCTTAATTGGATGTGTGGTTTGCATATATTTTTCTTAATTTATAGTCCATCTTTTCACTTCTTAACATGAGCTTTTGAATGTTCAATTCCTTGGTTATTTTCTTTTACTGAGCTGTTTTTGTTGTTATTCTAAAAACTCCTTGTGTGGCTTAGATCCCCCCAAAAATCTCTCTCTATATTTTTCTAAGGTATTTTTAGTTTTCTTAACATTTTCCTAAAGTTTTAAATCTATCACCCATTATAAGTTAATTTCTTAATAAGATGTGAGATTTAAATTGTGGTTCATTTCATCAACTATGGATTTCCAACTGGGCCAGCCTGTTGAGAAGGCTGACTTTCCTTCACTGGATTGCTTTTGCACTTTGGTTAAAATCAGGTTAACATACTTGTATTACTCTTTTTCTTGGCTCTTTGTTGTATTCCACTGAATTTGTCCTTCTGTCAATACCATACAATATTGATGGTTAACTACCTAGCAGGTCTTTATATCTAGTAGTGTGATTCCTCCTATTTTCTTGTTCAAGATTATCTTAGCTTATCTAGGACCTCTTCATTTTCATAGAAAATTTAGAATAAGCTCATTTATATCTGCATAAACTTTTATTTTGGAATTTTTATAAAAGCTGCAGTAAAACCACAGATCGATTTAGGCAGAACCAAACTCTTTAGCAGATAAATCCAATCCATGATGACTGAAACTCTCCATTTATTTAGATCCTTCTTTAATCAGCATCATTTGCAGCATATAGATCCTGTGCATACTTTGTTAATTTTATGCTTGAGTGTTTTTAAAAAGTAATTGTAGCCAGGCACAGGCACATGCCTAGCATCCCAGTAGTTCAGGAGGCAGAGGCAGGAGGATTTAGAATTCAAAGCCAGCCTCAGCAACAGTGAGGCACCAAGCAACTCAGTGACACTCTGTCTCTAAATAAAATATAAATTGAATTCAATCCCCAGTACCAAAAACAAACAAACAAATAAATAAATGTAATTATAAATGCTATTGTTTTTAAAGTTTTGGCTAATATTATTTAAAATTCTCCAATTGTTCAATGGCTCTTTTGCCTATTAAGAAATACAGGGGGTTATGCCTCAGTGGTAGAGTGCTTGCCTAGCACATGTGAGGCACTGGGTTCAATTCTCAGCATCACATAAAAAATAAATAAAGATATCTTGTCCATCTACAACTAAAAATAGAAAAGAAAGACTATGAGATCATTCACTTTGGGGCAATGCTTAGATTTCTATAATAATTTTTCCAGATCTTAGAAAGATTTTAATGTAAAACAGAGATCACAATTAGAATTATTATTACTGAAGGAAATATATGAAGTTAACTAAGTCCATCAGTACAATATTATTTGAGACAGTAAAGCTCAAGCAATTGTGGGCTGCATAAACTTCTGGAAAAACAGAGACCAATGATTTGAATACGTCATTAGTTTGTTGAATCTTTATAACTTTTCAATACTTTAATTCTACACAAACACACAAACACAAACACATACACACACAAACAGATGGTCTGTGACTTAAAAGTGGTATAACTTATGATATTTCTACTTTGTGATGGTGTAAAAATGTACATATACAACAATTTTGGTTTTCACTTTCAGTATAGTACTATTGAATATGGTATATTGAATATATTGGTATGCAATATGTATATTATTAAATAGCAATATTTTAATGGAAGAGAGAATCATAAATATAAATTCCATGTTGTTCTTTTACTTTTGCATACTCAAGAAGCACATGCATCATATTTTTGAGACCTCAGGTTTACCAATCACATTCAAAGGGTGGTGATTAAGAGACATCTCAATTTAAGCACAGTTTTCAGGTATTGTGTTCTAACAGTCTAACATTAACCCTGTTTAGTATTTTTATTGATATTCTTTTATTTGTCCTCCTGTCAATATTTAATCTATTATGCACACATCAGGTAAAATAATTTTTGTGAAATTTATAGTTTGGGCAGTATCATTCTTCTAATTAGAATCTTACAGTGCTTTCCCAAAGCACATTGAAAAAATACTCACATCCTTTACAATAGCCTTCCTAATCTGAGCCAAACTCTGCTCACATATTTCTTTGCTAGTGTCTCCCATAGTACCCTATATTTCTGGTTTTCAGCCTTTTCCCCTAACATTCCTCTCCATTTTATTGAGTTGTACTATGAGTATCTCAGACAGTTCCTTCATTGCCTATTGTCCCTTAACTTTATGGTTTAAGACTAAATGTGAATTCCTTTATGTTGCCTTCCTTAAAATCTCAGTCTACTCCACTATGTCCTCTCCCCTTTTATTCTCTGTCTCAGCACCATATCCTCAGTATATTAACACAATGCCAATTATTATTATTTTTTTTGTTTCATACTAGTTCCTTCATGTGACTATGACTTTTAAGAGGAAAAAGGCACATATCTCTTTTTTTCATGTTGGCAGATAATACAGGCTCAATAAATCTGTGCTAAGTGGATAAATGAGCATTGAAAATAAATACAAGATAAAAAGGAATAAATCTGGGATGCATTTTTAGACCTATGTATTGACTTTAAAATTAAACCATATATATTTCCCACAAACAGTAAAAGACCCTTTCAATTTTTCTTGACTGCCTCTTTACTATGAACCAATTCTATCATGGCTGTGAAATTGAAGCAGAAAAGTAGTGTCCAGAACCAGGCAGGTGACAGCTATCAAATATTATGGTAGCTGTCTAGACTACCATATGGTCTGACTAGACACATTTAGGTGAATATTTCTTCCTTGGTGTTTTCAGATTCTAAGTATTACTTATAGTCTATAAAATTCACCCATTTTAAGAATCATTCACTATGTTTGGTAAGTATATAAAACCATGTAAACACCATCACTGTCAGGATACAGAAGAGCTATTAGAATGATATTTTCAAAAAGAACATCACTTATTTGAAGTGTATGTGAAAAAGACCAAAATTAAGAAGTGATTAGAACTTCTGCATAAAGGTGATTGATGGAAGGAATTGGAAATATTATGACTTGGAGAAAAGGAGCCAATGAAACACAATATATTTCTTTAACTATTTGAAAAGCCATCATTTGAATTAAAAGGGGGTTGAACAGCTTTACTATGTCCTTAAGTTTCAGAGAAGGAACAAGTATGTGAAGATTGCAGGCAGATAGCAGTTAGCTTAAATATGGGAAAAGTGTTTAAAGAATTGGTGTTCCATAAAATAATGAGTTCCCCTTAGCTATAAGAATTTAACAACAGGCAGGAATTTTGTTGCAAATTTTACTGACTTGGATGGAGAATAGAGATGATGATAACTAAGTCGATGCTCTCAAAGGTGTATTGAATATATGAAATTGCTGGGTTCAGAAGCTCAGGGTGGAGGGATGTACTCAAAAAAAGGAGTGAGATTTGAGACAAAGTGGGAAGGCTTTGGGGGTTTTGGTTATGAACAGAGGAAGATAGGTGGAAGGAATATTCAGGAAAAGTATTAGCAAGAGCAAGGTATGTAACAACACATATCTATTCAGGCTGGATTGTTCTAAATAACCACTTAGATTTTATGAATCACAGATCACTGAAATAGGAAGAAAAAGAGAGCTCTCTCACATTGTTTCTTATTCCTCTCTTTATTCCTAAAATGAATTTGAAGGTAAGAAAATAAGGATTTTTATTTACTTGCACAAACTCCTTGTTCTCTTAAGCAAGACTAATGATCTTAAATTTATAAATAGCACACAGCTACAAACAAATATATATTTTTCATTTAAAAACACCATGTAGGTTTGCTTTTCTTTCAGGCAGATAATGGGCCTTTTTTTTCCTCATAGTTCAACTGACAAAGAATTGGTAGATTTTCTCTATAATTTGCTATTATCCTAAAACTCAAAAGCAAACCCAAATGCCATCAGTGGTTATAAGCTGTGATGTGTTTGAAAATGGAAATTTGACCACTTCAAATAGCAAAATCTTCATTTCCATTAGAGTTTTATGAACTGTCTGATTGTAGATCAGGATAAAACGTACACTATTCTGTAGCCTGCTACGATGCACCAGGCAAGATGATGAAAACAAAGGCAATTATTTGTACTAGAAATAGCATATTTCATTAAGCATTTCATGCATGAATACAGCCACATTGGCACACATTGCATTTTGTTGGATTTATACTCTCAAAGTTATAGAGAGGTCTTCTATTTTAGTTAAGGATATTTGCCTCTGGACATCTTTCTTGTGTATACCTTTTAATTTTGCATTTAAAACACAATATTTTACAAGCCAACAACATTCAATAAACTAAACAGTCAATTGACTTGGTAATCATCTTCTTAGTCAATATATAAAAAGACCACCCTTTAAAAAATAGATAAGTTGTCCCTCATTACTCTAGCAGGGGAAAATGAGGATAAGGTTTAAATAAATTATTTCTGTAGAATTAAACACAGGTAAAAAGCAAAGTTTCATAGATCTTTTAGAGATGCCAAGAGTGGCAAAATATTTCTTAGAAATAAAATGAGCTAAATATAGTGCTTAAAAAATAAAAAGAAATTCAAGCAATCTTATTTTTAAAAGTACAACTTTGTAGCAGTAAAGTTGTTTCTGAATTTCCAAGCTAGAAATAAATCTAGACAAAATCTACATTATTTTGTTTTTCTTTTTGAAAGAAAAAAACAACATGAGTAGAAAACCAGAAGTTTTAGACTTTTATTCTTTTTGAGGGAAATAATAATAAATATTTCTGACCAGAATAAAATCATTTGCTCTCATTGCTGGTTTTAATGAGGATTCTTGAGTTTACTAAAACATCCCTCTTTTCCTTAGATCAGAAATAGTTATTGAAAAGGAGAATATTCCTATTTCGAGACTCAGGGTCTTCAAATACTTCCATATGGATGCAGGGACAGACTTTTGGTGATCTTTGTTGTCTGGAAATAATTATCTGGACTATTTATTACCTAGATTTGTTAGTGGTTTTGTGCTACTGTTATTGTAGACTGGAAAATATTTACACCTGTATAATCCCTGATGTTTTTTCTATTACGGTAAAGTTATAATATGCCCATTGGGGGCATTTTTGGGGGTTATATCTACCACTCTTGTTTTGGACAACTTACTTAACTATTCTGGGATTTTCATTTTCTCCATGAAACAGGGATAATAACTTAGAAATACTTGGTAAAGAATAGAGAGAATACATGGAACATACCAACTAGTGTTGAGATCATGATACAGGAGATAAATGTAAGCCATTATACATATTATTAGGTAATAAGTAAGTAGAAGGACTTCATCCTGATTGGGAGGAAGTAAAATGAATTATTTGTTGACTATTTGGTTGAACATTAGGAATGCCAGATTCAGGTTTATTGGAATCTTCTACACTCTTGGTTCCATGTCTTCATCTATTTTTATTCATTCTTTCACATAAAATCTACTTCTTGGCCACTATATTTCAACTACTAGCCTAAAAACCTCAGTAACAAAGATGAATAGAATAGAGTTAGTCCAACTGTCATCTTCGCTGTCATTCTGGTGGGAGAGATAGATTTGTCAACAAACAAAAATACATTGAGGGGCTGTGATTGTGGCTCAGTGGTAGAGCACTTGCCTAGCACATGTGAGGCCCTGGGTTCAAACCTCAGTACCACATAAAATAAATGAATCAAATGACATCCATCTACAACTAACTATAAAAAAAATACATTGAGTGCACCTGTGGAAGGTACTGTGCAAATTACTATAAGGGCTTAAGGAGCAGCTCCTGAAATTCTCATAGAAGAGTCAATGGGATTTTTAAGTAAAGGTGAGCTTTGAGTTGAATTCTAAAAGATGAGTGATAATTTTTCAGGCAAATAAGGTGAAGAAGGACCTTATTAGAAAAAGAGTCCAGCATACACAAAAGCAGGAAGTGAAGAAAGTACATAGCATAGAATAGAGACTGCAAGTGGCTGAGTTTAATTTTTATCACAAGATGGGAGTAGTAAGTAGAAAATAAGGCTAAAAATATAGGTAAGGATCCTAATGTCATGCTATGGAAATGACAATCAGAGACCAGAAATGAATTTCATGAATTTTCACTGGCATCAGTGTTGAGGAAATATCCAATGGACAGTGAATAAAGCACAAGAATACCATTTGGAAGTCAAGTGCTTTCTCTCCATGATGATAATCCAGATCAATTACTTGACACATTAGCATTCTTTGTAACTGCCCATCAATGAAAACGGTCACCATTCCTTCAAAGTATTTTCTTCAATAAATTTTCATATTCTCCCAAAGTCTTTTGTTATGCATGGCAAAAGTAAAATCAGTAAGATTATCTGAGAATCTAAATATAGCTGTGTATTGTGTTCTTTCTATAATAAGCCTATTTTTCTACTTTTGAAATTATACTAACCTAATGTGCATAGTAGATGTATATTTTAAATAGTAAAACAAATAACCACATAACCAAAACCAGTTTAAGAGATAGTTTATCAATGCTTTAAAAAGTTACTAGTATGTCTTCCTAATCATGTTCTCTTCTACTGCACTGTCCTGAATTTTGTAACCTCCTCCTTATTTTCCATAAAGGCTTTGATAGTCTTGTATTTTCTTTGTTTAAGTTCTTCCTCCCACCCCCATGCCAAAAGACAGGATTAAGATTTCTAGTGTCTACCCAATGTCTGATTGACATACATGAGAATATTCCCCAGTTGGTATTATAGCACAAAGTTGGTGAGGTGAAAGCACATTTTATGTTAGCACAGACTCAAAAATACTTGGAGCACAGAAATGCACATATGTTATCTTTGAACTGCTGCCAAATCATAAGGAAATGTAAAGAAAGATGAAAACTACCATCTAGAATAAGATATTGTCATTAAGGTCATGCATTCTTTGGTGTCAGTCATTCATATTTTCTTTGAAGCAATTTTGACTACATTAATTACCACTCAGAGATTCTAAATATCATAATGACTACTTTCTAGATCTTCTTTGAGTAGGAGATTTTACACAATAGTTTCAGTAAAGCTCTTTAAATAGCGTGTATCACAGAATAAGTACTTTACAAATGTTAGCTAACAGTGTTATTGTGCTTGTTGTTGTTGTTACACTTATTATGGCCAACTCTATTCCTCCAGTGATATACTGCTATTTTTATTGAAAGAAATACAGTGGTATTTCTGTATAATCTGCATTACATTATTATCTGAGTAAATATTACTACATTAATAGAAAGATACTGATTTTACTGTTTCTTTTGCATATTGATTGGAATTCAGTGATCCTAGAATTCAATTTTTATGTAGCCTTTCTCTCTTATAATTTTCATCATCTTATCTTTATCATCATTTTCATCAAGGTTACCATCCCTGATTAGGTCATTCATTTTATATTAAAACATGAACATGTGATAGACATGGTTATTGCCTATCAATATTTCTTCTTCCTGAGTCCACTGAGCTAGCCTGCTTTCAATAGGACCATTCTAACTAATTGGCCAATCAAATGTATCAATGCCCAGTTGAGGAAATGAAAACCACCTGGGGAAAATTTTTCTAGTCTGTATTCCTTGATGCTAGTCATGGAAAGTGTTGAGAGGGTGGGGAGAAAGACCACAAGAGTTAGGTTGCTATGTTGCCAAAATAAGGGCATCTGACCAGGAGGAGGATGACTGACCTATAGCCTACTTTGTGCAAAACTGAAATAAATTATAGGTTTTAAATCACTGAGACTTTGAGGTTGTTTGTTACCTAGTCTATGTGGACTAGTAATAAAAGTAGCATTGCATTTTTTAATGAACAACTAATAATGGTGTTCTTGCTTCGAAGAGAAATAACATACTTTTCATTTTAATGGATTATCACTGTGCTCATACAAAAAGAATGAATACTTGGGAAGTAATATTTATTGTTCTTGGAATGAACTTGTTTGCTTTTCCAGTTTTATAATGGTTGTTTTCAGATATTTATGTCCATACAATAAACTGACCTCAATATTCTACTTATTTACCATATAATATTCTACTTATTTACCACAGTATTAATCATCACATTACAATTTCATGTAGAGAATGGAATCATCTATGAATGTACATAGACAGCCTATTAATTTCTAATCTCTTTGATGTCACAAGTAAAATAATCTATAATGATGATTGTGTAGCTGTTCACCAATAGAATATAATTTTTTATCTGAACTTAACCAGGCTGGTTTGTGGATGGTACATTGCTGCGGGTGGGAAACTGTTGTGTGGGGGAACCTATTCAACACTAAACAACCTCTGACAAATTGTGACTGGAAAGAAGGTGTGTCAGGCAGCTCAGACTAAATTATGCTACAGTAGCAAACAGCCTCAAAATATGTGGATTATAATAAATACATTACTTGCTCGTACAACATATAGGTTCTGGCTTGGCTGTGCCTCTGTTTTTAGTCATATTTGTTTTAGGATCCAGGCAGAGTAGCTGAGGCTGTCTGGGACATTGCTGGTCTTGTGGCAGGGTTGAAGAGAATTAGAATTATATTCCCTCTTTCTTTGAAGCATCATACATATCCTCCCTCACATTCTACTGGACAAAGCAAATCATATGTTCAAATCAGATGTCAATAGCATAGGGGTACATAATTCTCACACATGAAAGGGCAAAAAATATTTTGAGTTGTAATACAATTCAGCCCAAGGTTAAGCAGGAGTTTGTGAGGGTAGGGGCAGAATTAGAAAGTAAAGCCTTTTGGCATTTACAAGAGTAGGTAGTCAGTGTCAGCGATGCTTGTAGCAAACTGAACATTTGAGAAGCTATAATGAATATAATCATGAGTCTGTTTGAGAGCCTAATCTCTGTTCCACACTGAAATAAAAAGTATGGCCTCCAGGTAAATATTAGCAGGATTAAGTCCTGAAATCTGAAGTAGATTCCTCAGCTCAAAATTAGAAGTTAAAAACAAAAAACAAAACAAAAATACCCAACAACTTTTTGTTATAAAAGACTTCAAAATTATTCAAAAACAAGATAACAATAAAACCCTCATATATCCATATCATTCATATTCAATAATCAAGTTCACTTTCATTTTATTTATACCACCCCATTTCCTATCCCTTGAATTATTTTGCAAAAAAAAAATCTGAGATATCATTTCATTCAATCAATATTTATCTCTACAAGATAGGTTCTGGGGCTGGGGATGTAGTTCAGTGTTAGAGAGCCTTACCTGGCATGCATGAGGCCTTGGGTTTGATTCCCTACACTGAAAAAGAAAGGAAGGAAGGAAAGAAAGAAAGAAAAAAAAGTAAAAGTTCTTATAATTTGAGTATACAATACTATAAACATATCTAAAAATTTTAAAAAGTTTTATATTATTAAATATTGAATTGGGGTTCAAATTTCCTAATTATCTCACTTTTACTATTTCTACACATGAACGTTTCAGTCATGTCCATTATTGGGAACAGTTTTCACGTTCCCTGAGATTCTTTAAAACTATAGCTCCCCTCTTTCTTTCATTTTTATCATCCTTTACAATTTCATTATTTTTGTTGCTGTTTTTGTTATTGTTGAATTAGCATTAAAATCAGAGAGACTAATCTTGTGTGTGTCAACAGATGGATATTCTAGCCGAAGGACTACAGATTGAGGCAAATATAGGCAGGAGTTTGGGATGAGAAGTTTTCTGAAGGTAAGAACCCTGAGTATAGTCTTCACTTATGCAAAATGATGAAGAAAATATGCCTGTGCACTTCTTAAGGCATTGCTGTTATAGTAAATAGGAGAAGTGTGATACTCAAGGCATTTCCTTGCTCTTGTTCACAAAATCCCTAGATCACTTCGGATCAATTGCTAAATAATATTGCTAATGAGACTTTGGTAGATTGCATTTTCATAGAAGGCTGTTATATGTTCCGTTCTACAACTCCAGGAAGAGAATGGAGTGGAAGCAATTTTCAGTCTGGTTCATGACACATCTTAGGCCTGGCTTTCTGTCTCAGGACTCAGGACTTGAAAGCTTTGACCTGCTGTTTAAGAAAAACATTTACATAGACGCCATCAAGTTGGAGAGACCCCACAGAGAGAAAGAGTGAGATGCCCAAGTTATCCCAGCTGTTGCACTTCCCAGATATTTAGTCTTTCCAGCCCAGGTGACATCTTGTAAATTTGTGAGGCTTTGAATGATCCAGCTCCCAATCAAGCCCAGCTGACACTAAGTGGAATAGAATAAGGAATCCCAAAAGCGCTGTCCAAATTGTGATCTGTGAGCCAAATGAATACTGTACTGTTTTCAGCACCTATAGTTTAGAGTGGCTTGTTACATAAAATTGGTAAATGGAAAAATGGACAATGGATTATTTGTATTTTGACTCTGCTGCTTATAAGTAATATCAAGTAATTCAGTTTGTTTTATTCTAAAAGGTATTTATATGTTTCCTGCTAACAGCCAGATATTTTATAAGGTTATAGATTTAGACATACATGAGATGGGGTTCCTGTCATCCCATAACTTGTAGTTTAAAAAAAATTGAAAATATGGGGCATGGTTTTTAAAATAGGGTGAATCACTTTATAAAAATATTCATTACTTATTATATACATATCATATTGATAGATATTATACTAGATGTCTCTTACAGAATTATTTCATTAAACCTAAATTCTTCCTTTAAAATGAACATTAAGAGCCTCACTTTGCACTTCAACACACTAAAAGAGTCCAACCTAAATTGGTAAGTAAATGACAGAACTGAAGATTCTACCCAGATCTGATAAATTATTGTGAATGTAATTTTTGTTATTGCTTTCTAAAATATAATTTTTCAATACATTTATTTTATTTTGAATGAGGGGAAGATTTACTTATTTCCAGGTTATTTCTACCCTTGATACTAAATGATAGTAGACTGTTTAGGGTGGCTTGGTAAACATGAACATTTACCATGTAAGAGTATATATATTCACAGTGTAAGAGGCTATAGATTAAAATGAAACTTGGTGTTGGCCTATTAATAATAGTAAAAGGTATAATCATGGCAATGCTAACTCATAGCAGCACAGGTATTTAGAGAAAGAACTACTTGGAGGGATGCAATACTGTCCAATGCTCCACTTGTTCCATTGACCAGATGCCCTTGTGCAAAAAAATGTGCACAGAAGAATGTACATTATAAAGCAAGTTTCTGACAATTTGGTTAGAAAATTTGATAGTTTTCTGGCCATATTTTCCTACTACCTTTGGCCCTCAACTGCCATTCCACCTTCCTCTCCAGTCTTGTGAAGTGATTGGAGAGCGGGAGAGTTTTTCTAGAAGTACATTTATGTGGTCAAGTAGTGCTCTGTAAACAAGACAAAGGAAAAAGGAGAATATCTTTAAGAGACTCATTCATAGAGATTGTAGGTGCTCAAATAGAGAAGAAACTGCTTCTTGGTGAATGCTTGATAAGCCATAGAATTTGCAGCTGTGTTAGGTACATTGAAGTGAAAATCCTGACAGTAGTCTTAAAAGGAGAGTTGAGTTATATTTCATGGTAATCACAGGGACCTGGTGTCTGCTCCTTATCCACATATTTCTGAAAGCAGTATGATATACCTGGCCTGGGAAGAAAATGGGAGCAAATTCAACTCATCCCACTTCTACTCATTTCTTAAAATATGAAGAAGAGGAATTCCATTTTCATGGCTCTATGAGAAGGAGGTGAAAAGGTGAGAAAAGAGAAAAAATAGAACTTATGTAGAGTGGCCCATGTGAAGTGAAGCTTTCCTGGAGAGAAAGTGTGGGGTGTGGAGAATGTCTGGGGCTAACGGAATCCAGTATTGTCTCTCTCTGAGCCCTCTCTTCTCTGTGACAGAGGACTTGGGATAAAGCTGAATGCGATCTTCAAGAAAACTTTCTATTATTTAAGATAGTACATAAACTTAAGGAAGAGTTAAATAAATCCTGGGGCATCTCCCAACAATGGCATTCAAATTGTTTTTTTGTTTTGTTTTGTTTTGTTTTTACCTGCCTCTTCACTTTGCCTACAACTTCAGAGGTACTGGATAAATAAATATATAAATAAGAAAAAAAAAAAAAAAAAGAGTAGGCAGGACAGAAAAACCCAGACACTCATCTTGCTCCTTCAAATTATTCACATCCTTGAAGCAACTATAAAGGAGAAAAAGGAGACCTTGAATCAAATACAAAACTGAGTTTTATATTACAAAGAAAGTTTTGATGAGGATCAACAAGTGATTTAATCTCCAAGATGTCACTAAGGGCTGTCTTCCTATCCTCAGCATCATCAATTTTTCCCATTTATGAATCTCTTGCATCAGCACACAAATGTCCAATATTTTGAATGGTGAAAGATCTCTCAATTTATGTTGATTTTCAACTACTGTCCCATTTCCTGTTCAGTTTAGAAGAAAATCTTTGTTAAAACGATTGACTAGATGATTTCCTTACCACCTATTGTTTTTTTTTTTTCAACACACCTCAGTTGAGCTTTGGTCTCTCCATCATTCTACTGAGATTGCCCTTAGCAAGGTCATAAATGAATCAGTATTTCAAATCAAGCTGTCACTTTACTCTTATTTTCTTAACCTCTCTAAACCTTCAACATAACAAAACTTTCCTTCTTTTCTTGAAATGTTTTTCTTTGTTTAGCTTCAGGGATCCCACAATATCATAACATTTCCAGCTTCATTGGTCTTTTCTTGCCAGTCTACTTTCCTGCCTCTGCTTCTCCTCTAGCATTGGAGGGCCCTTACTACAAGGCTCTGCTCCCTTTTATCTAGTGTATTTATATAAACTCCTTAGATAAGTTCTTTTATTCTGAGGGTTCCAGCAAATCTTAAATTTCTATCTAGTGCTATTTTGACTTTCTTTTTGGCATGATTCAAAAGCTCAATAAGCAAGGCTCTTTAGAGATACAAGCAATAGAATATATATTTATAAAGCATATATGGATAGATATATATTGGTGTAGATATGGATATAAGAGAGGGTATTTATTACACAATTAACCTGTGTGATTATGAGGACTTAGAAGTCCCACAGAAGGATGTCTGTAAGCCCAACACCCTGGGATATTGGTAGTGAGGCTAAATCTAAGTCTAAAGACTTGAGAGCCTTAAGGGAACTACTGATGTTTAATCTTGAAGTCCCAAGATCAGAGAGCATAGTTGAGATCCAAGGGCAGGAGAATGAGAATATTCCAATTCTGGGACAGCAAGACCAATTAACCTTTGCTTTGGTTTGTCCTTCACAGGTCTCTGGCTGATTGGATAGTATCTACCCAAACTGGGGCTTATCTTCTCCACTTAATCCATTCCCTTTACAAGACAATGTTCTCTGGAAGTGCCCTCACAAGTAATTCTTTACCAGTTCTCTCGGTATCCCTTGCCACAGTCAAGTGGATACTGACTATTAACCATCCCATCTCTAAAAGTCAAAATGTGCTTGAAGCAAAACTTGAACCTCTCTCCCCAAAGAATAGGCCCTCTCTAGTTTTCCCTTTCTGTGTAAATGAACCCAAATATACTTGTTTGATGACTAAAAACATTGGAATTATTCTTTCTTACTCTATTAGAAATCTTGCTATCTCTTTTCTAAGTATGTCCTGTAAATTCTACTTCCAAAATATATTTTAGATCCATTCAATTTTTTCCATTTCTGCTATCTACTGTCTCTTCCCTGGTTTAAGCCGCCATCTTCTTTGCTTACATTACTGCAACAATCAATAGACGATTCTCTTGTTTACACCTGATTCTTCATTTATCCCTGCTGCAGCTTGAGAAATATTTCAAAATCCTTCACTGTACACGTTTCCAGACTTAAGATCTTCTAGGAACTTCTAATGGAACTAAGCTGATTTCTGCCTTTTGACCTTTTCACTAACTCTTCCTTTCACTTGAAATGTTCTTCCCATAGATTTTATCACAGCTAGTTCCTTTGTGTCATTCAGATCTTTGCATAAATATCACATCCTTAGAGATATCTTCTTAAATCCTTTGTCTAAATTTGCATTCACTATCACATTGCACTCTTAATTTTCTGCCAAATACTTATAATGACCTGAGAATCTTCTTGCTTATTTGTTTGCTGTTTTGCACTCAGCAGTCATGCAAGCTCTGTGATATTAATAATGGCATTCTCTTCTTGTTGCCCCTATGTCAGACAATCTATGTATCTTCTAGTCATATAGTGGGTACTCAATATGCATTTTTTAATAAGGAAGATAGTGAACAGCCCTTATTAGCAAACACATACCAGAAATATTACATAGTTTAGGGATGAGTTTATCCTATTTACATTGACAACCAGCACTTAGGAAACTCTATTCACATTCTAAAAACTGATGGTAAGGAATGAAAAGCAGTCACTAAGTTCTGCTTACTTACATAACTGTGCACTGGCAAAATGTTAGAGAAAATTCAACAAGACAGACTATGAATTAGAAGATTGGCAAAAAAGAAAATCAATGTATACAAGTGTTCAAGCTCAGTCTATTAAAGATCTGAACCTGTTCTATGTAGACAACTTTTATTTGCAACACTTCTGAATTAGATATTGGTAAATCTATAGTATCCTAATCACAAGGTTAAAGACTGTCACTGAACACAAGTTCATAGTAAAACTGTTGTATTGGAGTGACAATAGGAAGTGATCGGGTGAAATCATAAGTGCATTATGTTGAGCTGAAGAAGGTGGCAAAATGAGTAGAAAATATATATAGCAAACAAGTCATAACAGAAGGAAGTAATTGCCATTGTTGGTATTCAGAATGATTACATTATGCATTTTGGTAGGCAGCTTTATGGAATTAAATGCTCTCTATCCAAGTGGGGACAGCAGGCAATTGAACAAACATTTTTAGTAGTGCAGTGTGGAAGCAGAAAAGAAGAAAGATCTAATTGGCAAACTTGGTCGAATTAATCAATACATTTAGTGTTACGTGCTTGGATTCAGTCACACTCTTGAAAACTACAGCTTATTCGCAAAAAGTTTCTCAGCAGAATTGGTTAAGAATGCAGCTTTTTAAACATTATTTTGTTTAGACATATGTATTCTTCTTGTTCTAAGTCTGTTGGACTGATGTACAAAGAAAGGAGGGTTTTACTTTAAGGAGCATGAATGCTATTCATTTCACACCAAGATGTTGAGTAATAGCTGGACTTTGACACTCTTGCTTAGCAAGTGCTGACTCTTGGAAAAAAGACCTAATAGAAAGGGTGAGGAAAACACCATTGAACCACACAACTCACTTTAATATGAATAAAGAGTTCTCCTAACAGTCAAATGGTTCTTGACTATTAGGGCCTGATTAACATTGCATAGGATGAATCAGATAAAATGGGTGTGTGCATACAGGGAGCAGAGTTCAGAGAGTCTGAGGAAAGGAAAGGGTTATACTCAGTAATGGATATACTTTTGAACTCTTTAAGGATGTTTTGTTGCCTTGTGACTGCAGGGCACTGTGGGAGTTGGCTGTGCTGTGTCTCCAGGGTCTTATCATGAGGTGGCTATCTAATTAGCTCAAGGCACATTCTTGCCTATGTTCTATTTGTACTGCAGATGCTTTGTTTCATGCATCATTCACAACCTGCAGCAATTACAAAGTGGTAAATGACCTTATGAGATAATTACACTAATAGATCTGTATTGTTTCATTTGGAAAAGAGTTATTTGAAAAAAATGAGATGTCTGAAGTATGCAAAGAAGAAGGGTTGCAGCTACATGTTCTTTCTTAAAATCTGGAACATATAGTAAGCAAAAAGATGACTTTTGGTTATAAAAGTGATATCATATGCCCAATCTGAAGAAATTTTAAAGTAGAGTTTTTTCCCTTTAGAATGAACATAAACTCTCTGACAATATGCCAATATGACAATATTTTGTACTTCTTCTTAAACCAACAGTATTTAGATTTATAAATTAGAACTGATATTTTAATAAATCAATAATGTCTTTGTTAAAATTAGAAAAAGAGAGGATGATTATTTTCACCTAAAACTGCTTGAAAACCAGTCTTGTACTGATAGTTTTAAAAATCCATGAATAAGATGTGGCCCTAATCTTTAAATGATTTCATGCAAAACTAGCAGCAATCTTCAAAGGAAATACATACTCATAAAATATGAATGCTAGTACAGAAGAAAAAAAAAAACAACAAATGGTTAGTGCTGGCTTTTTCCCTCCCCTCCTCTTCCTTTCATACAATGAAGTACCTTGGAAAGTTATATTGAGATGATTCCTAGGAAAAACCAAATGGTAACATATGGACAAATTAATAAGATTATCTAAAATTTTTATAACGAAGTAGATACATATCATTTCTTTGTAGACTTGACCCTTTTAAATTTAACTCACACAAGTATCCTCTACCTACAATTATTGGATCTGTTGCAGATGTATATGAACTGTCTTACTGATTATAACCCTTTCCTCTCCTGAGGCTTACTTGTTGATATATGAATGAAAATGGAATTTTGCCAAATAATTCACTGTAGCAATTTTAGTTTAACTTTCTACACCGGACTAATCTTCTTAAAATATGAATTGTCTGTACTGATGAAATTCACAAATCATTGGCTCAGTTCCAATTTTCCTTTGTACTGCCCAGACACTTTAAGTGAGTGAAACATTCTTAAATCTTTTCCTGTAACTTGCATAATTGTCAATAAGTAAAAGGAATGATTAAATTGATAAACATAAAACAGTGAAGAAATCACCTGTTAGGAAAGATGTGCTCGAGTCATTGTATAGCTAACACTTTAGTGGATTTGAAACAATTAAACACAAAAAAACTTTTTTAAATTTTTGGTATTGGGCATTGAACCAAGGGGCACTTTACCAATGATCTACATCTCTAATCCTTTGATTTTTTATTTCTTTTCTTTCTATCTTTTTCTTTTTGTCTTTTGATACAGGTTCTTGCTAAATTGCTTATGGCCTCTAAAGTGCTAAAGCTGGCTTCAAACTTGCAATCCTCTTCCTTCATCCTCCCAAGCTACTGGGATTATAGGAATGTGCTACCATATCCCACCAAAAAAAAAAAAAAAGCTTTTAATTGTATTCATAGCAGTAGTCTTTTAGAATCCCCATCATATTCATGAATCTGCTCATCAGGTACCTTGTGCTTAGATCTCAATCCAGAACTTACTTGTCCAATACAGGCAAGAGTACAAGATGGATCATAGGTTTAGTGACAGGTTTTAAGGAGGAAATCTAAAGAGGAAAAGTGAGCAAAGAAACATGAAAGGAAAAAAGAAAAGAAATAAAACACAGTATCTTTAAATGCACCCATTAATTGTAAATGCACTAATATTTCAGTATTGTAAATAGGTAAAAAAAAAAGCTTTATGATTTATTGTGACAGGATTAAAACATTTTCCCTGCTGCAGCATACACATGGCCTTCTTGAAATTACAACCAGTAACACGCTAATGGTATTGAATAGTCATTTAGTTTGTCTGGACCTCAGTTTCTTTGCCTAGAGAAGAGAAGAGGCAAAGTAATATGGGACAATTTTCTAAGTGACTTTCAGCTTCAGATTAAGGTCTCATTTTATATTCATCAACAAGATGAATGTCTTCCTTTTTGAAGTAAAATCTGGAACTCACGAATTGTGGACAACAACATATTTTAGGAATATTTTATTTCTAGTAGCTAATAGGCAAAGCTCAAGTGACTCCACACAGTCCATACAGTATTCCTGCCCCCCTCTGGCTTTACTCAATGAGGTTTGCAGTGCTATTTTTAATATCATCATCATTAAGGTCAGGTTTGTTTTCAGGCTGCCTGGCAGTGTGTTTTCTCCCTCTTACCAGTAGCTCTTCTCACACAAATTTTCTTCCAGTCTTTCTCATTTAGCTACCCCGTGTCTTTGTGACCTACACTCCTACAGGGTAGTTTTAAACTTTGCATCTTTTGTAATCTTGATTTTTATTATTATTATTTTTTACCATTCTGTTATAGTAATCTCATGAGACTCACTTATTCTCCTTGAATTAGTTGCCATCTGATGGAATAGAAATTTACATTATGACATTCTCTTCTCATCATCACTACTGATATTTTACAGCATTTTTCTTAGACACACACACACACACACACACACACACATTGCTCTTCTCGTCTCAAATTGTGGCATTTTGAACTTTGAGTAATATTTCAAACAGTATGAATTGATGTAGTGAAATGCCTGTCCCTTCTAATCAGCACAGTTGAATAAGACAGACTTTGTTGAATATCTTTTTATAAAGCATTCCTAAGTACACATTTTACATGTAGTTGACTGAATAAACAATTGGAGTACTGTTAAGTTGCTTTACAGCATAGAGCTCAATAACACATTGAAACAACCTCAAGCACAATTCTCTCTGAAAGAACTAAGGTGTTTCTCTTTATTAGAGAAGCCTCGCTATGTCACATTTTGGGAAACTGAGAATCTTAATTTAGGCATTTTCCATTTTATATTCCTTGCCCCTTCCCTTTGTTTGACAACCATAGTAGAGTTAATCAGCTACAGTAACACAAACAGACTTCTATTAGCCTTGCTAATCATGCAAATACCCTTTCTGAAAGCTACCCTGCATTTTTAATAACAAATTTCCTCTCACTTGAGTGTTGGGTGGGAGTGGGGAAGAATGAAAATGAGAACTTGAAAGAAAATAAAAATAAAGGCCATTGTGGTACCTAGCTCATGGAGTATCCAGTTGGCTTTCTGTGCAGGTTGAAAGAGGCACAGGAATGCTCAATAATTCACACACAAGCTTCACAGTCAGACTCTCCTGACTGCCATATACTAGATTTGTGATCTGGAGCAAGCTATTTGTCATCTCTAAGCTTCAGATCATCTTCTGTATAATGGGATAATGAGAGTTTCACTTTCCAAGGTGGAGAAATTAAAATGTGGACTTTATTTCATTTTAGCATTTGCACAAACCTACAAACACTAATTATTTTATTTTTATTATTTTTATTGTGGTTGCTGCTGCTATTAGTGTTGTACATAGCATTAGACATAGATGATCAAAACTAACCAGGTCAGTTACACTGTTTAAACCAAGTTCAATTACCAGGCACACATGTCACTGAAAGGATTAGCTATACATTTTTTTTTCATTTTTGTTTCTTTACCTAATATCCTCCTTTTTAATTTAGACCACAAATTTTAAAGAAATATTATTTAATAATAATTTTTAAGAAAAGATAAGCTTATAAAATGAAGCTTGAGCATTAGCAGAAAGAAAAGCCATTCTTAGAGCTTAAAAGTACACAAAACATTGATTTTGCCTTTTTTTAAAAATCTTTTAGTTTTTATTTTCGTTTGTTCACTTGATAAAATAAGCCCAGCTATTTTTTGGCCTATGTTGAAATGTCATAAATGGAATAGAACAGCATAATTTTTTCCCACTGGGGTTCAAGAGTTTATTTCTTCTGATACAACAATAAATCAACTGACAAAATGGAATTTCTCTGTAATACATATGCAACAAGTTAGGTTGCATGGACAAGTTGAGCTTCAGTTTTATATATAGAAACTCTGGAACACTTTATTATAAAGCAATAGCTGCAAAGCTTATTAAAGAAGTAACTACAAGAGTAACTCTGAAAAGAAGATGCATGTTTAATCAATTAGAACAAAAATGTGATTTCTGCAGTTTTGGAATCATCTATTCATCACGTCAAAGAGCAATGTGTATTGGGTGAGTCTAAAACAATACTGATTTAATTAATCTTTCTAACACTGTCATTTCCTTATAGATGCCAGGTTAGTAGAAATTTTATGTGAAATAGTTTCATTTTGAGTGATTTTCAAAGTAAATTAAATTTTGAATCTAAGAATCCATGTTCAGCATCACATGCACTACACTTTTATGTCATCACAGGTTTGGAAAACCCTATAACCAGATCTGTTTCTTCAAGAAACAAAAGCCAACTTTGTAGTTATAGACAAGACACATACTTTAAGCCAGCTCATATTTTCCTATAGCTTCTCTTTCTAGTTAAGTCTGCAAACTAATTTGGATTAAACTAAAACAGACTTTTGCTCCAAGCATTTTGAAAGTTTAAAGAGTTTGGCTAATTTTGGTTGTCTTTTCAAAATATTTCTTATATGGTTTCATGTCTGTATCCTGGAAGGGGACCAATATGTGCTTAAATCTTTCAAGAAGTTGCTCTTTTCTTTTGCCCAAGCTTCTGAAAGGCAGCAAATACATGGATGCTATAGGTTTCTCTGCTTTTATCAAATGAGATGCTGGACAAAGTTCATTGCCACTAGAATTCAGAGTCATTGGGGGAAAACATAGAATATGCAATTTTAATATAATATCATTCTTCTGATATTCTAAAAAAAGTAGATACTTACATCATTTTGTTTTTAGGAAAATTAAAAGGACAGTTATGTTCCAAGTCCTTTCCCATCTTCATTTCTCCCTCTTTCGTGCTCACTATGACATTATTTCTTGCCACTTGAACCTGAAAGCAGGCAATGTTAATTTCTCCTTTAGATTCTTTGCTATCATTGGTACATGGTTCTACACAGTGATGCTGTTTAAATGAAGAAATCTTCTCTACTAAAAAATCTTTGCCACTGATGCCACATACAAATACCGTATGGACTAGCTCTCAGAGCCAAAGCAGGAAAAATCGCCAAAGGGTAAAAATAGTTCTTGATATGATGATATGCTGCTAAAAGCCACATGGTGTTTGGGTGCAGCATTTCACAGTCAAACAATCATAATTTCATGCCTAAAATGTGCATGTTATTTCAGGAAAATACAAAATCTGAGCATTGCACATTTGCTACAGAATGACCAGTGAGTGTTGCTATAATGATTTGTTTTTCTTTTACAAATGAATATTTCTTGCTGAGCCTTTTCATGCCATATTGCCTGGGGCAGCAATGAAAGTAAGGAGAAGCTGAGGTTAGAGTGGGAAGGAGCAGTGAAGATATCTGCTCTGTTCAGTTCAAAATTCCCATAGTTCTACACACTAGGTTCAGTACAAAAGAAGCTTTTCTTCTTTTTTCCTTCTCCCCTGGAATAAGTACTGAAGTCCTCGTCTCAGAAGAACTATCCTTTAGGGGGCTTGATATTTGGGGACAGCTTTTCAGAAAGAAGTTTTATATTTTATCTCTTAAGAGTTCCTAAGTTCCCATGTAATCTTTAGTAAATATTTATGGCATAACCCCTTTTTTTTTTCCTTAAAGTTGTGATTTAAAACAGTTAAACTAGTATGAGGTCATGGCCATTGCAGTGGAGATAAAAGAACATAAATGACAGCTTTTCTGAAATACTCATCACATTTTGTTTGATTCATATAATGCTCCACAGTCAGACTGAAGGGTTAAAAATATAATGAGGAATAAGGAGAAATTTCAAGGCACAAAAACTTTAAGCATAAAGTAACCTGTGTTTTTGTTTTGCTTTGCTTTTTTTGCATTGGTAACAATAAAAAATAACTTATAGAAAGAGAGTAAGAAGTCCCAAAGTTATTAAATAAAAGTGCAAGGATTGTGGTATCTGGCAAACTAGAAAAATATTTAAAGATCTGGAAACAAGTTGAAAAGTCTTGATACTCATGAGATGAATAGTTAATCAGAGTACCACCTCAGGGTAAATGAAAAAAAATATTTGACTCCTTACCCTAATAATTACTGACAGCATTATGTAAAAACTTACTGTGTTTCAGCCATTTAAAAAAAATTTAACTAGTTCATTTACTATAAAAACCCTATATTTTGTTGTTATGCCCATATTTCAGAGGAGGATATTGAGGAGGATAAGATTCTATATCAGACCTCCAGGAACTCCACTGCCAGTTGGTAAACCGGATGACTCTGAGAAATTGAGAACTGAGGCTCAAAGTACGAGAACATAGCATGTTGATATGAGGTTAACATGGAGCTAACACTAGTGAAAAATATTACTAAGTATATTAATAAGTGAGGACTATGTAAAAAGGAAATTTTAATTTAAAATATTTAATATAATTGAATGATGGTACTAGGTACACTTGCCATCTTCCTCAACTCAATAGTTTGCAGCCTCAGCAACAACATATTTTGGAATTGGACAGGATCTTAAAGGTCAGCTAGTCCAATAGAATTCAACATATTTTTCTAATAGAAAATTCTCCTCATGCAGGGAACATCCCTGAAATGAAGAAACTGGTGGCCAGAGAGATTAGCTCAAGGATTCACAGATGATTAATAAAAAGGAAGGACTCTTACTTAGCTGTTTTGATTCCCAAATGAAATGATCAGATATATGTGAGATGAGGCACAGCAAACGGAAGACAACATCTCCAAAACGGTGCTGCAAAAATGGACACTGAAGGTATCTATTGACTATCTGCTATATCTCAAGTATGGTTAGAATGTGTAAACAGATGTAATTCTAATAACTGTGAATCCTAGCACACTTAGGGAAGAAACTGGGTACTGACTGCACTGTAGCAATAGAACAACTGTACTGTAGCAATAAATTCTGGAAGTACAGTATAACAGAAGTCATAGTATTCTCACACCATGGAGAATAGTGCCAAATCTTGACTTAAAGACTTAGGGATGGTTTCTCAAGGGGTCTCTTCAAAATGCATAAGCTTGGTCAAATTAGAAAGGCAGATCTATTAGAGAAAGAAGGGGAGAGCATTGCCTAGAAGAGCAACTGATGTAAATGTTCTTTGACTTGAATGCAAAATTTAATGGCAAGTGGCAAAGGTGAGAATGAAGAGGTAGACAGGGGATAAGTGTTAAAAAGCCTTATATGCAAAATTGAGGAGTTTGAACTTTATGTTACAGACCTTAGGTTTGTTTGTTTTAATGTTTTTGATTTTTTTAATTTTGTTTTTGTTTTTTTGCTATTGAGGGGATTGAACCCAGGATTGCTCAACCACTGAGCAACATCCCCATCCCTAAGTTGCTGAGGCTGGCTGTGAACTCATGATTCTCCTCCCTCAGTCTCCCGAGATGTTAGAGTTACAGGCATTTGCCACTATACCTGGCTTTTTTTTTTTTTGTCTTAAGAAATAGACATTCATCAAATTTTAACCATAGTAAGACCAATCAGTCTGCAGTGTGAATAGACCCTGATAAAGAAACCAATGTAAGAAGGATTTAACAATAATCCAAATAAGAAGGGAAATGGCTTATAGTTACAGAAAGATCATACAGATGGAAAAGAATGGATAGATTTGTTATGCTTATGGGCAGAATTATAAGTACTATGCTAATTAAGTACTAACAACAAATGGAAAAATCTCTTACAAGTTGTGAAAATCAAAAACAATGTTAAGCTTTATACTTTGTCACTTATACCTACCCTGGTACATAATAGCAAAATTTAGTAATTTGGAAACGAATGAAAAGTGGAGTTTGTGATTTTCAGACGAGAAAAAAAATTAGGAGATAAATTCTGGAAGTACAGTATAACAGAAGTCAAGAAAAAAGGAACTTCAAAGAGAGAGTGTTCAGGTATAGTGGAAAGGACAAGAAAATTAAGGATGAGGAAGAGAAGGAAGGGAGGAAGGAAGGAAGGAAGGAAGGAAGGAATAAGGGAAGGAAGGAAAGAAGGAAGGAAGGAGAACAGATTACAAAGAGTATCAGACTACAGCAGAATTCTAAGATGGTTTTAGCCAGGATATCAAAGAGACCTGGAACCAAGTGGTCCTTGTGGGCAGCTAATTGGTTTTATCAATTATAAGCTTGATGACAAGGGTTTTGATGATAAGGTATAATTCTTGATGAATTGGAGGAGGCTGATTGTATAGCCAAGAGAATGGCCCACTCAAACCTCCTGCTGTTGAGGCCAAAGGTTTGACACTTCTGGATTCACCACCACTGGAATAGAGGTCATATTTCTCTTTGGCTGTCAACAATGACTGAGCACAGGGGGTGCATATTGCAGGCCCATTTATGAGAAACCTGTCTCTTTATAATTGACCGACTTTGGTTCCAGGTTATCTCCAATGTCCTAGCTAACACTGTTTTAGAATTTTACTGTACTCTAAGATTCTTTTAAACCATTCTTCCTCCATTGCTCTCCTTCACTTGGGTGATCATCATGGGTTAAATGCTCTCCCTGTGTTCTCATACCCTATCCCCTTCCTCCTCTATAGGCATTTTCCCCAAGACATCTTGCACACCTAATCTTTTCTTGTTATCTGTTCCTCTGAAAATGCAAACCAAGGCTGAGAAATAGATAAGAGGTGAAAATTAGAGGCATTCTCATAAAAAACAATATTTGACCGAGTATAGCTTTGAGGAAGAAGATGCCTAAGTAAGTAAAGCAGATCCTATAAAAAAATTAGAAATGTAGAGTCTGGAGGCCAGCCGAGAAGGAGGTCTTGGTAAAAGAGAAAGTTTTCATTTTCACACACAGGGGGAAGAAAAGAGGAGAAAGATCTAGGTGATTGTGTAGGTTTAGGGCAGGATCTTAAAGTGATTTTTACTTACTGGCTTCATTGTATTCTGTTACTTAAGATGTGAAGTATCTTCTTAAGAGTGAAGGGAAAGGTTAGGAGAGTTTGTGGAAGGAAGTCTGAAATTGACACTGTGTCCCCTCAATGCAGAGCTTTAAAGAGAGAGCAAAGACTTCAGGGCAGCCTCAATGGCTAAGGTGAATTTAATTAATTCCTTTTATATCTTTGTTAAATAAACTCAGTCATTTTGTTATAAGGTAAAGAAGTCTGAGAGATAGATTTTAACTTCCACTCCTGTTTTCAAACATTTCTCTGATTATATCCCTGTCATTGTTATCTACTTTGGGCAACTTTATTGAAATCATTTCTCTGAGATTTTGAACTAGAGGGACAGGTGTCTTAAAATTCCTGGCTTTGTGACTGACCCCAAGAGACCCTTTAGTAAATTCCAGAGAGATTCTCTGCCTTCAATCTGAATGTTCTTTCAGATTTCTAGTTCCTGAATAATGTGTTAGTTATCTTTCCATCACCGTGAAACAATACCTGACATAATCAACTTAAAGGAAGAAAGAGTAATTTCCGCTAATAATTTCAGAGTTTTCAGTTCATGATTGCCTGACCCATGACACTAGATCATGGCAGGAGTAGGAGATGAAGGAAGCTGTTTACCTTATGGTAACTAAGAAGGAAAGAGAAAGGAGAAAAAGTTGGACCCATGATCCCCTTCACGGGCATACCCCGCAATGAGCTAACTTCTTCCCAATAGGCCCCACCTCTTATCATTTCTGCCACCTCCCAGTACTGTCATAGACTGAGGACCATCAAGCCTTCAACACATGGGCCTTTGCGGGGTGGTGACATTTTATATTCAAACTATAGCAGCCACATGATTCAAAAGGATATCAATAAAAAAGATAGACTTTGGTCTATCCTCTTGCATGCCCCTCCCAAGATATTTGTCCTGTCTGAATGGACCCACTTCCCATGTTCCTCCTTCTATCCTCTCCCACCATGAATAAATAATGAATGCCCCCCCAAAAAAAAGAACCAATAAAGAATGGCATTTTACCATATTGGTAATAAGATATATTTGTAATTAGCTTTGTAGACATTGTATTTGTAATTTGGGCAAAGGAATGGAGAAGAGAAGTGAATATCTGAAGTGTCTTACAGCAAGGAAAAATAGTCACAGGCAACAAATTGACAATAGGAAGATTCAGAGATAGCTATGATCTTTATATCCTAGCAGATGAACAAAAGGACAATATGATTAGCTGTGATATTAACACTGAGCTTTCTGTTTTGCACACAGAAGAAAGTGAATTTCAGTTTATTCATTGTATTTAAAAAATTTTCATTGGCAAAGTTGTTGGTAGATTAGGCATTTGTAGAAAATTTAAAGGTACAAATGTGTTTAACTGTTAATTATACTTATCAATTCCTGAAAATTCTGTCACCTGAAGGTGTAATCAAATATGAAGAACAGATTTTTACTTGATTGAAAATGAAATAGGCGTAAAGGGGTGTTCCAGAATGGTATAATACAAAAAAATGAATAGTGATTCAATCCAAAACACACTCTAGGAAGCACTAACAGAAAATTATCTCCTGTTAAAGAAGCTTTGGTTTTCTATGTTTATTTTCCATCCTCCCTACCTTTGTATGACAAACCTTTGTGTTACGAGATTCTTGAAAGTGTTCTACAAAATGTAGGAGATTTGAGACAATACAAATTTACACTCTCTTCTTAAAGAAAAAACTTATTTGAAAGTACACTGAAGATATAAGAATTGTTATTACATATTATATGAGATACTGATAAAAATTACAGAATATGTATTATAATCTCTCTCACACACAACAAATTTATTTTCATCCTGCTTTTCTTTGAAAATGAAGAAGAGCCTTTATTCTTTTTAATTTTTAACAAAATAGGCACATAACTTTAAGATTTTTATTTTAGCAAATTCTTGTCTAGTTACTATATAAGCACAATGAATTGCAATAAGACAGAATTTTCCAGAATTATTGTGTGTGTATACAAACATACACGTGTGTTAAATGTACATATGTTATGCTTGAGTTTGGGACCCCCAAAAGACCACCAGAGACCAAGATCCATGTAAGCAGCAAAGAGGTGTTTATTGTGAGCTAGCTCCGTCCTCCGGGTGCACACAGCAACTGGTGATGCTGAGAGGCCTGAGCCCAGGGTTTGCAGCAGTTTTATATACTCTTTGGGGAAGGCAGGACTTCACACATACATCATAGCATCTCTTAGCAAATCATCACACACCGAGGGAAAATCATAAAACAACTCTAAAATATGATTAGCACAGTCACTGGCGGGAACAAGTTGGGTAGGTGTGATTGGTTAGTACAAGAGGGGGATTCCTTTGAACTGACTGGTTTAAGCCACGAGGGGTGTTCATGCTGAACTACATGGTTTCCCAACATGTTATCAACCACCATAAACTACTGGGAGGTCATCTGGCATCCCAGGTATTTTTCCTGTCTCATGCTGATTGGTGGTTGCTAGGGGGTTGCTATGGGTCCTCACCTAGCCTGACTGAGTCAGGGACACCTGGTGCTGCAGATCTCTCCTGTTATTTGTAGATAAACAACTCAGGAGTGTGAGTATGTTCCTAGAAAGGCTCTGTCCATTTTTCCAAGAACAAGGGTTCATGCCCTCTTCCTTGGACAGGCTTTGCTCTGGGGTAGAGGCTGGTTTCTCACACACATGTTAATATCAAGAAAACTAATATGACACATTTTTAAAGCAAATTTTAAGATAAAATATCTAAATACCTAAAATACTTCCTTAATAATAGTTCAGTGATTTTCATGAGTTTAAGGGACCAAATGATAATCGATATTTTCTGTGTAGCTAAAAAAATTTAAAGGAATACTTTGTATTTTTTAGAGTTGTGGAAGCATATTTTATTTCTATTCTTAATAATCCATGCAGTACATATGTGTTCAGTTTTAGTTAAGTAGAACACCATTTTCAAATTATAAAAGGCAGTTTATGTAAAAGTTTCTTTTAAAAAAAATTTTTTGTAGTTATACATGGACAGAATGCCTTTATTTTATTTGTTTTTTATTTTTATGTGGTGCTGAGGATGAAAAATTGCTAGACGTGGTGGTGCATAACTGTAATCTCAGCAGCTCTGGAGGCTAAAGATGCAGGATTGCAAGTTCAAAACCAGCCTCAGAAACTTAGGAAGGCCCTGTCTCAAAAGAAAAAATAAAAATAATAGGGCTGGTGATGTGGCTCAGTGGTTAAGGACTCCTGGGTTCAATTCTTGGTACTGAAAAAGAGAGAGATTTAATTTAATATTATAATTAATTTAATTTAATATTATGCCAGAGGTTTTGAAAACTTTGTTGTTAGGTAATGATAAGTCTTAATATTTTGTTTAAATATTAGGCATTTTATAATAATAATAATAATAATAATAATAATAATAATAACTTTATGTGTTTGTCTTAATTCTCAAAAACTGTTTTTCTACAACTATCAATTTTTAAGTTTTGTGTTTAAGACATGCAGATTAATGGTGGTTTTGAGTAGCAAACAGAAACCCAGAAACCCAGAAGCTGGCTTTTATATTCATCCCCTAAATTTATGTAACTTATTTAACTTTTATAGGCTTCATTCTGGTTCCTGTGATCCTTGACGTCTCTAAGATTTGTTATGACTAGATGCAACATTTATATCTTCCTTTAAGGTACTCCTTTAATACTTGAACTTTAATTCCTTTAATGCATGAACTAATTCAGTTTGTAGTCAAATTTAACAGAACTATAAGTTATAACAGACTCTGTCTCAAATACATGGCTATATATTAATAGTGGAGGTCTCACCATTTTTGTGCCAACATGGTAAAGGGATTTTTATTTTATTCTCTTTAAAATGACTTTGCCATTATGACAAAAAAAAAATGAAAAACAGGTTTGAATCTGAGTAAATAGCAATATTTCCTCTAGTGATCTCTAGATAAATCAATTTTTTTTGGACTCTTGCTTTATCGCTTTTACTTTCTTTCAAATACCACATTTATCGGGACTTTCAAAATTTTTTTGAAACTCTGTCAAACTTCATGAGAGAATAGGCAAAAAATTAATTTTCAAATCCAGAATTACACTATTTATACATAAGGGGATTTGAGAGTGACAGGCAAGTCCCTCGCAGGCCCAACCTCACAGAGGAGGAAGAGCCTGGGGCCCAAGGCAGCTGAATGCCTGAGGCAATCTGTAACTACAGAACTGCTCTCTGAACTGTGCTAGGAGTGCACGTTTTGCACAGATTTGCTTGTTGGAGTTTTTTTTTTTTTTTTTCTCTTAGTTTTGAATCAAGATGGAGAAATCGTTCTGCTATGACATTATATAAAAAAAAAAAAGAAAGAAAGAAAAAAGAAATCAGACAAGACTTAAGCTGTGAAGCATATTTTCTCTCTTCAGTGTGTGCCTGAAACTCCCACTAACACCAATGGCAGCTACGCAGATGCATGCAGGAAGAAATAGACCCCTTTAAACACTGACCATCATATTTGGGTCTCCCCAGAGAATCCTAGTTACTGAAGTGGCTGTGAATGATGCTTTTCACAGAATGTTTTGACCATAAATCCATCGTACTTTTCCCTGAGTTCTTTTCTACTCTTCTGAAATCCTAGTGTATCAGGCACGCATCTTCTCTATTTCAAACTGAGCCTAAATACATTTGCCAAAATAAGATTCAAATAATTAAATGTGACTTTTATAATTGTTTTCCTCTGAAGATCCAGAGCCTAATCTGGCTCTGGTTAATCATTTTAATTTGACTTACAATACAGTGTCAGTTTATTTAGTTGGAATTAGTTTTCTATTTCTCTCCTTTTTGTAAGCGCTGCCTGTTTACTTAACAATATTTGGCTTTGCCTAATGATATGTACAGAAGACAGTGCTAAGTGGAACATCAGCTGTTTACATCAGCTCTAACAATTAATGCATGTTAATTTTTAATTACACTGATTGTACTAGAGGCAGAATGTATGTTTCTTCACAGAACAGATGTACTAGTCAGCTTGGCTGGTGAACATGCATATCGATCAGATGTTGATGCTGCCAGCAATTCAGCAAAGTCTGCTAAGAATGTCGGCTTCTAATGTACTTACAAGTTTGCGGCTTAGAGTCCTGGTGGAGGCAATACAGCTAGATGCTATATCCTCTAATGTTTACAGATAATCACAATATGTCTGTTTTGTGGTTAGCATTCTACAGTGTATGATTAGAAGATCAAATAGGTATGAGGGGATCCAAAGGTGTTTTCACCTGTGAACTGATTTCTGCATTCACATTTTGCTAAAGATTTTATTTTGACATTAAGAAATTCCCTCTGGCCTCCACTGCCAAACTCCTTTTTATGTTAATAGTATAGCTCTGACAGAGATGACCACTGTAACTCCAAGGAATCTAAAAGTCATATGGTAACTTGCAAAGAAATCTCTCTATTGAGAACTGTACCAAAACGAGATGGGAAATACATGGGAATGTCAAGAAGCAAGATAGCATGTAATTAACAGACACTGAGTCAATGGCCAATCAGTCAGGAGGCGTTTACTGAATGCTTCAGTATGTTGAGAATTTGACTAGATACTCTCAGTTACCTAGCCATGAGAGGTGAAAAACAATATCAGAGCCCTTCCTCCATAGGGAATTCATACTCTTACTAGAGAAATAAGTCTCATAGACATAAAATAACAGTTATATGCTCTAGCTGGCAACTTGTACTTGATAAAGTGTAGTTGTTCAGGTGTGCATTCTGTTCAATGAAAATAATATTAGGTAATACTTTGTGATAGAATTGAACTAGAGTTGAACTGGAGTTCAACCTTATCCTGAAGCATGATTTGAACATATTTTAGTATTATTAAGTAGCTCATTAATTAACATTGCCAAAATCTTTTATACCATTCTACTGATAAAAAAATATCATACATTGCTGGTGGGACTGCAAATTGGTTCAACCACTATGGAAAGCAGTATGGACAATTCTCAGAAAACTTGGAATGGAACCACCATTTGGCCCAGTTTATCCTCAGCATATACCCAAAGGACTTAAAAGCAGTATACTATAGTGACGTGGTCACATCAATGTTTAGGACAGCTCAATTTACAACAGGTAAACTATGGAACCAACCTAAGTGCCCTTCCACAGATGAATGGGTAAAGAAAATGTGATACATATACAAAATGGAATATTAATCAGCCATAAAGAAGAATGAAATTATGGCATTTGCCCATAAATGAATGGAACTGAAGACTATCTCATGAAGTGAAATAAGTCAATCCCACAAAACCAAAGGCCCAATGTTCTCTTTGATATGTGGATGCCGACTCATAATAGGTGGTGAGGAGGAAGTGTAGGTTCACTACACTTATTAGAGGGGGGAGAGTGAAGGAAAAAGAGAGGGAATGGTAATGGAAAGACAGTAGAATGAATCAGACACAACTTTCCTGTGTTCATATATGAATACACAACCAGTGTAAAACCACAAAAATGGGAAGTTATACTCCACGTATGAGTGATATATCAAAATACATTCTACTTTAATGCATAAATAAAAAGAACATATAAAAAATTTTAAAAAGAATATCAAACTATTACATCTATTCTTTTAGTATATTCACAATTGTTTTCCTCTAAAATACTCATCAAAGAATGCTTAGGGTCTTTTTTTACTTCTGAGTAGAAAACTATCTAGTTTATTCATTTTGACCTGCTTATTAGACAATCAGAGACTAAATTTTTCATATGTATGCACATGCATGCAAATTTGAAAAATGCAGATTTTAGTGGAAATTCAAGGAAACAAAAATGGGCAAGGTAACATTAAGAACAAATATGAACAACTTTCACCATCAGATTTCAAAATGTAGTATGAGGCTGCAATAATTAAGAGAGTATGATATTGGTATAGGTATAGATAAAAACATCAAAACAACCCAAACAACTAAATAAATAATTTAGAAGTATTCATGTTTATTTTTTTAAATACCTTTATTTTGTTTATTTAGTTTTTTTTTTTTTTCACCATGTGGTTCTGGGGATCAAACCCAGTGCTTCATGCATGCTAGACAAGCGCTTTACCACGGAGCCACAACCCCAGCCCTATTCACGTGTATTTGTCTGTTTTCTGTTACTATAAGAAAAGAAAAAGAACCTGAGGTAGAGTAACTTAAAGAGATGACTTTAGCTCACAGTTTTAGAGATTGAAGTTCAAGCAGCATGCCAGCTCTGGTGAGTCCTTCCTGGTTACATCATCAACTCATGGTGGGCAGCATCATGGTGAAAAGGGCAGGCAAGAGGAAGGGATCACATGGTGAGACAGGAAACCAGAGAGCCCAAAGGGACTAGTCTTGCTTTTTGATAACAACTTTCTCATGTGAACTAATCAGTATCCCACAAGGATTACATTTTAGGACCCACCTCTTCTCTCAATATCACCATGCTGGGACCAAGCCTTCAACACATGAACTGTAGGAAGATAGACTCAAACCATGTCCAAACCATTAGCAACCTATATTTGCTGTGATAATTGGAAAAAGGTAGTCTCTTTAACAAGTGCTGCTAGAAAAATTGTATATCCACATGGATAAAAATGGACTTTAAAATATATCATATACTTTACACAGTTATTTAAGATATTTGATAGCTGTAAATGTGAAATGTAAAGCTATTAATTATCCATCCCCACCCCAAGTAAGGCTAAATATTTATAATCTTGCTGAGTTCAAACATTAATTTAAAAGTACACTCAGCCATAAAGAAGAATAAAGTGTCATTTGTAAGAAAATGGTTGGGATCGGATGGATGGGTCATTGTGTAAAGTGAAATAAGCCAGACACAGAAAAACAAGTATTGCATGTTTGCTCTTGTATGTTGAAGCTTAAAAAAGAAAGAAAGAAAAAAAAGTTCTGAAGGTAGAAGCAGAACTTGTAGGCAAGGGATACCAAACTAGAGGGAGGAGAGAGATAGGGGAGAATAAGAATAGTAGGGATGGTGGATAGGATTAAAATAATACATGCATGTATGGAAATGTCATAGTGAAATCAA
Organism: Urocitellus parryii; assembly: GCF_045843805.1. Classification (NCBI taxonomy): domain Eukaryota; kingdom Metazoa; phylum Chordata; class Mammalia; order Rodentia; family Sciuridae; genus Urocitellus; species Urocitellus parryii. The sequence goes on along the minus strand of NC_135531.1, from coordinate 210,382,108 downwards.
TAATGAGTTAATATTTATAATTTAAAAATCTTTAAAACAACTGAACAATAGAAATCAACAAATTCTAAGAAAAAGTAACAGAATTGGAAAATTTACTAGCAATAGATGTCACATATATAGAATGAGGACCCAGAATATATAAAAAATTTCTATGAATCAACAAGAAAATGACCACATAGTAAATCCTGATATAATTGGGGCACTTCAAGGGCAAATGTTAGTAAAGGTAAACATATTCTATGACCAATATATTTCATTTTGGGGAATGGGCTGAGAACAAATTGTGTGTGCTCATCAAAAATGTATCAGAATTGTTATAGGAGATTTATTTTAATAGTGCCAAACTAAAAAATGACCTATATATGATTCAAGAGGGCAATGACTATGCTATATTTATATCAGTAAAGGAGAAGAAATTACTGTTACACAAAACAACACAGATATATCTCAAAAACATAATATTTGGTAAAAGAAGAAGTCACAGTAAGAATACCACTCAAATGATTCTTTTTATACAGAGTTAGAAAGCAAGAAAAATTAGAGTATATGAAGAGCTCATAGGACCAGTTTCTAAGTTACACTGGTAAAAATCATAAATAAAAAACTATGATTTGAGTTATTTCATATAGAAAATTAAGAAATAGCCATGGGCATGGTGGCATATTCCTGTAATCCCAGTGATTCAGAAATCTGAAGCAGGAGGATTGCAAATTTGTGGTCAACTTAGTGAGGCCTGAACAACTTAGCAAAATCTGTCTCAAAATACAAAAAATAAATATCAAAAGGACAAGGGATATGGCTATGTAGTTAATCCAATAATGATTCAATCCCCAGCAAGAACAACAACAACAACAACAAACAAAAACAAAAAAAGAAAAAGAAAAGAAAAAAGCGTAAAAAGGAAAAAATGAAAAGAAATATTTATTGAAGTAATTCTATTGTAACTCACTAACAAACTGCAGGAGTCCCTGGTTTATAAACCAAGAATCATGTCCTCCTTCCTTTTCAATTCCCAGATCTACTCAAAAGAACTATACTTCATCCTGGAGCAGACAAGAACATAGGTTCTCTCTCTTCAGCTTCCAGTTTAGAGATTTTATATATGAAGGTACAGGATGTCATTTTTTTTTTATTGATCCCAAGTACTTGTTGCTGATGTTATGTTTCAAATGAGTGTTGCTGAGACCTTAGGTAGGGAATACCTTCCCCTCTTTGGACTTCATTGATGAGACAGAGGTTCTACTTTGGAGCTATATCTGAAAATACTGGCACCTCAATTGCCCTTGTCCTGTTCAAGAGGTAGAAGTTCCATGTCAAGAGCAAGGGAGGAAAGCCAAGAAAACCTAGGAATTTGTCCTTCCCATCTACTGAGTGTTCATCTACTAAAAGTAGGTATCATTTAAAAGAAAGCTTGCCATTGTCCCTATAGGAAAGTTCTAACTTTCCCTCTGAAGGTTTGGTTTTGAGACCTATGAAACAATCTGACACTAGACAGATTAACAGGAGATAAGGTATACAAACTTATGATCATGAGCAGGTGCAGTGAAGCCACACAAAATGTGAAATTTAAAGAAAGGCGAGATGGTTGAGACTTAAATACCCTGTATAATGACTTCAGAAGGAAAAGGAAAGTTGAGGCTGTAGGAATGTTTAAAGGGGGAATAAATAATTTATAGGAAGGAAATGAGTCCAAAGAGAAAACGATGTCCAGGAAAAATTTTCCTTCTCTTTCTAGGTTTTGTATTTGATTTTCAGTTTCTTCCTATATTTTATGACTTTAATCTTACTTGGTTAATGACATTCCAGTAAAATTTGAAGAAAATTATTTTCCTGTGAGGTGGTTTTGGCCTTCAGGTAGATAAGGGAAAGCCCCTTCCTGTATTACAGCTCTTTAGATTTTTATTTGAAGTTCCAAATAGAATATTTTGGGATATCAAATCCTTGTCCCCAGCTGGAAGAGCAAAACAGCAATAGAATAGGGAACTCAGCCCACTGCATTTGCAACAGAATGGAAAGAAGCAAGCCCTAAGGGCGTTCTCAAAAACATTGGACATTTTAGTAAAAAGCAGTGGACATAAGATTAACAGAGTCATAGGATATATAAGTGAAACTGTAGAGTAGTTAGCTTGCTGGAAAGAAATGAGGGAAGATATCTAGGAAGAGTCTTGCTAGAGTTGGTGCAAATCTCAAACACTGAACTTTGGAAATTCCAACTTTAAGGAGCCCCAATTTTATTGAATTCCTCTGTGAAGTAATTTGTGCCCTTGAGCATTATTCAAAAACAACACAGTAATGAGTTGCCAATTAGTGTTGCTTAACATCTGGAGGTGATAAAGAAAAGAAAAAAAAAAAAAAGAACTTTCTCAAAGCAACTGTCCTTCAAGGTGACTATTGGCTACTAAAGCCTGTGCTTTCTGAAGAGCAGCATTACACAGATGTCAATAAAATAATCTAGCCAGTTATTAAACAAGTAAAAAAAGAAAGCAACAATAACAAGTCCTGGAAAGAAAAGAGAAGTATACAGAATTACTTTAATGTATTACCTAAAATGTTGAGTTGTGAGAAAAAAAATTATAAAACATGAAAAGAGATGAAAGAATGAACACAAAACTAGAAATGAAAGCAGACAACAGCAATTGCTTCTGAGAAAGAACAGAAGCTGGATATCATAGCTACTTCAAATTATCCATTAAAAACACGTTCAGAAAAATTAAAGGAAACCATTATTAGAGAAGTAGAGAAATGTCTGATGAAAGTTGCACAAAATAGAGAAAATCAATAAAAAGAAATTATTTAAAAAATGAAAATTCTGGAGCTGAAAAGTGCAATAACTAAAATGAAAAATTCACCAGAGGAACTCAGTAGTTCATTAAATGAATAGAAGAAAGAATAGAAATCTCTATAATACATTGACAAAGTTTATATAGAATTTGAAGAATAAAGAGAAAAAATAATGAAGAAATACAAGCAGAATCTCTGATATGTATATTCACACATAGTATACACACATACACATACACTGTACTGTAGAAATATAAATTTACTGTCTGATAACAACAGAAATAGATGGGTGAGTGCAAAGCTATATTGAATTAAGGTAATGATTACAGATGGAAGTTTAAATGCATAGGAATAAATGAGGTGATGACAAATGTTAAATGAGAGGGTTAATATAACAAAATTATAAATGTTACTGGGCCCAAGTCTGTCTGCTCACTGCTTGAACTCCAATTTTAACCAGATGAGATTTCATGGGAAGGAAATCAGGTTTATTCAAGAGCTGGCAACTTGAGAAGATGGGAGAGGCAGCTCTTCTCCCTTGGAAAAGACCATTTTAGGAACTCAGGGTTCTTTAGAGAGGAATAAAAGGTTGGACAAAGGGCAAGAAAGTCTATGTGTTAGGCTGGGATGTTAATCATCCAATACTTTTTTTTTTTCCTCTGTTAGAACATCACAATTAACCTCAACCTCCTGGGACTAGTTCATGTAATTCTAAAGAAAGTCACCAGATGTTCTGGGTTCTGTATTTCTGAAGAATGATTATTTAGAATGTAATATCTTAAACATGCAGGTGCAACTTTTCTTTAGAATTTAGAAATCGGGTAAAGAAAGGTGAATTAACTATGCAAATAATAAGTTTTAAAGGAGCACCCAGAGTTACATAAACATACATTTAACAAATAAAAAAATTACATAAAATAATCACTTTAATAATGTATTCTTGGGGATCAATATATATTATAATAATACTACAATATGGGAAAAAAGAAACAGAGCTATTTAGAAGTAACATATTTATCTTGATGGAATTAAGTTAATCCAAAAAAGTTTTACTTAAAATAATACATAATTTTTTAACTCTGAAGCAAAGAAATAAATACAAAGATAGAGTCAAATAATTCATTAAAGAAATTAACACATTCCATTACAAAAAAGTCAGTTAATGCAAAATAAAACAATAAAAGAAGAAAAGGGGTGGAAAACCCACAAAAGATATAGAAAAAGAAAGTAAATATTATATGTAAATCCAGCGTTGTCCACAATAATATTCAATGTGAATGCATCAAATATTACAACAAAAACCAGAGACTGCCAGATAGGATAAAACCAAACAAACAACTAACAAGCAAAAAATATCTTCAAAACACTACTCTAAGCTGTATTAAGGATGCACACTTTAAAGGTAAAAATAGATTTAAAAAGTAAAGTAGAAGATATATTAAAAATGATAATCACAAGATATATGGTGTAGCTATACTAATAATACACAAAATAGATTATAAAACAAGTAATGCTATCATACATAAAGGAAGAAATAGAAAATTTGAATGGATTTATACCCAATAAAGACACTGATATAGGAATTTTTAAAAAGTATTGAAAAAAAAAAAAAGCCCAGGCCCAGGTGGCTTCACAGGTGAATTTACTTACAGAAAAATTAATCCCATTGTTTCCTAAATGCTCCCAAAGCAGAAGAGGTATAATATATCCCATCCCTTTCTATGACACCAGTATTTTCCTGATATCAAATCCAGATAAGTACTTCACAAGAACAGAAAACTACAGACCAATATCTTTTGTAAATATGGATGCAAAAATCCATAATAAAACACTTGCAATCAAAACCAGAAATGTAAAGAAAATTACACAGCATGGCCAAGTTTAATTTATCTCAGGAATAGAAGCTTGTTTTAATATCTGAAAATCAATTAATATAATTTAATAACAATAGAATGCACAACCCCCCTCCCCCCAGAAAAGTGTTCATCTTGAACAGAGCAGGAAAAAATCTTTAAAAAAAAGTGTTTTGACAAATTAAATCAACACTTTAATCACAAACCCTTAGTTTATAAAGAGAAGGGAACATGATAGACAGCTAACATCATAGGGTGAAGTATTGCAAGTTTCCTTCTAAGATCAAGAACAAAAGAATGCCACCCTTGTCATTTCTGTTCAACATTGTACCATACGAATTAGTCAGGAAATTAGGCAAAGGAACGTTTTAAAAAGAGAGCCAGGTTAACACTAAGAATTAAAACTATCCTTATTCATAGGTGACATGATCTTGTTTAAAGATGATTCTAAAAATTCTATTAACTATTGGGTTTTTAAGGAGTTCTGTAAGGTTCTAGGATACAACATCAGTATATGTAAAATCAAGTACATTTATATATATATATATATATATATATATTTCAAAATTTAAATTAAGATAACAATTTTATTTACAGTATTATCAAAAAGAATAAATACCTAAGGACACATGTACCAAAAGCAGCGTAAAATATATGTGATGCAATGAAGATCATGATACATTGTAGAAAGAGACAGAAGATTTAAACACATGGAAGAACGTGTCCTTTTTATGGATCTGAATACCCAACATTGTTAAGATGAAAAATACTCCCCAATCTGATGCACAGATTCAATGAAATCCTACGGAATCACAGTTGGCATTTTTGCTAATAATTGGAAAGTTGATCCCCAAATTCTATGGAATTAAGTGATGTGAATTAGATGTCACAATCAGGTGCAATGGTGCATGCTTGGACTCCCAGACACTTGGGAAACTGAGGCAGGATAATTGCTTGAGCCCAGGAATTTGAGGTAAACATAATAAGGTCTAATCTCAATAAGAAATAAAATTTTAAAAAAGGCAAAACCACCTTGGGAAAACAAAGTGGAAAGACTCATGTTGTTAATTTCAAAAATTACTGGAAAGCTGTCAAATTAAAGAATAAACAGACTAATGGAATAGACTTTAGAGTCCAGAACCAAACCATGTATTTATAGTCACCTTATTTCTGACAAGGGTGTCTTATAGTCTTCATATTTGCAGGCACAAACAACTAGACATACACAAATAATAATCAAGTAATTGTTCTCATAGAGAATTGAAGAAGCTCATAAGCAGAGAACAAGGAAACAGAAGACACAGGAAGAACTGTTTGGAGACATGGTCATCAGACACCTCTGAGCATACTATTTCGAAGGTGTACTTCCTTTAGCTGTTCTTTTTTAATGTTTTTCCATTTTATAATAATGGTATATAACTTTATCATAAATAACAAAAGGCCTATAGCTACTTAATATTAGAGGAAAATTTTGCTAATTAAATCTTACATATATTAAAAAGCAGCAATAATTAGAATAGCATCATACTGGATCAAAAATAGACACAAGCCAGTAGTGGAGGAACACGCTTCTAATCCCAGCAACCTGGGAGGCTAAGGCAGGAGGATCGCAAGTTCAAAGCCAGCCTCAGCAAAAGTGAAGCACTAAGCAACTTGAGACTGTCTCCCAGATGGGGATTTTAGCTCAGTGGTAGAGTACCCCTCAGTTCAATCTCTAGTACCAAAACAACAACAACAACAACAACCAAATCAATGAGTGTGTGTCGAGAAACATTCAAGTACATTTAAGAATAGACCATCTCACATCAGTGGGAAAAATATATTTTGAGTAAATAGTTATTATGATAAAAGCAATGGGGGGAATCCCTTAAAGTTTAATTTCTAACTAATGTCTTATAGCATAGATTTTTGGTGGATAAATATCTAAATGTAAAACATTCAATCCTAACCATATTTGAAAAAAACACAAATGTGTGATACAACAGCAAAAACACTATTGTTTCATTTACTCAAATAAATTTCACATTATAAAAATCTTGTTTTCTTTTTTTTTAATGTTTTTATTGATGCATATTAGTTACACAAAATAGTTGGTTTTATTGCAGCAAATTTGTACATGAGCATAACATAATTTGATCAATGTTATTCCCCAATACCTCCCTTTGCTTTTTCCCTTGCTCTCTTGATCTCCTGCCTACTGGTCTCTTTTCTATGTTCATGAGACCTCTTTTTTTTTTCCTCTTTTAATCTTTAGCTTCCACACATAAAAGAAAACATAAAACTCTTGACTTTCTGAGTCCGACTTATTTAATATGATGCTTTACAGTTTCATATATTTTCCTGCAAATTATATTATTTCATCCTTTATGCTGGAATAAAACACCATTGTGCATATAAACCACATATTCTTTATCCCTTTCTCTGTTAATAGACACTAACTTAGCTTCATAATTTGGTTATTGTGAATTATACTGCTGCAATCATGGGCATACACATATCTCTATGGTATGCTAACTTCAGTTCTTTTCGGTAAATACCAAGGAGTGGTATAGCTGAATCCTGTAATAGTTCCTAGGAACCTAGAAGGTGCTTAGTGGTTTTTTTTTTTGTTTGTTTGTTTTTTTGTTGTTCTAATCAGTTATACATGACACTGGAAAGCTCTTTGATTCATTGTGCACAAATGGAACAGAATTTTTCACTTCTCTGGTTGTACATGGAGTCACACCATTTGTGCAGTCATGCGTGTACCTAGGGTTATGATGTCCATCTCATTCCACTATCTTTCCTATCCCCTGCCCCTCCCCCTCCCCTTTGTCCCATCCGAAGTAAAATCTTATTCTAAACAAAATTGTAACCCAGTGTAAGAAAATGTAAGCAAATTATGATCTAATGTTTTTAAAAGACATAAATCTTCCATAAGCACACAGCATGCCCAGACACTCCTAGCATCCCTTAACAGGATCATTGCTATACCACAGTAACTACCACATTTCACCTGGTGCCTCACCTTTGTTTCCCATCATGTAGTCTGTCCTCTATGGTGCAGACAGAATGACCCTTTAAAAGCAAGTCTCTGTTCAGGATCTCCCAGTAATTCCTCTCATCATGACTCACTAATCCCTCCATTGGACTTCAGCCACTTTGCTGTTCTTCACACACACTCTGGGGGTCCTGCTTCACTCCTGTTTCCCTGATTCCAACAAAGTTCCTTCCCTACCTAGTTCACACTTTGGCTTCCTTCTTGCCTTTCCCACCTGCCTTATATAAGTGGACAGCTGCACTCCCCCAGCACCCTCTGACCTGCCTCCTGTGTATCTTTTGCATGGCTCAGAAATCAACTCACATTTGTACTTTTTGTGGTCTATTTCCCTCTACTAAATTGTAAATATTGTTTTTAATGTTATGTCTCTGGCTATTAGGTGGGAATCTGGCAGAGTGTAGGTGCTCAATGGTAAACAAATAAGGAGAAATAATAATTCTTGAATATAGGAAAACTTTAAAATTTTCAAGAAAAGCTACTTAGTAACCTAAAGAACCAACATTAAACTGGGTCAGTTGTTTTCAACCTCTGCAATAGAAAAAGGTAATTCAATGCACAAAGAGCCCTTATAGATCTCTCAGGGGAAAAAATATAGTCAGTTCTATAGTTTGAATACTTCCCCCAGAGTTCATGTACTAATCCCCAATGAAACAGTGTTTGAAACACAGGGCCTTTAGGTGATGTTTAGGTTGAATGGATTGAGGCCACTATTTCACAAGTGGTTTATTATTGTGGGCAGGGTTCTTATATAAGAGAAATTTGGGCCCTTCTCTTGAATGCTTTTCTGCCATATAATACCTTTGTCATACTGTTATGCAGCAGGAAGACCCTCACCAGACATAGCTCCTCAATCTTGGAGTCACCAGGCTCCAGAAATGTGAGCCAAAAACCTTCTAATGTTTATAAATTATCCAGTTTGTGGTATTCTTGGATAAAACAGGCTAAAAATTTTAAGAAAAAAGGCAACCATAATTGTAAAAATATCTATAAAATTTGTGAACTTATTAATATTGAGGAAAATGAAAATAGAGATGCCATTTTTCACCAGTAAAGCTTAGAGAAAGTGACAGACTTCAGGTCCACAAGAACTGAAGAAAACAGGAAGGCACACCATTTGCTGTCAGAACAGTGATAAAACTAACTTGGAGAGCAATTTGGAAGAGGTTGTTAACACTGTAGATGTGTCTGTTGTACTTTTAGAAATTTTTATGATGGAAAACCTCACAGAAGTACATAGTGCTGATATGACATGGACGTATTCAAATTTTTGAAATGTGGAGACAGAACCAACCTATATGTTCTAATGGTAAATCTGTTCCCTGGGAAAACATACTGACATATTTACTTGGATCTTTGTTCAGATATTCTCTTCTACTTTTGACCACCCTAATGAAGGCTCCAGATTTTGTTTTGTTTCACAATGTGTATGAAGTCTTTAAATATTTGTTAAATGAAACCTATCAGCACTGTCATGAAAAGATAGTCATAATATGTTGTTAAGAGAAAAACAGCAAATCATAGGATGGTCTGTTTATATTCTGAGCTTGTAGAAAAACCTGTTTGTATAAGTAAATTTGTTTTATATAGAAGATACCTGCAAAAATGTAAACCAATCTATTAGCAGTGATTCCTTCAGAAGAGTCGAATGAGAAATTTAGCCCTTTACTCTATATCACACTGAATTGTTTGATTTATTTTTTAACAAGGAGTCTATGTTATTTTGGCACTTAAAAAATATCCAAGAACAACAAAATGTTGATTTATCTTGGCAAAGCCTGTAATTATTGATATCCTTTGACAATTTCAAAAGAGCGTTGGTGTTTGAGATTATAATTTTCTTCCAGGAAACTTTCTCTCCTGAGAATAAATGACTGAGGGAGAGCATGTATATGCCCATGAGTGCAATGAATATATGTATGAGCCTACACAGAGGTATGTGCATGCGAGATGCTGCTTCTTACTCTATCCCTGCTTGAGACACGTGGGACATCTGGGTTCCAAAGACAGAGGGATTATGACAAACACAGGGAAGAAGGACACCCCGTTTTTCATTTTTTAAATTCCTAGAATCAGGAGCCACTCCATCACCACATGAGTTATATTTTTAATAGAAATGAAGTTTGACATTGTATATTCAGTATATCAAAGAGGCTCTATTAATTTATGAAACTAATATTATAATACACAGTTTTCAATACTTTTTTCTGCACTAGGTAAAATTTATTTTGTGCTAATACATATTGTATTTTAAGGCATTTTAAAGATATTGAATACTTAATGTAAATATTTTATTGTTCTTGATAGACACTCAACATTTCCTCTTAAGTTCTTAAAGGACTAAAATAGGACCTTTGAAATACCCTTAGGTAAAAAGATTAACTTGAAACCTATAACAACAAACAGAGTTAAAGAAAGAAAAAGAATTCTACCCCATCTGCTTCTATTATTAGCACTGTTACTAATACTAGTAATAGCCATTATTATTGCTAGCATTTATTGAAAACTCAGTTTATGCCAGACATTTATTCAGGTAGCTGATGTGTGTGCTGATTCAATATATGTATAAGATATTTGTAAGTATGCTTCATGCATTTAACTGTTCATAAGTATTAATTACTATTATTACACACAATTAGGCAGGGACTATTCTTATTGTACTTAGAAGAAAACAGACACTGAAAGAGTTACACAAGTTGCCCAAGGTCTTATAGTAAACAAATGACATTACTAAGATTTGAACTAAGGATTTCTGACTCCTGAGTACATACTATTTACATTAATTCCATACTTTTTACAGGAAAATAAATCCCTCATCACATATGAAATGATTAATATTATTTTGAAACTTAAATTAAGGTGGGAGTAACAGGAACATGGAAAAAAAAATCAGTTCATTTGTCATATTGTGCCAGAAAATTGCAAAGAAGTCAATGAACTAGCCACTTTAAACATTAGAAGGAATTATTTTAGCCCAAACTTGAAAAACATTCTTGTGTGTGGTGTAAGAAAGTGGCTTTAACTATAACAGAGCCATGTTGCACAATAATCTGGGATTGAAAAGGAAAGGAGCTTTTTAGGCTGGTGGGTTGTAATTACCCAATTGAAATATTAATTCCATTTGTCTTCCTTTGAACGATGTTTCATCTTTTGTTTTACTCCTTGGTGGTACATCCAATTACTGAAAACAGGATGTGCCTATGAAGAAAAAAAAAAAAAGCCAGTTCCCAGCATTGAAGAGCAAATACACATCTACTACTAATTGTTCTCATTGAAACTGAGTTCCACAGAAAACCAAAACAGCAAATGGTAATGTTAATAATTTAAAAAACAAAAAGGCAAAACAAACAAACAAAAATTCATCACCATGTTGTGCAACAAGAAAAACAGGGAAAATGCATTTGAAGGTTTAAATTTCCTTCCCCAGAATTGAGAATTCTGAAAGAGGAGAAACTTTGGGATGGGTTAGTTGTTCATGTCAGGTCCAGTCTATCTAATTCTGTGAAATATACAGAGGTGGAACAAGGCTCATATATTTACTAGACACTGTTCCACTGAAAATGCTGAAGTCCACATACCCACCGCCCATCTGAGCTACAATAGCATTATTCACAATGGACAACTTTCCCCTTTTAAATGTTTCAGTAATGATAACCTAACTATGGAATTCAATGCACCTACTGCAGCTAAATGTCAGAGGAGAAAAGAAAGAAGACAATTTAGCATTCTGGAATGAGATCTTATAAAAATCCATCAGAAACAAAAAAATCCCATGCCATCAGTGAAGTTTGTGTTTATAATCTACTGGATAGTAGTGGATATACCCAATTATTAAACCTATTCACAAAGATACCATGAGCTCTCTAATCTGAATTCAAGTGGCAGGAGACTTATAATTTGCTTCACATATTTATTTATGCTGTACAAACTGTAGAGACAATATTTTGCTTTATCATTTCAATTGGGATACTGCCTTTTTGAAGTAACCAGGGCTGTCTCCGATGTTTTATGTAATGCTCAAACCCCCAAACAAAAACAAACAAACAAACAAAGACTCTTGTTACAGAATTCTCTTTGAATTTGCCATGCTTGAAAATTCCATTCTGTGATTCATTAGCCATCCCCTTTCTGAGCATTAGAGAATTTAGTTTTTGCATGTCTAAGGATTGTGCATTTAACCATTTCAACTCTAGACTAATCTCTTCCTTTAATGTGTGCATGTGAGTATCTAGATGTGAAGTTTCCCATTTGTAGGGATTTTATTTGTTATTTATTCTGTGTGCAAACAAATACAGTCCTTAATGTTTATTTTTTGATGATGATACTAAAAGAAAGAGAAGAATTATACCCGATTAAATGTAGGTAAATGTTTTCAAAATGAAAGATGCTTGCTTTAGATTATGTTTCTCTCACATTAAATGGGAGAAGCAACAGTTGAGATAGTAGTATTCAAGTTGGTAAAGGTTGGAATTGGAACTGGCAACAAGACCCTAATTTTATTTATTTGTAATTAATAGTGGTTAGATTTGTCTTGGACAGGTGTATGGAGATCCTATTGCTGAAATCCAGTGTTTTTGATAACCCTCTAAAATTTATGATATCTTGAGATCCAAGAAGTAGCATTTTTACATCTAGCACCCAGTGCACACAAATGTGAGTGGAAATTTGCTAGGGTGGCACGCCTCTCTCCAGATGTGTACCACACCCTTCTGAATAATATTAGTGCACTCTTCTGTTTTCTTATTGGTTATGACTGTTCAACTGATGGTCCACCTAAGGCTTTGGTAATCAGTCTTATTGCTTTTACTCTATCCAATTGGAATGTTCCAATGTCAGTCATGATAGGCTATCATGTTGTGAGGATAAACAAACCAAAATCTCAATGATTCTATTAGATTTCTACTACTGCCTATAAATAATTTCTAATTTACTGACCTACAAATGACATTTATTATCTCACAGTTGTAATGAATCAAAAGTTAGAGAAGAGCATACCTGAGTCTTCTGGTGGCTGAGCAAATGAAGTGTTGAGTGAACTATGCTCCTTTTCAGTTGTCAGAGATTTCTTCCAAAGTCACACAATTTGGAAGAATTTAGTTTCTTGAAAATGTAAGACTGAGGGTACTTTTTTCCCCCTGTTTGTTGTCTAGGAAGCTCTTGCCACGTGTTCTTTGCCAACTTTCCTCATGTTCAGTTTATATTATAGCATCTTCATCCTCTGAGGCCAGCAAGATGATCTTTCTTGGAATGGGTTAGTTGTACTTGCTAAGACACAGTATGGTAAAGCATAACATAGTTATGGGTGTGGCATCTTATTGTCATTTAAAAAACTTATGCAAAACATTGACTGTCCCCTTACCATTGCTTATTCTGTTGGTAAGAACAAGTCATGGGTTTTTCCTACACTCACTTTTGTCTTAGCACACCTACACAACAAGTTCCTAACTTATCAGGAGTCATTTTAGAATGTATCTGCCACTGTTGTTTAAGAAAGCAAGAGATTATATTTATTACGCCTGAAAGTGGGCCAGTTTCTAGTAAGTATGAAGGGTAGCTTTATCATATGTGGAGTATCAGACATCTAGGTTGCACAGTTACATAGTTAACTAGTGGATCAAACTTAGAATTTCTGAGCCCTGGTACAGCATTTACTTTGCCTTCTGGAACAATCCAAATGATAAAATTATCAATAATGAGATTTTTTTCAGGCAAAATTGATTATTTAAGTGTCTAATCATTGGTCTTTAGCCATAAAAGGATGTGCGAACTAAGCTTTCTACTTTGCGTTTCCTGACGTTTGCTCCTAGGGAAATTCAACTTAATTCAAAGTTCTGACAACAGTCTACTTTTGGAAAGTGGAGCTTGGCGTTCCTCTATAATCTCAAATTTTCTGTAGTCAATATTTGAGGCAACCAATTGTAGCAACAGTATTTTCTAGTACTTTTATTAGGATACACTTCTTAATGGCAAGATTTCCATAAGTGGAATATTCAGGGATAGCAAATTGGTTAGATTTTGTTAGAAGTATAAATATGACTGGGAGAGTGCATTCTTCTTTGGCAAAATAGATGATTGTTTAAATAATTTTAAAAATGCTACTTACTCTCATTAAAGGTTTGATTTCCTAAAGTGCATCCTTCTACAATGCGGACAATCACGTTTCACTGGTACAATTTGACATCATTAAATTAAAAAATCATTAAAATATATGCATTTATATTTGCAAGGTCCTTTCTTCTTTGTTCCTGACACCAGCCTTATTCATCTTTATACCTGTTTTCTTCACTGGCAACTTCCATCTATTCTTAAAGTATATTGAATTTCCTTAATATCTAGATTACCAAATTTGCCAAAATGCATAGAATTTATTCATGTTTTCTAAATTATTTTGTTCTCCAACTTTCTTTCCTATTTCCCATTAATATGGTACTTTACCTTTCTTTATTTTAATACAAGTATTTAACATTACTTGACTAGTTTCCTTGAGATTTTCCAGTAGCATTACAAGCATGACTCTTCTAATCCATACCACTATATTTCAATCCTATTTTTATACTTTATACCGGTGTAGTCCCATGTAGGGACATGTTTTGGTCAGCTTTTTTACTGTTGTGACCAAAAGACCTACCTGACAAGAACAGTTTTAGAGTTGGAAAATTTTATTTTGGGGCTCAGTGTTTTAGGGTCTCAGTCCATAGATCGCTGTCTCTATGGCTCTGGGCCCAAGATGTGGCAGAACATCATGATGATGAAGAGTGGTGAAGGAAATCAGGTCAGGACATAGCACCAGGAAACAGAAAGAGCTCATCTCACCAGGGACACAATATATACCCCAAAGGCTTGCCAGGGACCCACCTTCTTAAGCCACACACTCCTCTCTATAGTTATCACCCAGTTAAGCCCTATCAGGGGATAATGCACTAATTAGTTTAAGGCTCTCATAACCCAATCATTTCACCTCTAAACTTTCCTGCATTCTCACAAATGAGTTTTTGGGGGAATATCTCATATCTCAACCAAAACAGAATACCCATTGAAACGCCTAGCTCTTGCTTCAGGCTGAGCTGATGACACTTTCAAAATGTAGGTGCACCTCAGGCAGTCTCCAAAGAAGTCCAGAAAGTGGTCCAGCACTCTTTTCCAGTGAAGTCTGTGGGGGGTTATGTGCTAGAGTGTTATTTAGTTTAACAGACTGCTGCTGTGCTAATGAAAACACAGGCAAAGCTGCACATGCAGTCTTTTTTTCTCTTAAATAAGTGCCCATTAAAAATAACTATATGATAATTAATGAGGAAGGAAGGTAGTACCGTGTAGATGGTTTGTCAATATTGTAGTTAGGTCATTCATCTGTGGAGCAGTGATATTCACCTACTTTCTCCTTTGTTGCAGAGGTGTAGAGTTAATATTTCACTTCTGATTTTAGACACACTCTCAAGCATTATTTTAAACAGGCAAACAGGGACCACTTCCAAGATAAAGAAAGCCTCCATTCTTTGATGATGAATTCATAATGAAGGGAATCCTCATTCCAAATGGACTTCTGCAAAGCACCATTCCTCTGAAATTAATGTTCCCAAGTATGTGGGGAGAATCAGCTAATGAATGTTAAATTAAGTTGTAACATACTTAGAGACATGGGCGATGTTTATGTGACACTAGTTTACTTTAAAACACTCCCTATTGACCTTTACAAAAATAATATGAGAGCAATTTGAGATGAATATTTACAGTAGGTGGAAATAGTTCTGAAGTGCTAATTCCCAAACCACTGTTTGTGAAATGTCCTGCTTCTTTGATCTACATTTTCATAGGCTTCTTCAGGCAGAGACAGGCAAGAGTGCAATTCTGACAAGACAGTTTCTTACTTAAGAACAGACCAGAGCCTGCAGCCCACAAAAGTCAGGAAGCAAACAGACCAGGTTACTGGGAAAAGCGCCCATTTTGTCACATGGCACAAACATTCACACTATTAGCCACATCCTAAAAATACATAAATCAAAAAAGGAATATATGATTTTAAGTAAAAATCTGTAGGTACAAATACTTGTTACTTTTACATTAAAAACAGTTTTAAAAATTAGTTCTATTTGTTGATGAATATCATTTTTTGCCACTGATTTTTCTTCTCATGCCTATGTATTTGTAAGTTGGGAGGTATTTTAAATCAAAGCTGTAAAATAAGCATAGTTAGAGAGCTAACACAAGGATTTTTACTTCATTTACATTCATTACATATTATGAGTTTAATTACCTTCCTCAAATAATACCAGTATGAAGGAAAGATGCTGAAGAAGGCGTACTTCTATGATGATTTTATTGATTGTGACTGATGGATGGCATCAACATTTCATAGTGAAGAATCATGGTTTTGTTACATCAGGAAAATTAAATTGGGAGAGTTATTTTCTTTCCCAGTGATAGTGGCAGTTAGAATATTTCACCTGTAATGAGATGTGTGCGTTCTGTGCCATCGTGAGCCACGGCTCAGCCATTAAATATATGTAAATGAAGAGAAACACAAGAGAGCCCGGGCATAATAACGTGCAGAACAGAGAAATGGATCCTGGAAAGTGATTAATTTATTTGATGATGCCTCAAGTGAGGAATTTTAGGTCACAAATGAAGTGACAGAATGACAAATTACCATTTTAAAGAATTTACTGGGCATCATTACTGAACAATTGTCAGGTAGTTTATGGT
The DNA here is from genome assembly GCF_045843805.1 of Urocitellus parryii. Lineage (NCBI taxonomy): Eukaryota > Metazoa > Chordata > Mammalia > Rodentia > Sciuridae > Urocitellus > Urocitellus parryii. The sequence continues at coordinate 210,365,737 of NC_135531.1, read as the reverse complement.
GGCTGAGAAGATGGTATAAATATAGATCTTTTCCTTATCTGAGATGAATTATTAATCACCTTTTTAAAAATCTTTGTGAGTGATGGTTGGCTGTCTGATTGGAAATAATGTGTTCTACAATTTTAACTAAATTCTAATATGATATGTAACAGGAATCTTTACAATTAAAGTCTCAGTGGAGAGTGGTAGGAGGTTTACAGTCAATTGCAGTTTTAATGTGATAGAAGAGGATGAATCCACCAGCATATTTCAATAGATTTCCTTAGGTATATTATCCCTGCTGTGATGTTATTCAAATGTTTACAGTTTATTTTCATTTGAAAAATGACATTCAGATACTTAAATTGTTTTCCTTGGTTTATTAGTTAATGAAAATGAAATTCTAGTAATTACTATAGTTTTGCAGCCTGCCACATTATTTAAAGTGAAGTGACTGGCTTTGTCAGCTGTATTGTAAATGTCGTCTTCCTGTGTTTTGTTCCATTTTTGTTTGCTTTATCTATGTCATGTCCCTTCTCTGTCTATATGTCACTGTATTAATACCAGGAACAACTAGAGTGTGGAAGAAAAGTCAAAATTTGAAATGAAGACATTTTCTCATTTCTTTTTGTTTTCAAAATTAAAACATACACTAACCTACTTTGTAGAAAAGCACTAAAAATACCAAAAATAAAATAAAACTCCCCATTATGAGGTATAAAAATCTAAACACATTTTTAATATTAGGTTACTTAAGCCAGTTTATATGCCTGCTTGTGTACGATCAGGTATAAGCCTCAAATGAAATGTGATTGCAAAGTTTCTTATTTTTGTAAAATTTAGGTATAGTGGTTGTTTTTTAAACAGTATATGCTAGATGACTAATAAAGTGGAAATATTCAGAGAATTATTTTTAACAAGTACGATTCTAAACTGAGCAAATAAAAATTGCTGTTTTGTTTTTAGATGCAAGGACCTAAAATGGGTAATTGTAACACCTAGCAAAAAAGCTTGAGATTTTACATCTTTTTTTTTTTTTTGCTATCATGCGAAGCTCCTCATTTTATTTCTGATTCATTATCAGAATATATAAGAAATTTAAATAAGTATTCCCTATGTTACCTATGACATCTTACATTGCTGAACTGGCAAGAAATTTAAATTTTGAATGTTCATAGTACTTTTTAACTCTTTTTGTTTTTACTGCCCCCCAATCTGGGGGTGGGTGTACAATATTACTGAAACTATTACTTAAATATAGACAAAACCAAAATGTATTTGTGCTTTTGATATCATGGTCTGGTCTGCAAAGGGCAAACCAAGTTCAGGGACCATATTAGGAGATGGTGGTGCTTTTATAGGACATGGTCCGGTCCCATTAAGGCTGCTTAGATTTCTCCTGATGTCCATACAGCTCATTTCAGGATCATCTTCACCAGATTTCCTCATCAGAGATGGCCTCTTTTCACCAATCTTTCATTCTTGTTTACCACAGAAAATATAAGTATGCAAACAAACAAAGGAGGGCATGCCCTTCTAAAAAAATTCAAATTCCATATAAAGTACTATTGTACAGGTTAGACTTGTTTAACAAAGCACAGTTCAGATTGATCACAAGTGTGTCTGAGGAGAGAAAGACTGCTTTTTGTGAATGGAGCCCTGCTGCATACTTTAAATACCTTTTATCTTCTGCCAACTTGCATCAGCTGTCAGAGGGAGTTGCAAAGAGGAAATGAAGACACATTTGACTCCAAAGCATTGGGAAATCAAGAGAAAAGATTTGTAAGTGAAATAGTAAAGATAGATTTCAAATTAACTTAAAGACATGGAAAAGAGATGCTTTATGAATTACAAGACAATGATTTTTGGCTCTTTTCATGATTTAAATGTATGAAAAAGGAAGAAGAGTAGCTCTTGATTAATTGAAATGTCAATGTTCAGTATGTGTGAAATGTACACAGAGAAAAGAATACGTTGGGCTATGCCCTTAAGAATCTTACATACTGATGAGTGGTTGGGCCATAAAATAGCACAAACAAACAAACAAACAATGACTGACCCCTTATCCCTTCTCAAATCTATGTAATGCTTCTCAGGCTATTAACAAAATGACCCTGGATTCTGCCCTAAGTGTGAACTTGAGATCTAGATCTGATCATTAGAAAACTTGATAGAGAGCTACAGCAATGCCAGTTAGGTAACCATTCTTAGAATTTTCTGTGGATGCAAGAAAAGAGACTCTTTCTATCTTTCCTGGGTCTATAATACAAGAATGATTTACACTTAGAATTATTTGCAACTTCCCTCTCCCCATTCCATCTATGAAGAAAACCATGTGCAAAAGAAGAGAATAAGACCAAAGCAGAGGTAGCTAAATGATGGGAAAATAGGGGACAAAGAGAGAGAAGTGGAAGAGAAGAGGAGTGAGAGAAAGAGCCAAATTCAAAAGTGTGAAATTGAGTGACTCCATGGAATCCATGGGGTGGTACATCCCAAGAACATAAGCTAGTAGTTGAGGGATTTTGTTGTTGTTGTTTTTGTTTTTGTTTTTAGCTATTGTAACTAACTTTTAGAATCAATTTCTGAGATTTGTAATTCAAAAAGTTCTCATTAATATAATAATGGAAAAGATTCAGACATACTAAAAATCAAAGAAATTTAAAATAAGATCTTATCATTTTTTGGCCTTTCAAATTTAAAAAGGATTTTTATAAATGACCACAGTCTTTGGAATGGACACTACAATGAATGTACTCATCTCAGCATAAACAAATCTTCAGGGAGAAATGATATTATGAATAAGGAGTCTGAAATATGATTTTAAAAATGTCCAGATATTTCTCATAAATGTACAACTGAGATGTCAGAGGAGCTTGTCCATACTGAAATGACATAACTATGTTAATTTCTTCTCTTTACTTCAGGATTGATTCATTTTAGGAACAGCACTTCTCTGCCTCTTTTTTTTTCCCCTCCAGACCTTTGCAATAGTATCAAAAAACAATCTAATTAAAAAGCTCAACACACCATCTACCTACTGCCTATTTTCCTAATATTTTATTATAAAAACTTCAAACATGTAGAAACATGTGGCCTAGAGTCTACCATTGATATTTTACTATGTCCATTCAATCCATTAATATATCTTATATTTTTTAATGTATTTATAAGTAGATTGCAGACAATCTGGCATATCCCCTAAACACATCAGCAAGTCTATCATTAATTAGAGGTTATTATGTATTTATCAGATTTTTCTCTTAAAGTAAATTTTGCATAGGAAAAAGCATACATTTGCTGACTTTTGATAAATACATACGTTTGTATTACCTAAGTCCCTAATATATAGGACACTAACTTTACCCCAGAAAATCCCCTCATTTCCTTCCCAAGCAATATTCTAATTCTATCCACAACAAAAGAAACTACTGTTTTGATTTTCTCAACATAGATTAGTTTTAATTAGTTTAAAACTTTATATAAAATGAAAAAAAAATACAGTATGTACTGTACTCTCTGTGGCTTCTTCCTGTACAAAATTTTCTGAGATTCATCCTTCTGGGTATCAGTAGTTTTGTTGTTTTGTTTTGTGTTTTAATAAGTAATATTCTGAATACACTGCAGTTTGCTTACATATTTTTCTATGACTTTTTATAAATGACCACATTTATAAAAATCCTAATGGACTAGAAGACTTTTTCTTTTGGAGATATTATAAATAAAGCTGCTATGGACATTCTTTTTATTGTCATGATTTTATTTATTTTGAATATGCAGTTGAGTGGAATTGCTGGATAGTAGAGTAAATGTATGTTAGCTTTTATAAGAAACTGACAGATTTTTTTTTTTTCAAAATCCTTGTGCCATTTTATGTTCCCACCAAGAATATATAAAAATTCTGGTTGTTTCACCCCAAGAGCAACATCTGATTTTGTCAGACTTTTTAACTTAGGATCACTTGCCTTTTTATGTCTCTAGATTTTTTCTCATCTCCTTAGTGTCTTCAAACACTCTCCAGGATTCTTTTCCATAGTTGGCCTTTGAACATGCTCTCCTATTTTCTTCCTTGAAATACAAAGTGAAACAAAAAATATAAACCAATATCCTCCTCCAGCCACCAAACTCTTTCTCTACTCTTGGTAACGACTAAGCTTCGTCACCTTATCAATTAAGCAGTCTCTACTTTACTACTTGAAATATTCGACTTCTGGACCCTGAAGTTCTTCACGCCTTATTCTTGGGCCCTAACCTGTTTTCATTCTTCACCCTCTCCTTAGAGAATGTCATCAGTGCCTGTGACTTTTAAATCTATTTTAATGCCAACAACCCTAAAATTCCCATATTTGATCTTTACTTACCTCTGAGTTCCATTGGTCTCCTTTATATGTACACTTGTCTTGGATTCTGGTCCCTTAGCTATACCATCTCTGGTTTTGAACTCCTGCTCTTCCAGGTTTGCTGTTCCTCCCAGATTCTTAGCAGCCTGCATATTTCCCCTTCTTTCTTTTTATACAAACAAACAAAACAAATTTTAAAAAGCAAATATTTCCCAAAATCTAGTTAAACAACTCAAATGATATAGTTCAGAAAAAATCAAAATGCTTTAAAAAGGTATATTGCAAGAACCTAATGTCTAAAATGAAATTAAACAATACTTAGAGTGAATGTGAAATTCATATATCTGTACTTAGTGGATTTAGTTAAAATTGTGCACAATTGAAAATTTATAGCCTGACAATATTCATATCACAAAAGAAAGGGCAAACGTGGATGAATTAAGTAAATTCGGATAATAGAAAAGTCACACAAAAAAGCCCAAATAAATAGAGGGATGAAAGAAATAGAGCAGAGAATAATAGAATTGATGTAAAAAACAAAACAACTGGAATGATCAAAAGAGTCAAATGTGTTATTTGAATAGAACAATAAAATTGTCAAATCTCCAGCAAGACTTATTGAAATAAAAAGAGAGAAATCCCAAATAAACAAAATTCCAATTAAGAAAGCCAGCATAGATACAGTAGAAGATTAAGAAGAAAATAAGAAAATATTATGGAGAACATTTATGCCAATAAATTAGGAATTCAAAAATGCAGGCTAATTTGCAATATCCCCAGCAAAATTTGGCTTTCCAGTGTAAGCCCTAGGAGAAATAAAAAATATGAATGGGTTTATAACTCCTAAATGCACTGAAATAGTAAATAAAGATCAGAATGTAAGAAATCCAGAAAGTTTTACAGTGTGGTTAAACAAAATATTAATTAAAAAATCACCAAACATAGTTAATATCAAACATAAACTATTCTAAAGATAATAGAATAGAGGGAGTTTCATAAAATGTACATGATATATGTGACTGGTATAACATTGAAACAAGTCAAACATGAAACATATAAGAACTAAAAATTATAGGTGAATATCAAGCATAATCATAGGTTCAGGAATCATAAACAAACTGTCAACAAATGAAATACATCAGTCTAAGATATATTAAACATATAGGGTTTCTCCCAGAAATGCAAATGTTTTAACATTGCTAAATTATAGACTTAATGCTCTATCTTGATCATTGAAAAGGAGAAAAATGAAAGGATAACTTATAAAAATGCAGGGAAAAACATCTGGGAAAAGTAAATAATAATTTATAATAAACAAGACAAACAGAAGTCAACTATTCAAAAACTAAGAATAGAAGGAAAAATTTAAATTTAATTATTTATTTTAACTGATGTATAAGAACAAAAATAGTACATATTTATGGGGAATTATTTGATAATTTTTAAACATTATGAAATATTTAAATCAGGTTTAGCATATATATCTTATCAAATATTTATCATTTCCTTATGGTGAAAATATTTAAAATTCTGATTTCTAGCTTTTTGAAATATACAGTACATTGTCATTCTTTGGAGTTGCCCTACTATGCAAGAGTACCATAAAACCTCCCACTCCTATCTATGACTTATTACTAGTTGATCAACCTCTCCTCATCCTTCCCACCCACTACTCCCCTCAGAATGATAACCACCATTCTATTTTTAATTTCTGAGATCAAATTTTTAATATTCCATATACAAAATGAGATCATTCTGTACTTGTCTTTCTACACCTAGCTTATTCAATTTACTACATTTCTTTCTATGTTGTCACAAATGATAGGATTTCATTCACTTATGGGTGAATAGTATTCCATTGTGTATATGCACCATATTTATCAATTCATTCATTCATCTACAGGCACTTAGGGTATTTCGATTTCTTGGCTATTATACATAGAGCTGAAATGAACTTGGAAGTTCAGATGTCTTTTTTGACAGTTTGATCTTATTTACTTTGGATATATACTGAGAAATGGGATTGCAGGATTATATGGTAGTTCTATTTTAAATTTTTTGTAGAACCTTGATACTCTTTTCCTGAATGACTGTACTAGTTTACGTTCCCACAAAGAGTGTCAACTTGTTCATTTTTCTCCTTATTTTTTTCAGCACTTACTTTTTTTCTTTTTGATAATAGCCATTCTTAATGGGAAAAAGTGATAATCTCATTATGAATTTGATTTATATTTCCCTGATAATTATTAATATTGAAATTTTTTTCTTATACAGCATTGATCATTTGTATGTCATTCATTATTTTAAGAAACATCTACTTGGTGTATTGCACATTTTATTTGTTTTTCTTTTCATTTTTTGGTGCTGGGGATTGAACCCAGAGGTTCTCTACCACCAAGCTACAAACCCAAACTCCCATCCCCACTTTTAAGAAAGTTTCTCCCTATGTAGCCAAGTTTGTCCTTGAACTTGAAATCCTCCTACCTCAAATTCCTGAGTCCCTGGGATTACAGGCATGCATCACCATGCCCAGTGTATTGTTCATTTTTAAGTTGTGGTATTTCCTTTTGTCCTCACTATTGAGTTTTAGAATTTAAAAAATATCCTCTAGATATTAGCCCCCTTGTCAGATGTATACTTTCCAAATACTTTCTCTCATTCTGCAGGTTTTCTCTTCACTATATTGAATATTTCTTTTGCTGTGCAGAATCTTATTAGTTTGATATAATCTCATTTGTGTGTTCTTGTTTATGTTTTCCTATGCTTTTAGAGTTTGTCAAAAAAATTCTTGCCCATTCCAATGTCCTGAAACATTCTCCCTATGTTTTCCTTAAATAATTACATTTAAAGTTTTAGTCCATTTTGAGTTTACTTTTGAAACTGGTGAGAGATAGGAATCTAAATTATTCTAATTTCCACAGCACTATTTATGGAAAAGACTATGCTTTCTCTAATGCTTGACTAAATACCTTTTTTGAAAATTGAGTGGGTATAGATGTTCAGGTTTACTTCTCGCCTCTCCATTCTGTTCCATTGGTATGTGTTTCTGTTTTTATGGCAATATCAAGCTGGTTTGATTACTATAGCTTTGAATTATATTTTGAAATCAGGCAGTGTCATACCTCCTGTTTGTTCTTTTTGCTCAAGATGTCTTTGGCTATTCAGGGATTTCACATTTCCATGTAAATCTTAGAACCTGGCAGAGTGGCACATGCCTACAATCACAGCGACTAGGAAGGCTGAGGTACAAGGTTCACAAGTAAAAGCCAGCCTTAGCAACTTAGCAAGGCCCTGGGCAACTTAGTGAGAAGTTGAATTGAAATTAAAAATAAAATGAGTTGGGGATGTTATTCAGTGGTTAAGTGCCCCTGGGTTCAATCCTAGGTATGTATGTATGAATGAATGAATGAATGAATAAATAAATAAATACCTACCTATATAAATCTTAGAATTACTTTTCCCCTAATTCTCTGAAGAATTCCATCTTTGTATTTTTATAGGACTGCGTTGAATCAATGGATCACTTTGGGTCAGATGAACATTTTAACAATATTGATTCTTGTTAAACATTTTTTTTTTTTTGGTGGTGCTGGGGATTGAACCCAGGGCCTTATGCATATGAGGCAAGCCCTCTACAACTGAGCTATATTCCCACACCTAAATTTCCTTATAACAATTCCACTGTAGTCTATTTTACCTTTTATGTTTGTTAATATTTGCTTCATGGGGGATCCAAAATGGTGGACCAGAGAGAAGCAGCATTCTGTGTCACTTCATGACCTGGGACTCAAGAAGTGAGAATACTGTTTCTCTGAGAGTGATATTCCTGCTCCTGCAGAGGAATCACAGCCACTGTGTCCATGCAGGGCTCCAGGCCTCACTGTCAGAGTAGGTTTCCCAACTACTCACCCATACAGGACTATCGTGTGCCCAAGTGGGACCATTGGCATCAGCACCAAATCAGAAATTTTGGCCATGCACCCAAGCAGAAATCCTGGATAACACTCCCACACAGGACACCCAGCAGCTACCCACATGCAGGAATTCTGGCTGCCACTCCCATGTGAATCCCCATCTACCAGTGTGGGGCTCCCCTGGTTTCTTCCATCTTGGGACTCTACAGCCATGGAGATATCCCCTGCCTGACTGCACCTGGGAACTTCTCACAGGCTCCGAAGACAGATGAATCCACACACTGCCTGCCACAGACCTCTCTCTGAACACATCATCCACATCCATCACCTGGGTCCCCCAGCCTAACCAGACACCCCATCCCTAAAAGCAGGTGCCTCCATCTTGGACCACCATCATCATCATTTTTAGTGGGAGCAACTCCCAGTTTGGAACTCCAGCTGGCCAGGATAGGTATTGGAACCCTACAGGGACACTATAAGCCTATAGAGTAAAAACAATAAGTAACACCTTGGATCCACAGTGCTAGAAGGGAAGTCACACAATCAACATGAAAAGACAGGGAGGAAATTACCCCAAACTAATCATGATATCACATTATTGATATCTATGGCCAACACAGCAGAAGAAATTACAAAGAAGGAATTCAGATGTACATAATTAAAATATTCTGTGAATTAAAGGATGATATAAAAGCAAATTCAGGTAGCAAAAGATCATTTTGACAAAGAGCTACATGAACAAATACAGGAAGCAAGAGATTACTTTAATAGGGAGATAGTTAAAAAAAAAAAACAGAAATCCTTAAAATGAAAGATTAGACCCTTGGAAGACAGTACCTCAGACAATGAAGACAAAATATATAATCTTGAAAAGAATATACACCACACAATGAAAATCGTAAGAAACTATGAGGAGAACATTCAAGAAATATGGGATAGCATAAAAAAACCAAATTTAAGAGTTATTGAGATAGAGGAAGGCATAGAGTTCCAAACCAAAGTAATGAACAATCTATTCAATGAAATAATATCAAAAATTTTTTTTGAAACATGAAGAACAAATTGGAAAAACAAATTGAAGAGGCTTACAGGACACCAATTGTACAAAATCACAAAAGATCCACAAAATTATAATGAAAGTGCCTAGCATACAGAATAAGAAGAGAATATTAAAAGCCATGAGAGAAAGGAATCAGATTACATATAGGGGGAAAATGAATTAGGTTATGTGCAGATTTTTCAAAACAGATCCTGAAAGCTAGAAAATCCTGGAATAATGTATATCAAGCTTTGGAAAAAAAATGGATGCTAACCAACAATCTTGTATACAGCAAAATTAAGCTTTAGATTTGATGATGAAATAAAAACCTTCCATGATAAACAAAAGTTCAAAGAATTTACAGCTGAAAACCTGCACTACATCCTGAACATCCTTAGCAAAATAGTTCATGAAGAGGAAATGAAAAACAGCAATGAAAATCAGCAGAGGAGTTATTCTACTAAAAGAAAAAACAATCAAAGGAGAAACCAAGTCAAGTTAAATAACAAAAATAAACAAAAATGGCTGGGAAGACAAATCGTGTCTCATTAATAATCCTGAATGTTAATGGCCTAAACTCACTAACCAAAAGACATAGGCTGGCAGATTGGATTAAAAAAAATACAATAATGTGCTTCCTTCAAGAGACTCATCTCACAGACTGAATGTGAAAGGTTGGGAAAAATCATACCACTCACATGGACTGTGGAAGCAAGCAGTGGTTTCCATCCAAATATCAAATAAAGTAGACTTCAAGCTAAAGTTAATCAAAAGGGATAAAAAAGGACATTTCATACTGCTCAAGGGAAACATACATCAATAAGACATAACAATTATAAATATATATGCGCCAAACAATGGAACATCTATGTTCATAAGACAAATCCTTCTCAAGTTCAAGAATCAAATTGACCACAACACAATAGTTTTTGGTGACTTTAACACACTATTTTCACCACTTGACTGATCTTCCAAACAAAAACTGAACAAAGAAACTGTACAATTCAATAATACAATCAGTAACTTAGACTTAACTGAGAGAGAGAAAGAGAGAGAGCATATTTCATCCTTCAATGTGAATATACTTTCTTCTCAGCAGCAAATGAATCCTTCTCTAAGAGACCATATATTATGCCACAAAGCAACTCTTACCAAGTACAAAAAAGTAAAGATACTACCTTGCATATTAATAAATCATAATGGAATGAAATTAGAAACAATGACAAAATAAAAAATAAAAACTACTGCAACACCTGTAGACTAAATAATATGCTTCTGAATGAACAATGGGTTGCAAAAGGCATCAAGGAAGAGATTAAAAAATTCTTAGAGGTAAATGAGAACATGATACAACATATTGAAATCTCTGGGACACCATGAAGGTAGTACTAAAAGGAAAGTTCATTGTGTAGAGTTCATTCCTTAAAAGAAGAAAAGGTCAACACATAAATGACTTGACATTACATCTCAAAGCCCTAGAAAAAGAAGAACAAATGAACACCAAAAGCTGTAGAAGACAGAAATAATTAGAATCAGAGCTGAAATCAATGAAATTGAAACAAAATAACAATTGAAAAAAATTGACAAAACAAAAAATTGGTACTTTGAAAATATAAATAAAATTGACAAACCCTTAGTCATGCTAATGAAGAAAGGGAGAAAGAAAACTCAAATTACTAACATTCATGATGAAAAAGGAAATATCACAACAGACACTACAGAAAAAAGGAAGATAATTAGAAATTATTTTGAAAACTTATACTTCAATAAAATAGAAAATATCAAAACCATTGACAAATTTCTAGAGTCATATGATTTGCCCAAGCTGAATCAGGATTATATACACAATTTAAACAGATTTGTCTCAAGCAATGAAATAAAAGACACCATCAGAAGCCTACCAATCAAGAAAAGCCTAGGACTGGATGGATACACAACTGAGTTCTACAAGACCTTTAAAGAAGAAATAATACCAATACTCTTCAATTTATTTCAGGAAATTAAAAAAGAGGGGCACTTCCAAACCCATTCTATGAGGTGAATATCTCCCTGATTCCTAAACCAGGCAAAGATACATCAAAGAAAAAAAAACTTCAGACCAGTGTCTTTAATGAACATAGTTGCAAAAATTCTCAATAAAATTCTGGCAAATCAGATACAAAACCATATCAAAAAAGATAGTACACCATGATCAAGTAGGATTTATCCCTGGATGCAAAGTTGGTTCAACATATGGAAATCAATAAATGTAATTTATCACATCAATAGACTTAAAGATAAGAATCATATGATCATCTCAATAGGTGTAGAAAAAGCATTAGACAAAATACAGCACCCTTTCATGTTCAAAACACTACAAAAAACTAGGGATAACAGGAGCATATCTCAATATCGTAAAAGCTATCTATGCTAAGCCCTAGGCCAACATCATTCTAAATGGAGAAAAATTGAAAGCATTCCTTCAAAAAACTGGAACAAGATAGGGATGCCTTCTTTCACATTTCTATTGAATATAGATCTTGAAATAGTGGCCAGAACAATAGATAGATGAAAGAAATTAAAGGGATACAGATAGTAAGGAAGAACTCAAATTAGCACTATTTGCTGACAATATGATTCCATACCTAGAAGATTCAAAAAAATCCACCAAAAAATGTTTAGAAACAGTAAATGAATTTAGCAAAGTAGCAGGATATAAAATCAACACCCATAAATCAGAGGCATTTTGGTATGTCAGTGACAAATCCTCTGAAAGAGAAATGAGAAAAACTAACCTATTTACAATAATCTAAAAAAAATAGTACTTGGGGATCAACCTAACAAAAGAGGTAAAAGACATCCACAGTGAAAACTACAGAACACTAAAGAAATTAAAGAAGATCTTAGAAAATGGAAAGATCTACCTTGCTCTTGGATAGACAGAAATAGTGTTGTCAAAATGATTATACTACTGAAAGTAATATACAGATTTAATGCAATTCAAGTGAAACAGGTGACATCACTCTACCAGAACTTAAACTATACTACAGAGCATTGGTAACAAAAAAAATCATGAAATTGGCACCAAAATAGGCTCGTAGAACATTGTTACAGAATAGAGGACACAGAGACTAACCCACATAATTACAGTTGTATTAAACAAAGGTGCCAAAAATATACATTGGAGAAAAGATAGCCTCTTCAACAAATGGTGCTAGGAAAACTGGAAATCCATATGCAACAAAATGAAATTAAACCCCTATCTCTCACTATGCACAAAACTCAACTCAGAGTGGATCCAGGACCTAGGAACTAAACTAGACATCCTGCATCTAGTAGAAGAAAAAGTAGGCCCAAATCTCCATCATATTGGATTAGGCCCCATCTTCCTTAATAAGACTCCTATAGTGCAAGAATTAAAATAAAAAATCAATAAATGAATGTATTAAAAGTCAAAACTTCTCAGCAAAAGAAACAATCAGTGAGGTGAATAGAGAGCTATATCTTGGGAGCAAATTTTTACCACTTGCACAACAGATAGAGCACTAATCTGTAGGGTATATAAAGAACTCAAAAACCTAAACACAAAAATGAATAAAAAGCCCAATGAATAAATGGGACAAGGAACTGAACAGACACTTCTCATAAGATGACATTCTATTAATCAACAAATATATGAAAAAATGTTCAATATCTCTAGCAATTAGAGAAATGCAAGTCAAAAATACTCTAATATTTCTTCTCAATCCAATCAGAATCACAACCATGGAGATTCCTTGGAAAACTGGGAATGGAACCACCTTTTGACCTAGCTATCCCACTCCTTAGTCATACCCAAAGGACTGAAAAACAGCATACTACAAGGACACAGCCACATCAATGTTTATAGCAGCAACAGTTCACAACAGCCAAACTGTGGAACCAATTTAGATACCCTTCAGTAGATGAATGATTTTTTTTTTAAAATGTGGTATATACAATGGAATATTACTCAGCAATGAAAGAGAATAAAGTCATGGCAGTTGCAGGTAAATGAATGGAGTTGGAGAATATAATGCTAAGTGGATAAAGTTAGCCAATCCCCCAAAACCAAATGCCAAAGTTTTCTCTGGTATAAGGAGGCTGATTCATAGTGGAGTTGGGAGGGGAAGTATAGGAGGATTAGATGAACTCTAGATAGGGCAAAGAAAGGGGTGGGAGGGAAGGGGAGGGGGTATGAAGGTAGAATAGACAGTGGAATGAATGGACATTGTTACCCTAAGTACATGTATAAAGACAGCAATGGTGTGAGTATATTTGTATACCAAAAGAGATATAAAAAATTGTGCTCTATATGTGTAATATATGAATTGTAATGCATTCTGCTGTCATATATAACAAATTAGAATAAAAAATAGATAGGAAAAAAAACAATTTAAAAAATTGCTTCACATATCTGGTTGCTCCTACATTGAGTTCTTTCATTTATGCACTTTTTCTCCACTGGTGATGCCCTCTCTGATGCCCAAGGTTGAAGGAGGCATGGTGAAGGCAATCAGTTTACTTGGCTAACTGAATCCCAGTGACCCAGTCTACAGGTACTTACCTGGGCAAAAGAGTTGTGGGTTCTTCCAATCATTATTTCACCTTGCTGGGCATGGTACCAGGTTTGAAGCCTAGATTCAATTCCATGGTACCAGGTTTGAAAGCCTTCTCTCTCCCTTAGGCAGTAAGCAGCTTGTTCTATGTTGCTTGGATTTGGTGGTGTTGTTGGTGGGTAGGGGAATGGCGTGGTCAATCATCTCCTTCCTGCCTTCTTCAGTGCAACTTTTCTTATTTTATACTAAAACTGGTAATATGGTCTCTCATCTGGCTTCCTTACCTTGATGAAGGTAGTTTGGTGCGTGAACTGCTATTGAAATTGATGTGACTGTGAGAAAAATATCAGTCCAGGACATTGTACAACTACCACCTTGCTCTGAAAAGGGAAGTTCTTTAACCTGAAAAACATGTCTACTAGAATCTTTTACCTAATATTGAAATGTTAAAATCACTTCTATTAAAATGAGGAATATGACAAGAATGCATCTTTTCATCCATTTCTAGTCTACATATTAGGCATTTTTTCAGTTCATTCTTTTTTTAATTGATTTTTTTAGAAAATAAATAACAGCAGAATGCATTAAATTCTTATTACACATATACAGCAAAATTTTTCACATCTCTAGTTGTATATAGAGTGTGTTGACATTAATTCGTGTCTTCATACATGTACTTTTGATAATGATGTTCATCACATTCCACCATACTTGCTAGCCCCTTGCCCCTCCTTTTCCCTCCCACCCCTCTGCCCTATCTAGAGTTCCTCTATTCCTCCCATGCTCCGCTCCCTACCCCACTAAGAGTCAGAGAAAAACATTCGGCATTTGGTTTTTAGGGATTGGCTAACTTCATTCACTTAGCATTATCTTCTCCAACTCCATTCATTTTTCTTCAAATGCTACAATTCTCTTTTATTGCTGAGTAAAATTCCATTGTGTATATATGTCACAGTTTTTTTATCCATTCATCTACTGAAGGACATATAGGTTGGTTCCACAGTTTAGCTATTATAAATTGTGCTGCTATAAACAAATGACCATACTACCAAATGCACTATACAAATTTAATGCAATTGTGATCAAATCCCAATGGCATTCCTCATAGAAATAGAAAAAAACATTTTAGTGCATTTTAAAAACACAATGAGTCAAGAAAGAAATAAAACATATGAATGTGTTGAAAAATAAAAATTGTCATTAAAGATACTATTTTCTATGTAGACTGTTGAGAATAGAACAAATTAATAAAGAGTTTTGTGTATGTGTGTGTATGTGTTTACACAATTTATTTATTTATTTATTTGCTGTAGGACATTAAACCCAGGACCTCTTGCATGCTAGGCAAGTGTTCTATCACTGAGATATAGAAAAAAACTGAAATTCATTGTGGCATTTTCATATATGTACAGGGATAGTTTGGTCAATTTCAATTTCCACTCTTTTTCCTTTTTTCTTGTGTCACTTGCCTTTCCCTAAATCTTCTTCCTCTACTCCACAGATCTCTCTTCTATTTTAATGAGATTCCCCCACTTTTCCCTCTTGTGTAGGTCTAGCTGCTATGTAATAGTAAAAACATTTGACTCTTCAGTTTCTGAAACTGGCTTATTTCACTTAGCATGATGCTTTCCAGTTCAAGCTGTATACCAGAAAATGTTCCATTCTTCTTTACGTCTGAGTAAAATTCCACTGTGTATTTATATAGAATTTTCTTTATCCATTCATCTCTTGACAGGCATAATATGGACTGGTTTCATAACTGGGCTATTGTGAATTTGTGCTGCTATTTATATTGATGTGTCTTTATCATTATGGTATGCTAATCTTAGGGGTTTTGTTTGTTTGTTTGTTCTTTTTGTTTTCATAGGTACCAAGGGATGGATAGCTGGGTCATCTCGTGGTTCCATTTCTAGTTTCTTGAGGAATCTTCATCTTGCTTTCCATAGTGGTTATACTAACTTATAGTCCCATCAACAATGTGTAAGAGTAACTTTGCCCCCAAATCACCAATGTTTATTATCACTTATATTCTTGATAAGTGCCATTCTGACTAAATTGAGATGAAATCTCAATATAATTTTGATTTCTATTTCCATGATTGCTAGAGATGTTGAATATTTTTCATATACTTGTTGGTTATTTATATTTATTATTTTAGAGGTATTTGTTTAGTTATTTTGCCCATTATTAAGAGTTTTTGTTTTTGTTTTTGTTATCATTGTTAGCCTTTCAGAGTTCTTTACGTATTCTGGATGAATGGCCTATCTGAGGAGTGGGTGGCAAATATTTTCTCCCATTCTTTGGGCTATCTCTTCAGATTCTTAATCATTACCTTTGCTATGCAGAAGCTTCTTAATTTGATGCCATTCCACATATTGATTCTTGATTTCATTTCTTATACTTTAGGAGTCTTGTTAATAAAGTTGTTGCCTGTTTCAGTATGTTAGAATGTTGATCCTACTTTTTTTTAAATCACTTGCAGAGTTTCTGGTCTAACTCCTAGGTGTTTGATCCACTCTGAGTTGACTTTTGTACAAGGTGAGAAAGAGGGATCAAATTTTCATTTTTTAAATATGGATATCCAGTTTCTCCAGCAACATTTGTTAAAAGGGCTATCTTTTTCTCTAACATATGTTTTTGGCACCTTTGTCAAGTATCAGATGGCTGTAAGAATGTGGATTTGTCCCTATGTCTTCTATTGCATTGGTCTTCATTCCTGTTTTGGTGCCATAGCATGCTGTTTTTGTTAATTTATATCTCTAGTATAATGTACGGTCTGGTATTGTGATGCCTCCTGTATAACTTTACTTGCTCAGAACTGCTTTGACTATTCTGGGTCTCTCATTTTCCAAATGAATTTTAAAGCTTTTCTTTCTAGTTTTGGGAAGAATGTCATTGGTATTTTAATGGTAATGCATTGAATCTGTATAACACTTGCAGAAGTTTGGCCATTTTGATAATATTAATTCTGTCTATCCAAGAACATGAGCGGTCTTTCTCTCTTCTTTAATTTCTTTCTTTGGCATTCTATAGTTGTAGAAATCTTTTACATCCTTGATTAGACTTATTCCCAAGTATTTTATTTTTGTTTTTATTTTTTTTCTCTTATTGTGAATGTGATAGTTTTTCTGATTTATTTCTCAGCGGATTCATTGTTGGATTATAGGAAAGAGACTGAATTATGTATGTTGCTCTTGTAGTCTTCTAATTTCCTAATTGGCCTATCAGCTCTAGAAGTTTTCTGGTGGATATTTTTGAGTCTTCCAAATACAAAATCATATCATCCAAAAACAAAGATAATTTTACTTTTTTCCTTTTTGGATCCCTTTAATTTTCTTCTGTTGTCTGCTTACTCTGGCTAGAATTTCAAGGACTATGTTGCATAGGTGTGGTGAAAGTGGACATTTCTGTCTTGCTCCTGATTTTAGAGGGAATTCTTTCATTTTTTTTCTCTATTTGTTATATTTGGGTGTTGGGTTTATGGTTTATAGCCTCTAGAATGTAAAAGAAAATTCCTTCTATCCTTAGTTTTTCTAGTGTTTTAAACATGAATGGATGCTGGACTTTGTCACATGCATTTTGTGCCACTATTGAACAAAATCCTGTAGTTCTTGTCCTTATCAGTACTTATGTGGTAAATTATGTTTATTGATTTGCAAATATTGAACCAACCTGGCATTCTAGCATGATACCCACTTGATCACGAATATAGTGTTCCTAATGTCTTTTTGAATGTAGTTTTGATAATATTTTATTAAGTATATTTGTATCTATGTTCATTAGGGATATTGGTCTCAAGTTTTCTTTCCTTGGTATGTCTTTTTTTTTTTTTTTTTTTGGTATCAGGGTAATTCTGGTTTCATAGAATGGATTTCATATATCCCTTCTTTTCTTTTTCATGAAATGATTGAAAGAGAATTGGCATTAGCTAACCTTATAGGTCTGGTAGAACTCAGCCGAGAATCCATCTGGTCCCAGTTTTTTCTTTCTTAGAAGACTTTTATTTGATGACTCAATATTGTTACTTGACATTGGTCTGTTTAAATTTTCTTTTACCTCGTGGTTCAATTTTTCTTGGTCTTATGTGCAGAGAAATTTGTCAATATCTTCTAGATATTATAGTTTATTGGAGTATACATTTTCAAAATATTTTCTAATGATCTTCTGGATTTCAGAAGTGTCTTCGGTGATCTCACGTTTTTCATCTCTAATTTTGTTTATTTGGTCTTCTCTATTTTGTTTATTTTCATTAAAGGTTTATCAATCTTGTTTATCTTTTTAAAGTTTTTAAAGAGCTAACTTTTTGTTTCATTGATCCTTTGTATTTTTTTATTCTCAATTTAATTAATTTCACTGTTCCCTTAATTATTTCCTGACTTTAACTGGTTTGAGAATTAGATTGTACTTCTTTTTCTAGGGCCTGGAGATGTAACATTAGATTATTTATTCAGTGTCTTTCTTTTCTCCTCCTCCTCCTTTTTAATGTGGGAACTCAGTACTATAAACCTTCCTCTTAGAACTGTCTTTATACTGTCCCAGGGATTTTTATGTTTTATCACTGCACTCATTTGTTTCTACATTAAAAAAAAATTCTTCCCAGATAACTTCTGTGATGCAGCCTCAGTAAAAACTGTATTATTTAACATCCAATTGTTAAGTTATTTTCTGTTTTTTATCTTGTCATTGATTTCTAATGTTATTCCATTATGATCTGATAGGACACAAGGAATTATCTCTACTCTTTTATTTATTTATTTATTTGGTATTTGTTAAAATTTGCTTTGTGTCTAAAAATATGATCTATATTAGAAAAAGTTCTATGTTCCTATGAGAAGAAAATGAACCTGGTTGTTGATCAAAGAACTGTTCCATAGATAAGTGTTAGGTCCATTTGATTAATAATATTTTCTTTTTCTGAAGAGTCTTTATGTAGTTTCTATCTGGATGAACCATCTAATGGTGAGAGAGGTGTGTTGAAATCATCTAGTATTATTGTACTGTGGATTATTTGATTTTTTTTTATATTGAGAAGGGGTTGTTTTATGTACATAGATAGTATCATTGCTTGAGACATAAAATATTTAGGATCATTATATCTGCTTGTTGGACAATTCTCTTATCCCATATGAAATGACCTTCTTTGTTAATTCTGATTAGTTTTAGCTTGAAGTCTATTTTGTCTAATATGAGAGTAGTTATCCCTATTTACTTTCAGTTTCCATTTTTATGGTATATCTTTTTCCGTCCTTTCACCTTTAGGCTGTTGGTGTCTTTACTGGAAAAGTATTTTGTAAACAAAACATGGTTAGTCTTGTTTTTAAATCCATTCTTCCAATGTCTGATTTTTTTTTTAAGAATTTACACAATTTACATTCAGTTTTTTATTGTAGAAAGATAATTTTTATTTTATGCCATTTTGATTCATTTCAAATCCTTATTTCAGACTTGATTCTTCTCTGACTATA
This sequence comes from Urocitellus parryii, assembly GCF_045843805.1. Classification (NCBI taxonomy): domain Eukaryota; kingdom Metazoa; phylum Chordata; class Mammalia; order Rodentia; family Sciuridae; genus Urocitellus; species Urocitellus parryii. The sequence continues at coordinate 210,346,447 of NC_135531.1, read as the reverse complement.
CTGATGGAATTTATCCCTATGCTGGTTTTCATTTTTACTTTTTACTTCTTATGCATAAATATTTTTATCAAATGTATTTTGTATTTAAGGATAAATGGTTATGAATTCTGTGAGTTTATGCTTATCATTTAAGGCTTTTATTTAATCTTCAATCTTGAGGAATAGTCTTACTGGAAATAGTAATCTTGGTTGGCATCCATTTTCTTTCAGGGCTTGGCACAGGGTTTGAGTTGAGAAATCAGTTGAATTCCAAATTGACTTACTTCTAAATGTGACATATAATTTTTCTATTGCAGCTTTTAAAATTCTTTTATAATTCTGTACATTAGGCGTATTAATTACAATTTGTTACAGAGAGGATCTTTTTTTGATCTTCCCAGTTGGGATTATGTATGTATCTTGCATTTGATTTTTATTTGTTCATAACACTTTTAAAATTTTCTGATACTATTCCATTAAAAAATGTATGCATTCTTTTATTCTGTATTTCAAAGACTTTTCTATACCAATTATTCTTAGATTTGGTCTCTTAATGTTATCCCACATAATATTGAGTATTCTGGTCATGAACGCTTATCATCTTTTCTTTATTATCAACTTTATTTTCAAGATTATTATTTTGTCTTGAAAGTTTGAGGACTTATTCAGAGTGGTCTAGTCTACCGGTGTTAATTTCAATTGAATTTTTAATTTGATTTATTGAGTCTTTTACTTCCCAGAATTCTGTTTGATTTTTTCAGAATCTCTACCTCTTGATTGAAATAATTTTTAATACCTCTATTTTCTCTCTAAATTCATTCCTTATACCTTTTTTTAGTTCACTTGATATTTTAACTGTAAACTTCATAAATTTTTTCCCTAACATTTTCTCCACTGTGGTGTCCATGGGATCAATTGTTGAAATGTGGGCTGTTTGGGTTGGTTTATTCTCTTGCTTATCATAATAAATATGATAATGTAAACAAAATATGTATGTTTATCCATCTGCTAGGATGGTTATCACTTCTACTTTTATGCAAGCAACTATTTGGTGAGCTTCTTTCTCTTAGGGGCCCCAGACTAGGTTAATATCCAGGTATTGATATTTTTACTCAATATTTTTTTCTCTGCTGTTCCCAGTATCAACCCCACTTTCAGAGAAGACATTAAACCCTATTCACTTTAGTCACTTCAGATAAAAATCCACATACTAATCAACCTTAGAAAAAACAAAAACTTGTTGTCAATGTCATCCTCAGTTCCTTTAATCCAGGTATAAAATTGTAGTAATGTTTTGAAATAGGTTGAGAGTTAGTTATTAAATAAAGTAAAACTACCATTACACTATGTAAGGGTTAAAAGGGAAAGAGTAAAAAACTGGGCAAACTAAAAAAATGTGTTAAAGGAAAAGATAGAAAAGAATAATACAAGCCATGTAAAAAGAATAAAAATGGATGGGAAGTATTTGAGGCAGCAGTAGGTAATATAAAAGGGAAAGAGGGATAAGAGGAGCAAAGATAAACCTGAGTTAGGGAAACAAAGATAGAGGGAATGATTCCAGTTAGTTCATGAAAATATTTGAAGAAATAATAATCACATGGATTAAGGACACAATATTGAATAATAAAGAAACAGTTATTGAATCAAAAACAAAGAGTAATAAGTGTATGATCAAAATTGATGTTAGAATTATTTAGTTATCCATGCCAAGGTGGAGTAAATTCTTAATGAACCTTCTTGGTTTGGTTTTCAACAGAATTTGTACCCTTTAGAAAATGCCCATCACTCTTTAGCTTTTGGTCCTCCTAGAGTTGCTGAGGCACAGGAACTTATTTCTTGGTTGTTGTGGATTTCTCAATAGCTAGTTATTATTTATCAATCCAGGGGTCTGAGTGTGCCTGCTTGAAAGGTGCTTTGTTGCATCTGCTGGCTGTTTCTATTGGGTATAGAGGCATAGAATGCAGAGTGCAGGGACGTTGTTCTGGATGTTACAGGACATTGTGTTGTCACTCCACTCTATCAGACACTGTGTTATCAGTCTTTAAAGTGACATAGAACTTGGTGGCTATCTGAAAGCATGAAATATGTGATTGTGAGCTTTCTATGGGTGATCTCTGATGCAGAAACATCATCCCTGGTTAATGTAGGTATGTAGATTGCTCAGATAGCATCCCTATAACTGGGATATAGTCAGTTGGCTTTCTAGTATCTGAGTTTCCACCACCTACAGTTGTGAATCACTGTCACCATCCCCTTTTACTGGGTCTCTCCTGGAGTAATGTTTTCTAAGCACCTGGTGGCAACCCAAAACTGTGAGGCCCTTAGGTATAGGCTCTCCATGGGTCATTCAAGCACAGAAGCCTCAGGCTTACAAATATCAATAGGGTACTCTCTTTATTATTGAAAAAGAGTCAGTTGGCTCACCTGCATTTGAACTCTTATTGCCTGTGGTTATGACTTGCAGGCATTATTCCACTCCACTACCTAGGAAATAGGGTTGGTTTTCTCAACTGTATGTGAGCTCTCACTGGCCCCAGTTGTGAATTCTGGGTATCCATTCCTTACACTATGGTGTATGCTTCATACACTATGTTTCTGCCCCACCCCACTCCCTTGTCCAGAGTGAGGGGGAAGGGATTTCAGTAACTTTCAACTAGCAGCTATCCTTCTCTGTAGATAGATTATTGGGCTATCACCTTACCATTTTAAAATTGTTATTGCTTTTGTTTCCCTTATGCTTTTATTTTTTAAGAAATATCTTCTGGTTAATAAATTCTCTCTTCAACTATATCTAATCTGATTTCTAACAAGTACAATGGAGGTTTAAATTTCTATCCCCATGCTATTATTCCTAGAAAATCTATTTTGCTTATCTTTTAATAGACTTTTTAGTTTCATGTTCTGACCACATTATAAGAAAACATAACTAAAGTATAGAAAGTTCTATTATAATAAGGCTATATTGAAAAGTTTATTTTCATTGCTTATTGTTTTTCGGTCCTCTAAAACTGGGCAGATGTTGTAAACGTGTTGTTTTTGTATTTAGTGATTCTTATAGCAATTTTTTACTTACTATATTTTATTAGTAATTTTGAACATTAATTTATCTTTCATCTTAAATATTACTTCTGCCCCTCCAGCATATCCTATGTCCCAGGGCAACCAATATCAGTTTGATTGCTGGAAATTTTCTCCCAGTTTGTAGAGATATTTCAGTGTGATTACAATATTTGTAAAGATAATACAGTTGGTTATATTTTCCTGAATAATAATTAGAATCTCAACTTCTCTTTTCCTATACTTGAGGTATAGGTTAAGAAGTCTTTCCCAGAATTTTTTTCCAGAAATTTCACAATAGCTTTTTTTTTTTTTATGTTCTTGTCTTCCAAAAAGTCAAGGTGATTATTGGAGGATTTCAACATTGGCTAAATTGTCTAATATAAACATTTAAAGTCTCTAGATTGCTCTTAAAAATGGGGGTGTATTTTAGACTAAAGTTTTCCCCCTCAATAATTGTATGTTGAAATCCTAATCTCAAGGTAATTTTATTAGGAAATAGGACCTTTAAAAAAGTAATTGGAATTGAACAGAAAGGGACCACAAACCAAGGAATAAAGGAAGTGCTAGGAACTGTTAAAACCAAGGACATTTTTTCTGTTGAATCTCCAGGAAAGAGGGAAACCCTACTGACACTTATTTTTTTTTCAGTATGACCTATACCACAAATCTGAAACACAGAACTATAAAATAAAACTTTTGTGTTGTTTAAATCAGCAAGTTTGTGGCAATTTTCTTTATGACAATAATAGAAAACTAGTACAAATTTTGTTCTACTCATTTATACCAAAGCATATAATATATGAGACCATGAAACTAATGTAGCCAAAATACACAATAGGACACAAATAAAATATTAGTCTAAGCACATTTAGTTATGTAAAGCAGTTAAATACTAAAATATATAAAATAATATAAGTTATACTATGTATAAAAATATGTGTATGTGTGTTTATATATATATATATATACACACACATATGCATCTGTACATACACAGTATAAGTGAATCTAAAGAGAATTTAATATTAAAAATATGATCAATTATCTTAATACATCTTTTTATAAAATGACAATAACCTCTTTTAGCACTTTATGTTACAAATGTGGTTTTAAGTTCTTTACATATACAAAAACTTTAATGCTCACAACAAACCTGTAAATAATGTAGTTTTTAATTCTCTTATTTATAGACACAGAATCCAAGGCAGACAGACTTAAGCAAACAAGGACATACAACTGGCAAATAGTGAAGCTGGGATTTAAACCAGGTGCTCTGGCTCCAGAAGAGGTGCTCTTAAAATGTCTTCCAGAAAAGTTGCAAAGTTCATAGATACTCATGTTTTTCAAGTTTTTCTCTTTCTTTTCTTTCTTTTTTTCGTGGTGCTGGGGTTTGAACCCATGGTCTTGTGCATGCCAGGTTGGCACTCTACCAACTGAGCTATATCCCCTGCCTTATACTCAGGTTTTTCAATGACTTAAAATGTCCATCATAAATTAGGGGTTAAGTCACAAATGGAAAGAGATATTAAACTATAAAGATGTTTCTCAGTATTGTTTATATTGTAAAAAATAACAAGTAATGTGAATGTCTTTTATTTAACAGGTTAATTTAACACTCTGCCATAAAGCATTCATCTATTTTCATATACTGTATACTATTATTATATACAATGATACGTGTTAGTGTGTTCTAAATGCATATTATTAGTAATACAGAAAACAGATATAGATATGTACATGCATATACACTCATAAACACATCATACCTAGACTGTATGAAATACAAACAAATCAATCAATTGGTCTGGGATGGAATCTGGGAGTCTCTAAATATTCTAATACTTATTATGCAACTTAAATAATTAGCATCTTCAGTCAAGTTTGAAAAATTATTTTAGGTAAAATTAAGTTACATTTGAATATACCTGAGATAAGCTTTTCTTAGAGAAGTCATCTTCAAATTTAGAGGAAGTGTGAAACAGGTAATTTTAGATCCTGAGGGAGAGGAGTGAAAGTTTGGGAAATGATTTAGGGAAAAGTGAACACATTCGGTATGTAAGAACATAAAGAAAATGACACTTGGAGGAAAAATAGATGTTTACTAAAAAAATGTTTAACATATTTCAATTTTTTTCTTAGAATTATTTCAAAACAAATGAAGACTTTTCCCCATTAATCTCTCACCATCTGTAATATCCAGATTTCAAACCATATATGAGTTCTATTTTTGTTGAAATAACCTACTGTGGTATACTATCCTGGTATACTATCCTCAATCATGAAATTATTTTATAAAATATGTGTTCTAAAGTTTGATAAGTTCTCCCATCAACATTGGAAACATAGTACCTCCTACCATTTTATTTTCTCCATACACTTTATGTTATATTTCTTTATGTTATCTTTCTCTCCTAAAAGTTTGAAAATACGTATGCATTGCCAGTTCTTTGGCATTCAGCATATATATGCTCTTAATCACAAGTGACATAAAATGACATGATGTGTGACAGAATTTCCCTGTCATTTCTCTGATAGGCAGTGAAGTTATTTGATTTTAATGTCTCTTTAAACTTTACTTTTCCCTTAGGGATGTAGTAGCTGATTGTAAGGCAAAATGACTAAATTACTAAGAGTGTAGGAGAATATCATATAATCTTAGTGGACTTTTCAAATTTGGACTTCACACATGAAAGCAAAGTAAGCTCAGAGAGCTGTGTCAAGATTTCTTGACAACCTGTTAAGTGAGCTTAATCCTTCTCTGAAGGAAAGTGGTCTATGTTCAACTTACATTTCTGCATCATGTTTCTACACTGAGCAAGGCAAAATCAAGTTTTCACTCTATTTTTGGTTAATATTTTGCCAGTTTATATAAAATACTTAATTTTAGTCTAGAAGTACAAATTTTTAACCAAGCAGTATAATTTCTTCCATTATATCCTAAGGCTGTTGCCTTAGGACTGGGAGGGAAATGATTTTATGAAAGTGTTTTGCAACATTGTTTATAATAAAAGCAAAAATATAAATATATTAGTTCATCTTCTCTAACAGTCTACTGTAAATCACATTTATATTTAATTTTATTTAATGCTCTATAAACATTCTGCATATATATTTATTGTCTCCTCTAAATAGTAGGCAATTAGGTACACATTTGTGATGACTCCATTTCTAAGTCTTCACTGAACTTTAGTTTTAATATTATATCCTGTTAACACTTTGTAATTTCTTATTTGTCATGCTTTCTTACACCATTAATATAGGAGCAAAACTAATATCACTTCTTGGTAGTAGCTTAATATTCAGTGACATTTTATCATTTTTAAAAAAGAATCATGTATTACTCAAAAATTTGTGACGTACACCTGCAAATTTTTGTCTTATGTGTTATTTGCAGCAATGGTTTTACTTTTCAGTTTATATTCTTATCAGTTTTCAGCACACAATGCTCCTGCTGCTTACATATTTTTACAGCAAGAAATCTGCAAAAGAAATATATTTTACATCATAAGAATAATGAGAACGGCCTTCATTGTCTTTCTCTCTGCTATAACTTCTTCATTTTTCTCTCTATAAATATATACATATAATCTACATTTTGCACATATGTGTATAAAATATACATCAATTGTATCTTGCTTTGCTTCTGTTTTTTATTAGTATTATTCACATCATTTTCTATCTTTCATGCTATTGTAAATATTATAAACTAATTCAAAATAAGTAGTGCATACTCAATAGTTTAATGGCACTCATTTCAGTGATATCTCCCTTGGAATAGTTTGTTCTCTTCAGATTAGACTTCTTATTCTATTGAACATTACTTCCTCTTTTCTTATTTCCTAAATTTTCCCCTAAACCTCCTCCCCCAGAGGAAAATTTCTCAGTTTATTTGTAACTTCTCAATTTGGTCTTAACTTGTTTATTCTAATTCCTTAACTCATAACTTCCTTTCATTCTTTTCTCTGATCACATAATCTCCAGGGGCAGAGATGATGGGTAGATCAGTTTCCATTCAGAGGCCATGAGTTGCTTGTTTTCCAGAATTTGTCTAAATTTCCTTTCATCATTATCTCCTTTTGTTTCAAGAATAATGTAGATCTGTAATTAAGAATATGAAATACAAATGGCTCTGTGTGAACCTTGGAGATTGCTCCTCTTGCTCCTTTCTTCTCTCTCTCTGTGTGTGTGTGTGTGTGTGTGTGTGTGTGTGTGTGTATGTGTTTTCTCCTTCCTTCAGAAAGATTTTTCACATGCATGGACTGCATGGTACTAAACAGAAGACAGGCTTCTATAAATGTCTATGGAGGTTTTCTCATTTCTAATTACTTTTTTTTCCTTCAGGAGATTCTCACCTTGATTTGCTTAGGTCTTGGGAAGACCATTCATTTTCATTTTGATTTATGTTCCCAAACTACACCTTGAAAATTCTCTTCAGGTAGTAAACTGGGGCAATCATGGTTTACTTCATTTATTTCTCCTTTCTTTGGGACAATTAATCTGCTCTGATTGTTGTTTAATGTCTGAAAATTTTTGTTTCATATTTTTTGTCTGTTTTTTTTTTTCTGTAGTGAGTGACTGCAGTTACACCCAAATAGCTGGAAACTGAAATCTGTTACTTAGGATAAAAACTCTGCACTCATTTTACAAACAGGAGTCATGTGGCGACTTCCTCTCATGCTTTTAGACTCTAGCACCCTCTCTTTGAGTCCCTCATAATACTTGACTCAAGCAATTTAGAAATAGAGTATATTTTCACATGTGAGATTTTTTCCAATTCAGTTTTTATTCCAGATTTAACCATACATTTACTAGCAGAGTTGCTTGATTAATGTCTTTTCCCTCTGTCGTTATAATTCTAATGGAGCTGAAGTTGGGAAACTTTGTATTCATTGATTGCTAGTTTGCATTTCTGTGCTGGATAAATTTTTACTTAAATTAAATTTTACTTAAATTAAAAATTTACCTAAATTAAAAATAATGAATCTTCTGGTTTAGCCTAAAGTAAATCCAACCTCCCTTTCCTCCAGCTCTATTAACATACCACATATGCACTAGGTAAAGTGACTTTGCCCCATGTCTGAGCCTTTGTTTTATTTCACGGGTTGGGAACTGTTTTCAGAAACTTCATTCTTTCCAGCTGTGCCTTCCTTTGCCAGTGTGAACTTATGGGCACTTCATTTATTTCTGCTTAATTTTATAGTGAATATTATCTTATCTGATTATTTTCATGAAATATATCAGTGCTTTTGGGCTTCCATAGTATCCTTAATGGTTTTCCAACATTCTTATAGGTTTATCCTCACTTTCTCCTCCTCCTCCTCCTTTTTCTTCTTTTTTGTTTAAAACATGTCTTAGAGGGAGGATAAATACAATGTTTAATTAGCATAATTGAGTCTGTGCTTATAATATTTTCAAATTTTATCTTAATTACCAGACTGGCCAAGACCAAGAAAGGATGTGTGTGTGCAGATCGAAATAATCACAGTACTTCAATCAAACTGACATAAGCAGGACTAAGAAAGGTATAAGCATGAGAGAGAGCTTGGTATGAGTGTGGAGACTACAACAATATTTAGAATCTGAGATAGTATTTATTCTGAAGTGGCAGGACAGAAGGTACCAAAGACAGAGTGAGGGAAGACAGGCAGATCTCAGCAGAGTCCTGCAGTGGATCAGTTTCAAACGGTCTAGCTGCAGAGTTCAAGAAGCTCCTCACCCAGGGAGCAAAGAAAGCTACTGAGAAGCCTGCTGTGCAGAGGAGATTCATCCTTGCCATGCCAGGAAGGCATCAGTGAATAGGCAGAGGTCAACCCTGAGGTTACACTAAGTATTCCAGTGAACAAGGTGAATGTACATGTGTATGTATGTCAAGCTGGTTTGGCATCCTGACTGGACAGAGGAGGACACCTGCAGTTGTACAGGCAGTGGTGGTTGGGAGGTACCTTAAAGTTGGAGTCTTTTGTTGGAAAAGTGAGTTGAATCAGGAGCACAAGGTCTCAGCCTCTCTATCAGCCCTGTGATGGGCTTTTCTCACCTTTTATAGTATTTTTTTTCCTCATTTATTCAAGGGGGAAATAACTTCTAACCTGGAAAGTTTTCTAGATATCAACTTATATGTAGAATGAACAATGATTTCTAATCTTTTCATTGTATATTTCTCCTGCATATTCACTTCTAATTATCAATCTGTATCTCTGAGAAAGAAAACAGTTTTATAGAGATAATATAAGATTGAGTTAATATATAAGAAAAAACAATATAATGACTCCTATTAAATAATAAGTACAACATAAATATTAACATATGTTATAATCATCTAAAACATTTTATAAGAAATAATAAATTCAGAATTTAGGTCTCCATAAAATAAAGATTTATTAAAAATATAACTATATAAGTTGAGGTCATAAAGGTAAAAAATGAATGTCACATAAAAAATAGAATTTGTTCTCTTGGAATACGGTTATCACAGTGTTAGTACTATTAGAGTTATTTAATATGTAAGAATGCCTAAATCAATTTAAATCACAGAAAATAAATTTAGGTAACATATTATTTAATAGACCACTATTTTAAGGCAGAAGTAATGAATTTAAAAGTAAAAACATAGAAAATTTATTTACTCATTGTATATTTGTATTAAAATACATTCAATAGCATTAAAAATTGAAATCTTATCAAACATAAAAACTAAATTTTCATTTTAAGTATTATATTTACCATTATAAACATCAGAATCTTGTTTCTGAAGTATAAACATTAACCTATTAAATAATTGTATGTATTTGTGTGTGTGTGTGTGTGTGTGTACAAAGTTAAGTATGTGAGATGCCAGCTTAAGAGGTGTAATCTCTTGATAGAGAAAGAGATACCATGCTTTCCTTGAAAATATGCCTGTGTAGCAAGAACACTGTTTTTACTTAGACTTCAGGTTTTATTCTTGATTGATAACAAAATTAATGGAGATTTTAGATAAGTCTTCACCCTTTTATCTTCCTTGATATCCTTTTAATGACCACAATTTTGCCTTAAAAAATAGATGCAAGTTTCTTACCTAATTGAGAGTTATATAAACTTCTGGGTTACTCCATTGAGTTACTATCTATAAATATTTTAAAAGTAGATCTATAAAATTAAGAGAGTTTTTCTATATTTATATCTATCTAATGCTTTCTTAATCCTTGTGAATGAATAAGAAGGGTGTTGATAATAACCTAAGTGAAATTTTAAAAAAAGTTGCAATGTTTCCTAAGTAAATTTGAAAAAAATGTATTATTATTACAATAGAAAATAACTATTAATTGAGCTGTTTTTAGAATTAATATGTCTTTAAAGAATAACTTCAAATTATTCCAAACTGTATGCAGAATTTAAGTGCCAATTTCTTCAAGCCATTCCTTGTATACCCAGAATTCTTTTTCCAATAAAATACACATCAAACAGGCTAGGTTTATTTTTCTTTCAAATATAATTTTTTAATCAGATGACTAGAAAAAATCAGCAGACTACATAGTAGAGGCTGGGTTTGTGAGGGCTGATCTGGGTTTGGTGTTCCTGAGAGACATCAGAGACAGGGCTTAGAAACGGTTGAATACTGACAGAGGCAGTTTGACTTTCCAGCAATATTTATTGTATTTTATTTTAGTTTTTGATTCACTAATCTCTCTACCATATTTGTAACAGGATGATTTTTATGCATCAGGGTATGGAGGACAATGATATATGAATGGTGTTTTGAATTTTTGTTGTATTCTGATGTCTTTAATTTTTTCTCTTTTTCATATTCTTCCTCTCTCTTGTCTATTTTCTTTCCATCTTTTCTCCAACCAGTAGCCTATCTCTCTTGGTTCCTCTTCCATTCTTCCTGTGAATTTTTACTTCTAGCTTCTCTCTTCCGCCCTCATGAATATTGCATACTATACTACCTCTGTTCTCTCATCTACCATTTGAATTGTAAATAATTTTAACAAATAATTTGTTTGTACTATAGATAATTATTGAACTCTTCATTTTGGTTTAATGCTAGAAAGCAGTAGATGCCTTGGTGGAAGATATTAAGTTTAAGGATATATATTGTGTACACTGGGAGCTGTTGACATTGGTCTCACCAGTAAAGGTGAAGAGCGGTAAACCTTCAGGGACACTATAGATCTACAGAATAGAATATATCCTGCCTTAGATCCATACATTTAGATGGGAAAACATACTAACAACATGAAAAAACAAGGGAACAAAGTGAGTGAAACAAACCAAGGTGCTTTAACAACAGAAGCCACTGATAACACAGTAAATGAAATGTCCAAGAAGGAGTTCAGATTGTAGATAGTTAAATTGATATGTGAAGTAAAGGATAGACTCAGGAGTGAAATCAAAGAAAAAATACAGGAAGTGAAAGATTACTTCAATAAACAGAGATCATGAAAAAAAACCAAGCAGAAATCCTTGAAATAAAGGAATCAGTAAGTCAAACTATAAATTCAATAGAAAACATCACCAACAGACTAGACCCCTTGGAAGACGGAACCTCAAACAATAAAGACAAAATATATCATCTTGAAAGTAGAGTTGAATTATAGGATAACATGAAGTAGCTTAAGAAGCAGAAATACAAACCAATAATATAATATAATAGCAGAATATTTCCCAAACCTAAAGAATGGAATGGAAAATCAAATACAAGAGGCTTACAGGACCCCAATGTACAAAACTACAGCATACTCACATCAAGACACATTATAATAAGAATGACTAACATACAGAATAAAGATAAAATCATAGTGGATGGTTTTGACAATGATAGAGTACTTGATCTTGTGCCCAATACCTGCCTGGTATCCTCATTTAATATTCAAATGGCAATATAAATGTTATGGTACGTGCCTAAACATTAGAAGCCAATAGGGAAGCTTGTTTAAAAAGCAATTTGAAAAATTATGGATTTTTTAATTTAATAAATAAGGCAAGTGTTCTGGCAGAAAAATAATAAAGTAAATTCCAACATTTGACTTTATATTTAGAGATGAAGTTTGTTTTAGCTTTTGGGGGACACCTAACATCCAAACCATAACACTCTGTCCCTAGCCCCCAAAAGCTCACACTCATCTGACAATGCAAATTTAGTCCATTCCCAAGAGTCCCTATAGTCTCAACAGTTCCAAGATTGTTCAAAGTTCAAGTCCAAAGTCTTCTCTGAGGCTCAAGGCAATTTCACATTGTGAGCTCCTGTAAAATTAAAAGCAATTTACAAGTATCCAATATATAAAGTTACAGAGTAAACATTTCCATTTACAAAAATAGCAGCATAAAAGGATGGTATAGGACCAATGCAAGACCAAAATCCAGCTGGGCAAATAGATGCTTTAGTTCTGTGTCTGTCCTCTTCAAAGTATTTGTATAGCTCTGCCCCTGTGGCCTTGTTGGTGGTTGCAGCCCAAGTAGCCTTCTTGTTGATTTGTCTCTGCTCAACCCCTTCAGCTTTCCTATGACGATGTGATGTCCCATGTTACTGTCATTTCTTCTTTTCAGGGGTTTCCACTTCCTCCTCAAATCTCCACACTTCCAACCTTCCCGGGGGGGGGGGGGCGCCCTCAGGGACTCCAACCCTGCTGCACTTTGCCTTCCTTGGAAATCTTGCTAGAAGCCTCTATGACCCTCAAGATTTACTATCAAATGACAATGTATCATTGGTAAAAGAATAAAAATTAGATCAATGGAACATAAGAAAGAACCCAGAAAAAGACCAACATAAATATAATCAATTGATCATTGACAACAAAACAAAGGCATTATAACAGAAAAAGTCTTTTCAAAATATGGTAGTAGAAAAACTAGATATCTACATGGTAAAAAATAAATCTAGATGTAGAATCATACATTTCACATGCACTATCTCTAAATTGATCTTGTAAGTAAATGTAAAATTTAAAACTATAAAACTCCTGGAAGATTACATAGGACAAAAACTAGTTGACCTTGGGTATGGCAATAATATTTTAGATGCAACACCAAAGGCATAATCCAAAATGATTGATAAACTGGATTTCATTTAAATTGAAACATCTTAGTGAATAGTATTTTCAAGAAAAAAAGAAGACAGAACTAGAAGAAAAAATATCCGATAAAAAAAACATGTCTAGAACAAAGAACTCTTAAAGCTTGACAATAAGAGAATGAACAACCTGTTGCAATAAATAAATAAATGGGCAAAAAGGTTTGAATAGACACCTTATCCAAGCAGACACACAGACGGCAAATAAGCATAGTCCAGGAATGCACCACCACATGTAGCATAAAGTCCATATTTCTACAGAAGATAGGTTCCTATGAAAGTCAACATTCAGAAATGTTATTAAGAATTATTCTTATTACTCTATGTCCAGTTGTGAAAGTATAAAACATGCATTTTCTTTGGTCATGAAAATCTGTCTTAAAGAATGTCATATCCTTGATTGTTCTGAAGACACAGTTTTATAATACATTAGTTATACTTCTTGGTATGTTAAAATACTTGTAAGCAGCTTACTCCTTTTTATTCGAACATTTTGAAAACAGCATTATGATTAGAAATGTATTTATACATTCTATATTTCTATATATAGATATACATTTTATGCAACTGACTATTACAACATAGGTGAGTATAATAAAGATGATAATGATGATAACTTATAATGCAAAATGTGCAAAATCCATGCACATATGATATGGTGGTAGGGAACCAACACCATAATTAAGTTTCAGGAATCTTAAAAGTGAGTGACTATATTGCCAACTTTCATGAGTTCATAATTGCTAGAACTAAAATGTTTCAGTGAAGAAATAATGAATATTGTGCTTTCACTAATGGTCAGTCTAACATGGCTGGCATTGGTATATGTAGTGTGGGAGACAGAATTCTAATATGGTGACTGACTAACATCAAAAAAGGGATTTTGCAAGTGTAATGGAGACTATTAGTCTATTGACATGACTATTGAGAGAATATTCCACTAGACTTGACTCAATCAAATGTGTTCTTTAAAAGAATTTCCTCTGATTCTCAGCAGAAGAGAAGGAGACTTGAAGCATGACAGTGGTTTTCTGTGAGAGAAGTTGTGTGTTGCTGAGATGGAGGGACCTCTAAGAGGCTTTCCTACCCAGAGCTGAGAATAGTTCCCAGCTGACAGTCAGCCAAAGAATGGAGACTTCATCCTGCAACCATAGAAAATTGAAGCCTACCAATAATAGGAATGAGTGCAGAAGAAAATTTAATTTCGAGATGAAAACCAGATGGTTGATGCCTTCAGTTTTGCTTTGTGAGGTCCTAAGCAGAGAACGCAGCCATGTGATCCTAGATTTCTGACCTGTAGAACTGTAAAATCATAAGAGAGAAGCAGGAAAAATAGGAACATATTTTGCATAAGTAAAAATTACTAACTCGAATTAATTAATTTTGTATATAAAATTTAAAGATACAAAATAGCTTTTCTCATCCTTGTAGTATTATTTTTTGTGATAATTACATTTGATAAAATAAAATCAGAATTCTGAATTTTTCAATTTGCCTTATAATAGAACAAAAATAGAAATATTGGAGCTAGAATGAATGTCATGATAAAGAAGCACTAGAAGTTTTACACAGAGAAACTTGAAGAATATGGGAAAAGAAAGAAAATACAAAACTGGTAGGTTCAGATAACTATAGAAAATTTTAATATAGAAATGAAGTAAACCAATAACAACATATCAGTCCATATTTGAAAGATGTGATTAAAATAAGCTATCATCTTATATAAAATGTTTCCAAATTAATGTAAATATTTAACAATAATAAATATGTAGAATTACCAAAGCATATGGTGCTTTCATGGGAACCAATTTTTTTTTCATATTTTTATTGGTGCATTATAGTTTTTCATAATGGTAGGATTTATTGTTACATTGCAACCAGTTTTAAAATACCTGTTTGTAGTTATAGAAGGTTTAGATTAGTTTTGCAATGTGGTAGATAAAATTTAAGAGTCATTTCCAACAAACAAGATGAAACAAGATGAAATGTGTTGATCTTTCTACCTGTGATTGTCTCAATAGGTTAAAATAAAGTCACAATATTATGAAAATATATTTTCAATAATAAAAATATTGTTATAGTAGAAATTTGACTTTTTGTACTATGAAGAATCTTGTGTTTATGCAATGGAAGAAATCATATGTCTATCCATATTCTTCTTGTCTTATTATATGGTAGGATCATTGATGTAACACTGACTGTAAGTGGTGACATGCAGTTTTATTGTCTCATTTCTGACTTCAGAGTGAATGTTTCCAAGTTTGGCCATTCTCTAGGATGCTTGTTGTGAGCTTCCATTGAAAAAAAAAAAAAAAAAAACCTTAGCAAATTAAGGAAGCTTTTTTCTTTTCTTAGATCCGTAAAATGCAATTTTCCTTTCGTATTTTCTTGGAAAAAAAATGTTCAAAAATTGGTAAAGATTCTCCATTAAACAAATTGTAAAATTTGCTTGAAAACTCTTTGTGCTTGGTGGTTTTCTTATTTTTTAGTGAAGAAGTTTAAGTCATCAACAAAATTATTCAATTTTTTTATTTCCTATTTTCTTTTTATTCACTTTTTATAGTTATACATGACAGTAGAATGTATTTTGACATAACATACATGGAGTATAACTTCCTATTCTTGTGCTTGTACATGATGTGGAATCACACTGGTGGTATATTAATCACATGGGAAAATTACATTTGATTCATTCTATTGTCTTTCCTCCTCCCAACCTTCCTTCCTCCTATTTTCTTGTAAGTCAACTTATTCATTTATTTTTTTCCTAGAAAAATATATATTGCATATAAGTTTTCAAATTTATCAGAACACAACTGTTCAATGTACATTCTTATTTTAAAAACAAATTTTGGGACTTTGGTTATTCTTAAATATAAAGAACAGGAAAATCATCAGTTGGTTCTTAGGAGAAAAACAAAGCTGAACAAACTAAAAATCAAATATTTTGTTGCACCTATCTAAGAATTGAGGACACAAGCAAATCATCACCCTGAAATCTGAAGAGAGGCAAGAAGAGAGAAGCACATCTGAGACACTGCAGCAGAAACTGCTGGATCCACACACTAGAAAGAACCCCTAGAGTAACTAGATGAATTGCTAAATGCTAAGGGGGATCATCTTGAGAGTGAGAAACTGTGGAGGCTCAGTTTTAGGACAGGTCCCACAATTTCATGGATATTTACCTTCAAGAACTCCACAAAGTACTCACCATGAAGAGTCCAGAAAATCTTAGCTTCATTTGTTGGCAGAGGAGAGGGAAAGTAAATGTTTGAATATGCCCGGGTGAATTATACATAACAAAGGCAGACGTTCTAGTGAAAAACACTTTATCAGCTTATCTCACCTTATTTTATAGTCTGCAGGAAGAGCATTAACTAACTTCAACCACTTTTAGCTTTCCTTTCTTACTAAGAGGGGAAGAAAGAGCAACTGCATAAGGACATAAACCCACTATTATAAGATTAGGAAACACCCACATTTACCACCATAACAACAGGTCTGCAATATGAGAACTGTTTGTTACATTTGATAGAGTTACAAGTCAAAAACTCTATTTAAGAAAGACTTCTTAGGGAAGTCTGAAAGGGAGGAAATAAACAGGGAGATTAGGGGATTTTTGTGACCCCATAATCTATACATATAGCCACTACTAATCATAGCCTAATTCACAGATTAACATAAAACACCTTCACAATCAAAGCCTATGTACCTCATTTCCTTTTACCGATCACCATGTCTAAACATTACAAGTCATGATGCAAGACAAAGCAAAGCATAGATTCTGAAAAAAAGAAAGCAAGTATTAGAACTCCATTAAGGTTAGAGACAGATTTTGAAATTATCAGGCAGAGACTTAAAATAATTATAAGTAATTTGTGATGGATTCTGATTGAAAAGTAAAAAAGATTCAAACATAAATGAGAGAAGTTAGCATACAGATGGAAACTCAAAGTATCAAAAGGAATTTCAAGCAATTTTTAAAAATCACTATAATAGCAATGAATGATGAGTTCACGATAGGCTGGATTCAACTGAGGAATATTTGCTTCTAAACCTTTGCTATGTCTTTTTTAAAAATTAATTTTACAATAAGTATGTTTCCTTAGTTTGTTCAATATTTGCTGTATTTTGATCATACAATATGTATATTGTACATATACATATGTATATATTTTTCTTTTTTCTTCTTTCAATTTTTTTTTCAAATTTTTATTGAGACATAACTGACAAATAAATTTATATGTATTAAAGGTATTCCTATAATGTTTTGTTTTCCTTTTCAAAATTTATTTATTTATTAGTTCTAACCAGTCATTCATGGACAATAGATTCATTATACACAAATGAAGCAGAATTATTCACTTCTCTGGTTGTGCATCAAGTAGAGTCACACCATTTGTGCAATCATACATATACCTAGAGTAATGATGTCCATCATCTTTCCTACCCTGTTGCCCCCCACTTTGCCTCCTCCAAAGTTTCTCCATTTTTCATATGCCCCCTGCCCATTATGGATCAGTATCAACTTATCAGACAGAACATTTGGCTTTTATTTTTTTTTTTTGAGGGGGTATTGGCTTACTTTGCTTAACATGATATTCTCCAACTCCATGCATTTACCTGCAAATGCCATAATTTTATTCTCTTTTAATACTGAGTAATATTGTGTATATGTACCACAGTTTCTTTATCCATTCATCTATTGAAGGGCATATAGGTTTATTCCACAGTTTAGCAATTGTGAATTGTACCGCTATATATATTGAAGTGGCTGTGTTACTATAGTTTGCTGTTTTTAAGTCTTTAGGGTATAGACCAAAGAGTGGGATAACTGGGTCAAATGGTGGTTCCATTCCAAGTTTTCTAAGGAATCTTCATACTGCTTTCCAGATTGGTTGCACCAATTTGCACTCCCACCAGCAGTGTGTGAGTGTGCCTTTTCTTCCACATCCTCACCAACACTTATTGTCCCTTGTATTCTTGATAACTGCCATTCTGACTGGAGTGAGATGAAATCTTTACAGAGTAGTTTTGATTTGCAATTCTCTAATTACTAGAGATGTTGAACATTTCTTTATATTTGTTGATTCATTGTGTTTCTTCTTTTGAGAAGTGTCTGTTTAGCTCTTTAGCCTATTTATTGTTTTTTTAATATTAAGATTTTTAATTTTTTTCCTATATCCTGGAGATTAGCGCTTTCTTTGATATGCATGCAGCAAAAATTTGCTGCCAATATGTAGGCTCTCTGTTCACCTCATTGATTGTTTCTTTTGCTGAGAAGCTTTTTAGTTTGAATCCATCCAATTATTGATTCTCGATTTTATTTCTTGCGTTCTAGGAATCTTGTTAAGGAAGTTTAGGCCTAATCTGACATGATGAAGATTTGGGCCTACTTTTTCTTCTATTAGGCGTAGGTCTGGTCTAATTCATAGGTCCTTGATCCACTTTGAGTTGAGTTTTGTGCATGGTGAGAGAGAGGGGTTTAGTTTCTCTCTCTCTCTCTTTTTTTCCCTTTTCACTTTCCTAAATTTAGTCTGTAGGTTCTGTTCTGGTCTTCTTGAGTTGAACTTGTTTGTTAATTTCCAGGATTTTCTTATATTTTTAAAAGCAGAGTTAAGATAAATATTTTCTTCTAAATAATACTAGCTTCATCCTTAAGATTTAATACATAGAGCTTTTACTTTCTTAAGATTTGAAACAGTTGTTTTTCATTTAATTTATGAGTGCTTTAAGTATGTGTTTAATTCCCTATATATAAGTTTTAAAATAATAACTTACTATTTATTCATTAACAAATATTGGATATTTACCAGGTGCCAGTTACTCTAAACTATTGAGGTATACAAATAGGGAAAAATGGTCAAAATGCTCTTATTTTCTGAAATTTATATTTTATAGTATATATAGAATATTTTCTTATTTTTTTTACAATCTAACTTTTGTGTGATAATGGATTCTATGTGATATTGATTTGGGGGTATTAAGCTGGAAATTCATACTTGGCCTATTTTATGTCCCCCTTTTTAAGAGTTTTATTCTACCCTGAGAAGAATGTGTATTTTCTGATTCTTAGGTACAAAACCCAGAACATGTTAGCTATGTTGTTAGAATTTGCTACAGGTTTTAAGCTATTAATTTTTCTACCAAATCTAGAAGGTACTGAGAAAGATGTATATATACAATTTAGGTATCAATGCTGTGGTAGATGCTCTAGAAAACATAATCTGATGGAAGGACTGAATACAAAGGGGATAGAAAAGGACAGCAGAGGTAGGAAATACAATAAGATGTTAGCTAATGTATTACCCACATGGATATTGCTTCAAGCCAGGTCTTAAAGGGAAACAGCTGGTAGTTTATCCCTTACATTTGCTCTACATTTGAATTCCTCTAAAGCAAGCATGCCTTAGAGTAGCCCATGAAAGAGAAGGTGCTATACACAAATTGTGACAGTCCCAAATTTATGTTGGAATCCAAAGTGCACAATGTGACTGTATTTGGAGAGAGAGAGAGAGCCTTTAAAGAAGTAATTCAAGTTAAATAAGATCTTAAAAGCCGAGTGCTGATCTGATCAGATTGGTGTCCTATATAAGAAGAGAGACACCAGGGATGCAGGGACACAGAGGAAAGGCCTCATGAGGATACAGTGAGAAGGTGATCTTGTGTATGGCAAGGCATAAGTACTTTGGAGAATCCAAACCTGTTGACACCTTGAGTTTGGACTTCCAGCCTCCAGAACTGTGAGAAAGAAAATTCCTGTTAGTAAGTCATGTAGCCTGGGTTTTCTATTATATCAGTCCTAGCACACTCATATAGTAAGGAAGAGGTATTTATCTTCCATGATCCCTTCTGTCACTTTAACTTCTGGATTAAATTCATTCCATGAAGCTTTGCCATGCCCGTATGTAAAGATTCTATTATCCCTTTGAGACCAGCCTAGGTTGTCATATATCATTCTCCTTGCTCTGGAAATGTCATTAGAGAAGAAAACTCCAGGAATATAACTGATTAGCCGAGGTGAGTCACTGACCAAAGACGTGTGCTTGGTACTTCCAGGCCAAATTAATATTTACTCCTTCTATGGCAGTGTGATATAGGAAATGAGTCAATTTGAAAAGAATCTTAACATACTTGTCCTACAAAATAGGAAAGTCAGAAAAGTTAATACCTGACCTCAGGACCATCTTAACTGGAATTCTTGCATTTTATCCTCATTTCTTTTATCCATATTTCATTTTACATAAATGAACATATTTCACTTTTATATGGACTTGAATTTGGGATTATCAAGTTTAACAATCTCATCTTCAAAGTGAGAAAACTCTAGCCCACAGAGGTAACATGACTTGCTTAATTTGTTGATGCTAAGCTGCTTGCTTTAGCTAACTTAGTTAGCCTTGAAATCTGGTCTTTATTTATCATAAAATCATTCCATGCTTATCCTTTTTGAGGATATATCGATAAAAGATGACAAAAGATGCAATGAGAGATGCTGTAAGGTTTTATATGGCCTGTAGGTTGAGATATTTACATTTGCTTCCCAAATATAGTTTCTACTATAACAGATCTTGAATGGTATAATGTATTTGGTAAAAGAGGTAAAAATGAAATGTTGTATTGAAAGTTAGCAGATGAAGCCAATCACTTCTTAGTGCTGAATTGTGAAAGGTCATTACCAGACAGAAAAAAGCAGCTAAAGCTAAGATTTAGTGTAACATTGCTTTAGCTAGCATTGGATAACCAGGTTAATGAACTTACCTTTTGTCACTTATTTTTCTGAAAGGTCATTTTAAATTCTAATACATTTATTTAACAGGAAAAATGATAATTTGAAAACATGGGGAAATAAGGTTATAAAGAAAAAAACAATCATTCCAAATTAAAACAAGAACATAGACCAAACATTTTTCTTTTATTTGTATCCACATTTTAAAAATTGTGAAACTGATACAATTTTGGGGACTGATCTTTAAAACAAAAATAGCAGTAGATAATGGATAGTCAGTGTTTTTGAAGGTAACAAGGGCAAAATTATAAAAAGCAGTTTGATTTTACTTTGCACTGCCACAATTACAAGAAGTAAAAACTGGTTTCTTGGTTGATGCTGAGTGAATAGGTGATAGCTGGCAATTCATTCAGAATGGTTCATATGCAATCAGTAGGCACGATGCCTTTTTGTGACAGCTCTTCATTTAGCTTAATTTACTGTAACTCACATATATTAATATCCTAGTAAGCTCCCTGATGTCCCATTTCTGGCAGTATGTGTGTCTCGTTTTCTCTGTATGGGATTCCCTTGTGAAATATCTGGGAACTCTATCATGGAAAGCACCAGGAAGGGAAAGATGCTGTTTGGGAGAATCTTCTTTTTATATGACTGAGTAAGTAATCAAAAGGTGGTAAAACCATATAGGTTGGATACACCGATTCAATATTTATTGCCAGACTCAGAATATTGTGATCAAAATAGACTACTGAATTAGGGTAGTACCATTTGCTTTTTTTACTATATTTTATTTCTAGACTTTACAGATACTTATTAAGTGTATTATTAGTAAGCCACAGTGTATGTAACTTCAGTACAAATTGATTTTAAATTCTATTTTCATATAGCTATTATGGAGATCAGTATGGAGATACCACAGAAAAAGACAAAATAGAATTGCCATATGATTGAGAAATCCCACAGCTGGATATATATTCAAAGGAAATAAATTTAGTATGTCTAAAATCTGCATTCCCCATTCACTGCAGAACTATTCAAAATAGTCAAGAAACGGAAATGATCAAAGTATCCATCAATTTTATGATTGGATAAAAGATAATGTAGTACATATGTACAATGGAATGCTAATCTTCCATAAAAAAGAAAATCCTGTCACTTGTGATAGCATAGATGGAACTGAAGATCATTGTGTGTAGCTGAATAAGTGAGGCACAGAACGACAAGTAGCATATCATCTCCCTCATATGTGGAATTTAAAAAGGTTGGTCTCATAGAAGTGGAGAGTGGAATGGTGGTCACCCAAGAGAAGAAAGGTGGGATGTGAAAAGGTTGATCAATTGGTAATAAGTTAAAATTAGATAGAAGACAGAAGTCCTGGTATACTACTGCACAGCAGGATGGCTACAATGATGATAAGGTACTGTATGTTGTAAAATACTAGAAGAAAATTTTTCATCATAAAGAAATGACAAATTTATTTGAGGATGGCACATATATTGATCCTTGTATGAATATTACACAATATATACATGCATAAAAACCACATGTCATTCCAATAATACAAACAATATTGTTGTTATAGATCAGTTAAAATAACTTTCAATTAAAAATTTTAAAAATTTGACTGTCACAATTATAAGCAATAAATACTTCCTAGTAACTATGAATGCTTAATAAACTAGAGTTATCTATTTATTTATATATGGGTGACTCATGGATTTTTATTCCATGAAATTGATTGTCTTCCATACTTAATTATATCAGATTTTTTTCAGTGGAACTCTCTTTAATCTGGTCCGGGTGTCTTTTTGATTGTTTGATACCCATGATTCTTTAAATATTTTATTATTAAAGACAATAAAGGACATTTCAGACTCATTTGTTAATTTTCATATCCCAGACCTGAAATCAGATTTTTCTCCAAAAGCCTCTGATAATCTTTAATGGAAAAATACTATTTAGAAACCAAAATCAGGGTATTAGGTGTCTCAAAGCTGCCTGTGTCTTTATTTCTGGGCCCTCTTAGTAGACAGAAAAAGGGAATATGACATATACAACTTTTACATTGTTTATTCCTTTCTGTCTTAAAAATCATAACTTCATATTGATATTTTTTGGTGAGAAACTGTTTTCATTTTTAACATATTTACAAAGCTCAATCCTAGAAGACAGTTTGAAAATTGATTTATATTAGTATAAAAAAAGTAATTTGTTTACTGTTGTTCATTTTGCTTGGGTATATATACGATGTATAAAATGCATAAATCTTAAGACTTCAGTTCAATGAATTTTGTCAAAAGCAAAAACCCATGTAAGTCCCATCCCTTTTAATATAGAGAACGTTTTTATTGCTTCAGGTCATTTTTTTTAATGCTCATTTCTAGTTGTTCTGCTCTCATTCCAAGCTACTTTCTGATCTTTTTTCATTTTGGATATTAATATGGCACAATTAGAATATTCATAATTCTTTTGGGTAGCATTTGAATGATTTTTATTTATTGAATATTTGAACAAAGTTTCTATAATTGTTCTTATACAAAATAGTTTATGAACACATAGATTTTTCTTAAAAATTTTTTGTCTAGTGTTGATATCAAAGTAATGCTAGTTTCATAAAGACTTTTGAACTGATTCCTTCCCAAATTTCTGAAATTTATTGCCAATAAATTGTTATTTTTTTCATAATTATTTGGTAGAATTTGTCAATGAGACTACCTGGGTATACAATTTTTGTGTTGGAAAGTTTTTAATAGAGATTTCTGTTTTAAATTACAAAGAGGATTATTTACATATCTATTTCTTTTTGAATGAGCTTTATCTATTTACAACTTTTAAAATATTGTTGTCTTTAAACCATGTAGCCAAATTTATGGGCAAAATATTGTAATATTCACTTATCATTTTCATGTTTTTTGATATCTGCAGGGAAATTACCCACTTTTGCTTCTGGTACTGGCAATTCATGCTTTCTCTTAACATTTCTGCTTAATTTGAGTATAATTTGCTTGTTTTTGTGGAAGCTCAGTGTTGAATTTTAGACTTTTTTTAAGCATGTATTTTAAGTTTCTCTTTTAGTACTTCTTGAGTTTCATGCCACAAATTTTGTTATTTTGTGTTTTCCTTTTTATTTAGTTCAAAATATTTTTAAATTTCTCTTGAGACCATCTTTTTAACACATTAGGAATTTAGAAATACACTGTAACTTCTAATATTTGGGAATTTGCCCCCTACTTTCTATAATTGATTTCCAATTCAAGTGTTTTATAGCCAAAGAATATATTTTACATGATTTGTTTTCTTTGGATTTTGTTAAGATTTACTTTGTATACACTTTTTCTTAGTAAATTTTCCAAGTGTACTTGAAAACTTTTTATTTTTAATTTTTTCCGGATATTTTTGGTGGTATTTTTCATAAGTGTCAAGTGGGTCAGGATGTTGGATGGTGCTTTTCAGGCCTTCTGTGGTTTTGCTTTTTCCGTGTATTTATTCTATTAATTATTTTGATGGAGGAGAATTGACAACCTTGTGTGTAACTGTGAATTTACATTTGTCTTATGAGTCTTATTAGATTTTTTTCTTCTCATGTTTTGGAGCTCTGAGGACAAGTTTATATACAATCTGGCCTAATATGCCTCCTTGGTTAACTCACTTTTTTATCATTAAGTGAAGTCTCCACTGATGCTGAGACTTTCCTCCTCACCTGAGGTCTATTTTTCTGATCTTAAAGTAGCCACTTGAGCTTTCTATTATTAGTGTTTGCATGGGATATATCTTTCCATCCTTTTAGTTTTAGTGTACCTGTGTCATTATATTTAAACTGAGTGTTTTATAGTAGTTTATAATTAGATATTTTAAAGTCCAATCTGATAATCTCTTCTTTCTAATTGGAATTTCACTGGGCCTACATGAATAAAATTATGATATTTGTATTTTGACATTCATTGTATTTTTTTTTCAATTTTTGACTTATATGTAATAATTATACATGTTTATGGGATACATATAATATTTCAACACATGTTTATAATGTGTACTCCTCAAATCATGGTAATTAGTATTTCCCCCTTCTGAGCATTTCTATATGTTGAGTTCCTCTCTTTTAGTCTATAAAATATATTACATGGTATTGTGAACTGTAGACAATTCACTGTGCTGTGGATACTAGAACTTATTCCTTCTATTTTACTATGTTTTGGTACCCTGTGTCCAAACTATGCTACTCCTGTTTCACCTTCCTTAGCCTCTATTAATCCCTATTTTATACTCAAGTGGAGATTTTGTAATATCCTCTAGAAACTTGTCAAAATATTAGTTTTCCTTAATATTCAGATTTTCTGGAATCAAGTCAAAGTAATAGATTTTCTTTATATTTATACTAACAAATTCTTTAAATAGTGATTATATTACCATGTTTTACATTGTAGTAAAATTCTTTATTTGTTTCATGTATTAATGTGTGTCTAATTCTCTATGTGTAAGTTTATTTAATGTAATATTTCTTAAAATGAGCAAGGATACACACACTGGGTGAGAATTTATAACAATAATTTTCATAATTGAAAGACACAAATATTTTCTTTACTCTTGATATTCAGCTTATTTTAGTCTTAAATAAGTTATCTAAAAAGTTCTATATAAAGTTGACATCAGAAATGATAAAGATGCTTTTGTTGTGATCTGTTTATATAAACTTACATTAAGAATATTAGAATTTTAGAAAGGCAGAACAAGATGGCAGCTGAGTAAGGTGCTCTGACAACCTTTCCCCACAGACACACCAAGTTGTTTCACTTGGTGTGACAAACACATGAGATAAGTAAATCAGGCCTGCCTGTGAAAAGAAACTTTGGAATAGCTGTGAGTGGGGATAAACATGCATTCCCAGTTTACTGGACTTCTCTTCCAGTGAGCGTCCCCTATTGATTATTACAGCAATGTTGGACCATGAGTCTACCTCAGTAATAGACATCCATAGAAATGTGAGCCTTGTAACTAACCTAGTGTCGTGTCAGTTTTAGTAGGCTGTGGGCTCAGAGTATGACAGCTTGATAGTGATACTGACCTCAATATGAAACAGGAATCTGCAGCTGGTCCACCCATGGTGTCCCTCCTCAACACTTGGCAGAACATGTTGTGCTGACTGCAGTCCAGTCAATGTGCATAAGACATCAATGTTTATGTTGGCTCCAGGGAAAGGCTTGATATGTGAATACTTTCCTGTTTATTTCTGAACAATGTACCAATAGAATATTTGAGACAAACCTGGTCCTGGACGGTGCTCTAGTACTGAGACACAAATAGCAAATTCCTGGAAAACCTGGACCTATGTCTTATCTAACGTTGAAATAGTGGAGGTATCTATAGACTTAAGAGAAAATAACTGATCTGTTTATAATTTCTGGAAAGATAAGCACAAGCAAACCGCATTAGGAAGACTGGAAAATACTTGATACTTTAATGCCAACAAGAATCAAGAGGTTTTAGAAAACCATGACCTCATCTAGTATTAAAAATACAGTGCAATAAACTGACCAGGCAATAATCAGTATTAAAGATCTATGAGAATACAAAATATCTGTTTTAAGTGAAATCAATGAGCTTAACAAAAACCCAGAAACATTCACTTTCTAACAGAAAAAATTAACAACAACAAAAAAAAGATGGAAGCAAAATATCTTCAGCCAAAAATTACACTCAGTGAAATTCAAAGGACAATAGAGTCAAGTGCAGTGGCACACAACTGTAATCCCAGCAGCTCAGGAGGCTGAGACAGGAGTATCATGCATTCAAAGCCAGCCTCAGCAAAAGTGAGCAACTCACTGAGATCCTATCTCTAAATAAAATACAAAACTAAGGTTGGGGATGTGGCTCAGTGTTCGAGTGCCCCTGAGTTCAATCCCCAGTAACAAGAAAAATAAATAAATAAATAAATAAATAAAGCGTGATAGAAGGCATCAGTAGCAGAATAAATCAAACAGGAGAAATATTAGTGAGATCAAATACAGGATATTTGATATTTGAAAATATACAGTTGTAGGAGAAAAAATGGAAAAAGAATGAAAAGGACCTTTGGAACAGAACTAAAAGGACAAATATTTAGGTTACTGTCAATCAAAATATTTTTAAGCATACCAAAGGGAGAAAATGCTTATTTGAAAAAAGTAATAATATAAAACACCCCAAATTTAGAAAAAAATAAAAGTATTCACTTTGCTTAGGTTAAAGATTATCAGGCATATTTAACTCAAGCAAATTTATCCTGACAAATCTTCCAATCAAGCTCTTTCAGATGAAAGATAAAGATTCTCAAGACTCAAGAAAAAAAAAAGAAGCAAAACACAAAGGTGTGTATCAATTTGTTCTATAGCCTACTTCTCAGCAGAAACTTTACTGACCAGGAGATAGAGGTATGATGTTTTCAAAGTGCTGAAGGAAAAATTGTCTACCAAGAACACTATGCCCAGCAAAGCTAACCTCAGCAATTGAAGGAACAATAAAGACTCTCCCAGACAACAAAAGCTGAGAATATATATGTCATCCCCAGAACTATTTTACAAGAAATGCTTAAGGAAGTTCTTTGACCTGAAAGATATTAAAGGATGAGACATTAATGAGAAGAAAACATAACATGGCACAAAACTTACCAATAAAAGTAACTTCACAAATTCAGAGTGCTCTAATATATTGAATATTTACATATGTTAATCATTCATATCTTTAGTATGAATGTTAAAACAAACAAAAATGATAACTATATTAATATGTCAAGCAATATGCAATATAAAAAGATGCAAAATTGGATATCAAAAATTCAAAATATACAAAGGAATGGAACACTACTGGAGAGTGTCTTGAGTATATTTTCTCTTGTTCTTTCATTAATTTATTTATTTCTGTCTTTATCCTTATGGTCATCTTAAGTTCCTCTCACTTCAAAGTATCTTATTATAATCCAAAGTTATTTTTGTAATCCTCATGATAGCTACAGATAAAAAATCTATAATAGACACATCAAAAATAATGAGCAAGAAATCAAAATATGCTATATGAAGGGAGAAAAAAAATTAAAGGACCTGTAGCAAAACAAAAACAAGTCACTTAATGTCTGTACTAATACTATATCTATTAATGATTACTTGGAATGTTAGTGGAATAAATTCCCCAATTGAAAGAGTAACTGAATGGATTAAAATCCTAAATAAAATACTACAAAACTGAATCCACACACAAGACTCAAATATGCTCCTTTGAATATACTCATTTCATGCCAGTGAACACACATAGAGTGAAAGTAACAGGATGGGATAAGACATTCCAGGAAAGTGGGTGCCAAAAGAAAATAGAAGTAGAAATATAAAGAAAATAGAATGCTAATATGAGATGAAATATACTTTATGAGTTGGAGATCTTGCTCAGTGGAAGAGTATTTTGTGTATGAAATCCTGGGTTCAACCTCATGATATATATTGATACTTTAAATCAAAAACAATCAAAGGGTACAAGCAAAGTCATACAATGATAAAGGGATTAAGTGGTCAATATTTATCTAAATGTATATGGACCCAATGTTAGAGCACCCAAATACATAAAGCATGCATTAATAAACCTAAAAGAGAGAGACTTCAACAAATTAATAACTGAAAACTTCAACAACTACTTTCAGCAATAGATTATCAGACAGAAATCAACAACAAAACATTCATCATAGTTAAATTGCACCTTAGACCACATGAATCTAACAGACATCTACAGAATATTTCATCCAATAGCTGCTTAATACACATATTTCTCATAAACATATGGAGCATTATTCAAGATACAGCAAATGATAGGGCACAAAATAAGTCTCAACAAATTAAAAATAAAATAGAAACTATATCAAGTAGCTTTTCTGACCATAATGCAATAAAATGAGAAATCAATAACTAGAGAAACTTTGGAAATGAGATGAATACATGTAAATTAAACAATTCACTTTTGACCAACCAATGGATCAAGGAAGAAATCAGGAAGCAAATTAAATAATTTCTTGAAACAATTAAAAATGGAGATAGAGCATACCAAAATGCATGGGACTCAGCAATACTAAGAAGTTTATAGCAATCAATGCCATATCAAAATGTAAAAATGCCTCACTGTACCTAAAGGAACTAGAAAAACAAGATCAAATGAAACCCCAAGTTAGCAGAAGGAAATAAATAATAAAGGCCAGAGTAGAAATAAATTAAATGGACACCAAATAAAACAACATAAAAGATCAATGAAACGAAGAGTCGGTTCTTTGGAGAGATAAATACAACAGACAAACCCTAAGAGTAACTAAAAAAAAATAAAGAAAGAAAGAAAGAAAAGAAAAGACTCAAATAAAACAGAAATCAGAGGTGAAAAGAGAAAATTACAACTTATACCACAGACATACACGAATTAGATATAATTAGGAACAATATGTGTCAATTCATTTCATAATCTAGAAGAAAAAAAGAAATTTCTATACACTTATACTTTACCAAGAATGAATCATGAAGAAAGAGGAAATCTGAATAGACCCCAAACAAGAGACAGAAACAATCAGCAATAGAGAACCTCCAATCAAATAAAAGCCCAGGAGCAGATGGCTTCACTGCTGAATTCTACCAAACATCTAAAGAAGAAATAATACCAATCTTCCTTCCATTATACAAAAAAAAAAAAAAAAAAAAAAAAAAACTGGAGAAAAGGAAATTCTTCCAAATACATTTTATAAGGCGAGTACATCCCTGATGGAAAAATCAGATAAGGACATAATAGCAACAAAAAGAAAACTACAGACCAATATCCTTGGTGGTACAGATGCAAGAATCCTCAGGAAAATACTAGAGAACTGAATCCAACAATGCACTAAAATGATTATCACCACAATCAAGTGGAAATCAGTGAACATGAAAGAGCCTATCAACAGAATGAAAGACAAAAGCCACATGGTCATCTCAATTGATATAGAAAAGCATTCAGTAAAATTCAACACTTGAGCTGGGTGCAGTAGTACGGCCTGTAATCCCAGTGGCTCAGGAGGCTGAGGCAACAGGATTTTGAGGAGCCTCAGCAACAGGGAGGCACTAAGAAATTTAGTGAAACCATGTCTCCAAATAAAATACAAAATAGGGCTGGGATGTGGCTTGATGGTCAAGTGCTCCTGAGTTCAATCCCCATTTCCAAAAAAAAAAAAAAATTTCAACACTTCATGATTAAAATATTGAACATATAAGCCTTGTAAGGAATGTACTTCAACACGATAAAGATCATTTATAATAAGCTGACAGCTAACATTACATTATTTTCTAATCTGAACACTACAGTAATCAAACAATGATGCATAGATTATAAAGTAATTTTGGATTAATTAAAACAATTGGATTAGTTTTGTCTGTAGGCCTGTGTTACTCCAGATTATCATAAGTATTAGATAACTATAACCCTCCACAAGCGATGCATCATTAAGCTTAAATGTAATGGTTAATAAAAGATTAGACTCTGTTCTCACAACAGGATTTTTTAAAAAGACTAATACATAATTTAAAACAATAAGAATAGTCTAGACAATAGATTAAAGATGCCTATTTTAATTTTTCATTATCTGAACTTCACTTACTTTTGAAATACAGTGAAATTTAACTGAATTCTAGATCAAACTTAAGTTCTAGGAGGACCACTATCTACCACTGGTCAGGAATATATACTCAGAACAACCAGTTAAATATTTCAACTCAATCTGTGAATATGGCTAAAAATACCTTTTCTCTCTTCTTCACAGGGTTATTGAGAAAATAGATTAACTAGTTTTATATTTGAAAGTAGCAAGCAATATATAAAGATTATTTTTATTTCTAGATATAGTCATTCTTTCCTTATTCCTTTATTTTGTGTTTATTATCTTCCTAAGAGATTTACCACTTTTTTTCTCTATTTTCCTTTGTGTCAATTTAACAAGCATATGAAGAAAATTCTGAAGCATGCCATATTGAGAGTTCCATTGGAAAAATGTGATGTAAAGATGCAATAAACAAAAAAAAGCTGTTCTTCAGACCTTCAATTATCTTATTTGTTCACCAACAAAGATTTTATTATCTACTATGTATCCACCAAAAGCCTTTGTTCACCTCTGTAGTAGTGAACTGTACAAAACGATCATGATATTTTGAGCGAGATGGAAAGTTCTGATATTGAAGTCACTACTCTTCAAAAGATTTGGTCTATTCTTTAAATCTGTGAATATGATATAGCCTTTAACCAATATAATTTTGTGGGAATTACATGTACACATTCCCCATTCTATTTTTCAAGAGGTCTGGTAACTTCTGCTTTCACTGTTTGAAATGTTATCTTAGGGCTACTTGGTGTAAAAGCTATTCTAGTCTAGAGGAGAATCAGAGTCCAAATGGAGAAAAACTGAATTGGAACCAATTTTCAAATTAGTTAGGTTATCTAGTTATCTAGTTAGATTAGTTAGATTGCCTAGTTGTCCCAGTAGTGGCAGCAAATCCCACAGAACCAGTCAACCAACTTGCAGTTGTTTTTTTTTTTTTAAATAATATATTATTATTGTTTTAGGCCTCTAAGCTTTGAGATGCTTTGTAAAATGGCAATAGATAACTAATAAAATTTGCAAGGTGTCTGTAACTTCTTGACAATATTTTATTGTTTTTATCCTGTGTGTAGCCTTGACCACATTTTGATTAATGCAAAACCTTTTTTGATATAATAAATTGAACCTCTGGCAGTTTTCAGTACATGGTTGGTTCTTCATTAAGTGATGAAAATTAATAATAATTGAATAATAATCCATAGTAGTTGTTCAATTCAGAGTGCATCTATTTCTATTTCTGTTTTCTCATTAAAGAGGAAAATAAAGGCTGTTGTTGGTGTACAGATTTTTGTTTCTTATGAAAGAGTTTGCTTTGTGTTCTTTCCTGTGCTGCATTCTAGCCTCAATCCTGTTAGAGATTGCCTGTGCCTGCACTTTACTATACCCTTCAGTACAACTTGAAACCCTTCTTAAATGGGTGTCATGTTAGTTTTATGTCTTTGGAGATGTGCAGAAACCTGAATTGAAAAAGAAGCATACTTTAAATCAGGAATATCTTTTTAAAATCTAAATTTTATGGATTACTGTTTTAATTGTTATATTTAGATTCAATAATGTTATTATCTTTACTATTCTTTTATAATAAAGGTAGATTACAGGCAAATATTTGTGTGATTTTGGGGGAATAGAAATATTTTGGGAAAGCAAGAAGAAAAGAGCTTTAGTTATCAAACATTACAGATGAAAGCTAGTATTTTCTTTCATTTCAAAATTTTAAGTAAATTTTAAGTATAATTTTCAGATAGAACCTTCTGATCTGTTTTGAAAGTAGTCCCCAATGAAAAATTAATTCACTTGGAATAATTTCCTTTGAATAAATGGGCCCATGCTCTTTTTTGCTAAAAATTCACTTTTTTTTAAAGAGAGAGAGAATTTTAATATTTATTTTTTAGTTCTCGGCGGACACAACATCTTTGTTGGTATGTGGTGCTGAGGATCGAACCTGGGCCGCACGCATGCCAGGCGAGCGCGCTACCACTTGAGCCACATCCCCAGCCCTGAAAAACTGTTGTTGAGAGAAGTTAATACGTTGCCCTGACTCTCGTGTTCACCTTTGGAGAAGAAAAGTATATACTGAAGCTGAAGCAAGATTGTTAGACTTTGCTTGCCTCAGAGTTTTTTTCCCTTTGTATATTAACATAAACA
Source organism: Urocitellus parryii (assembly GCF_045843805.1). NCBI lineage: Eukaryota > Metazoa > Chordata > Mammalia > Rodentia > Sciuridae > Urocitellus > Urocitellus parryii. The sequence continues at coordinate 210,313,864 of NC_135531.1, read as the reverse complement.
ATTAGAAATTATCATAGGGTAGGTATTCAATGATGTCTATAAGTAAAAAGCCTGAGGCATAGTATTAAAATAAATCTTAGCTTCCTAATCTTTAGAATTTAAGGAATTCTTCAGGCAGGCTTTTTTGTTGTTGTTGTTTTTAGTTTAGTATTTTTTTTTTTTTTGCAATAACAAGCATAGTTCTTTTCTGCTTTTTTGAAAAACAGGCTTATTAAGATATATTGGCTTGATTGATAATTTATTAACTTGATGCATTATGTTCTTATTAATAAACTGTTAGGGTCTGTAAACAAGTCAAGATGGCACCTGGCATTTTGCCAGCGGGAGTGGTTTGTGAAGTAATGCCAGGGAGCCATTAAGTGTGGAGATTCCTTATTGGTTGACTGCTGTATCTAGTTTATGTTAATTAAGATAAGCTGTGTGGAATATATATATACCCCTCCTGTCCTACAATAAAAGGCTCCTACTCCTGCTGTATCAATGTATATAAGTTCCTCGTCACCCCCCTGGTTAGTTTGCTGCAGCCGGACTGCGGCAATAAACAATGTGACAAAACTTAATAAAGTCTCAAAGTACTTCAATTTGAGTTCTGTACTGTTCATTTTTCAAATTTATAATGATAACCTGAAAGAATAAAGTCTTTGTTTCAAGAAAAACAAAATATTACATAAATAAAATAAATATATAAACATCATTAATCTTCCTTGCAGATATGGTTTGTTCCAGATTTAGCTGTCCAGTTGACAAGAAGGATTAGTACCAATCTAAATTACCAGAATGGAGTGGATAATAAAGCTAGGTGGAGAGAGAATGTTATGTGGCACTTCCAGACAGGATAATTGCTCCAATATATTAATAAATATATTACTTTCTAAAATGTGCTAATATCTATATATTATTTTTTTTTATTCAGAACAGACAATGAAAAACAATCTATCCCAAGAAAAACATGAAAAGAGATAATGTTGGACTGAAATGTAGTACTTGGTAATATATGACATATATATAATATAATATATGTTCATATGTTAATGGACACTAGTATTTTTTCTGGTTTTAATGCCATTTTAAAGCCAGGTATTTCTGAACCTTTTGGTCCAATATCACCAAATACTACACTCCAGTTCCACATTGTCTACTTGTCATTTGTTTATCCTAGGATAGATTAACTTCCATTGACTATTCCAAAACATTTCTGAGTTTAATATAAGTCAATTTTTTGTTGTTGTATGAAGCATACATTCCAAATACTTACAGTACTCCTTTAAACTTGGGTTTTGCCTACTTTTTCACTGTTTCCTAGTTTGCTTTGATCAAATTCAGAAAATTCTGCTTTGCATTTGTCTTCAAGAAGGACTTTAAAACTTTCCTTTTTCTTTCTTGCCTTTTCTCCTCACTGGGGCTCATCTCATTTTCCTCCATATTACTGAGAATGAGGTCCTAGATATTAAATAAGTCCTTCATACTTTTGAAATGACTTTAAAGTGTGATAAATCTCTTAATAAGATGGAGGAAAGCAAGAAGAAAAGAGCTTTAATTATCAAACATTACAGGTAAAATCTAGTATTTCCTTTCATTTCAAAATTTTAAGTAAATTCTTGGCATTTTCTCAGAAGTTTAGTCACTATATGGAAATTGTTATAGATGGAAAATGTTATAGATGGAAAACTCAGAACTTATTATAGGATTCAGAACAATTGCCATAAGGTTAATTTCATCACTGTAAAGTCCTTTATTGAAATACACTATCTTTTTTTGAAATTAATTTATTTTTAGGATAGAAATTCTTAATTTTTAAATTACACATGTTGAAAATTAATAGAAAAAAATGAATTTGATTCATGGACTCATTTCTATAAGATCATCGTAGTAAATTTTTCTCCTATATTTCACAATTGAATTTACTATATGGCTACCACAGATAGCAGTCAGTGAATCTCACTTAGCTCTATCAAACTAGGGATTGGCAGTTGTTCTTATAAGGGATTGTATTTAGAAATATCTTTGCCTTATGCACTGACAGAGAACAAGTTGATTGGCCTTCAGGCCTGGGATCTTGGGTCAGGTCATTGGTAAAGTTCAGCGGCTGAGAAAGAGGTCACTGATTACTATTTATAATTTGTTTTCTTATAATTTTATCATGCACATGTACTCAGAGGCCATGGGTTGCAGTCCATAAATTGAAACAAATGAATAAAAATATGTAAAACTAATTCTAACAATTTTCAAAGCACTAAGATATTTGTTATATTCATTTAAATTAGTATGATTTTATGCATTAACTATAAAACAGAGATGAACAAATAACAAATTCACCTTTCCTGTGTCCCTTTCTGAATATTTAGATATGAGTATTTATAAAAATGACATTGACAAAGAATTATAAGTCATAAAAAATCATAGACAGACTATTTGCATGCAAATCTGATTGATAGCTCTTCACTGACATTTCCTTTATTTTTTAATGTTCATGAGTTTGAACAACAGCTTTCTCTGTTTTATGTGATCCTACAATGTTCCACCTAAAATATATTTTTATAGTAATTTTTAAACTTCCTGTCTTGATGAGTCTTCATGTCCTACTATTTATCAAATAAATCTCTTAGTGGTAAATTCTGCCAAAGTATTCTTGGGATCAAAGGTTTTATTTTGCTTGACAAAAATTCCTTATGGGATTTCCTAGGAAATTTTGTCTTAGAATTAGTTAAGACAAGTTTTTAAATAACATTTTAATTAAAAATGAAAAAATAAGATTGTGTCTACATACTAAGCATGAGTTAAATAAAATTTGTAGTATATATTATAAAATAAGAAATTAAATTCACTTGGAAAATGTTTTTTTTTCCTTTTATTTATTTATCTACTTACTTTTGGCTTGATTTTCATGGGACTCTGTGTTAATAGGAAAGACAACATCATTACAAGTTGATTGCAAGACCCAAATCTAATCAAATTGGGAACAGCAAAATGAGGCTCCAGTTCAGACGTGCAGCTCTTTCCAACATGGTTATTTCATACAGAAGGCTTACTAAGGAGAGTTTCCCTTAGAAAAATTTTGTTCTTGAAAATCTGAAAGTAATTAAAAGCTCAGAGTAAATAATATATAATCTTTAGCATATTTGTATGACAACATGGGTTAATATTTAATGTTGAAATTTGGTCAGAAGGACATCCTTTACTGGATATGATTCTTTTCCATATTCCCTAAGTTTTCATAAGGATAGTGTATGTCTACCTTTACATATCTGTAATGTGTTCAAGTGACTACATGCACTTAAAATGCAATTTTAAGAGACAGTTTTATAAGGCAGTTTTAAAAGATTCTTATTAAAAAGTTTAAGTAGTGGAAGAGGTTAAATAACTTAAAAACAGGGCACTGGATGTGGACTATGATCCTGGTTCAATCTACCTGTGTACTAATATGGGAAAATTTCTTAACATCTGCAAATCCTAGTTGCCTTATTTGTAATTTTGGACTAATACAAGAGTTGGCATGAGGCTTAAATAGTTTACACATGTAAAAAAGCCTGAGACTGGTATATATGTCTACTAGGTTTTAGTTAAATTACATTTAGAATGTTAAAATGCTCAATGGTAAGAAAATATGCTATACAAAGAAGTTGAAAATTAATTTTTGTTGTCTTTCTTAACACAATTTCTCTCCTAAGGGGAACAATATTTCTAGTAGCTATTGGAACTAACTCTAATTTTGTTTCTTAACAAGAAGGCTATAAATTGCATAATGGCAGCTTCTGGGTTTATATACCACATTTACATAGATTCAGCCAGTGAGGAGACCACAAGCCCAAATAAATTCCCAAGGTTTATTACCTGCACAATAGTTTCATAAACTCACAAACCAGCCCGAGGCTATATCCTAAAAATGAGACAACATAGGTAAATATTCTAATGAAAGTAAGAATGTGGGTGAGAAATAGCCTTTTAGGAATCTCCCATAAAATATTTATGAGTGACTAACTGCATGTAAGAGCCAACATCGAGATGTTTCCCATGCTTCAGGAGAAATTTCAAGGCAATCTACCAAATCTTGCATCATCCTATGGTCAAGTATCACCTATGTGATGGCATGCAAGTTCTCCAAGTTACTTTGGCAAAGGTGACAAAGTCTTACAAAGTCATTGAAATTAATAGAAAGAACAAGCTGTGTGGGGGGTGTGTGGTATCCTCTGTTCTAATCTGCTTACATGCTGATCAAGTGAGATGTCCACTGTTACAAACACAAACTTATGGTGATAATGATAAGAGGTGGTATTTTCAGAGTGCCAAGTAATTGATGAAGATTCTCACAGGGTTTTTGTTCATTCACATGTTGGTATGATACAGAAACTAGACAAGAACATAGATGAGTCTTAGGGGAAATATGTATGGAGCGTTTGGTTTAGACAAGCTGTTCAAAGACTTGGGAGAAAAAGACCGTGATTTTCTCTGGTTATTGTGTTTTCTTGCATCTTTATTAATTTTTATTGTAGAAACCTTATGATTGAAGAATAGGATTGTGCAGGGAACTGCTTTTCTAGTAACTTTTAAATTGAAAAAAAAATGATACAATATAGTTGATCAAAAACCATTTGTAAATAATTCAATTTTGATGAGCATGACTCCTCTGCATATCTTTCTCTAGAAGCCTAAGATAACACAGAGAGACAAGGGATTCTAGAAATGTTCTCATTGGGAACACAAATGCAGTGAAATTCAGTGTCTCACCCTCTTTAGAAAACATACATTTTTTCAATACTAAAATGCTTCAGTTTTCTGATCTGCACATTTCCATGCTCTTGGGGCATGCTGAATTAATGTCTTCTAATACAAAGTAAATTTAATGAACTGTCATTTATAAATTGGGATTATCTCACTTATGACATGAGTTCTTATTTCTTATTTTCCATCAGATAATCTTCATACTATTCTATGTCTGATATATATTTCTGCTATAATGTTTACCACTGTAAACTGCATTATTCTTTATATATACATCTCTGATAATAAACTGCAGTGTCATTGAACTCCACTTCATGGTTCATGGTTTTACAATACTGGCATAAAATGTGTATTCCTTAAATTTTTGTTGAATCAAATTGAGTTGAATTGGATTAAATTGAATAGTTGGATGTTTTCCTATGAAACTATTCACACTCTTTCTTCATTGTCCTTATGACCAATGACAGGTATTTGAAAGATGGACAGGTTTAAGGGCACAGTTTTTGAAATGGAGCAGAACAAAGTTAAATGATCCACAAGGAGATCAATGCCTAGAATTAGACCATAGAAGCATAAGGCTCAAACCAACAATCTTGCCATCTTGAAGGCTGTAATGAAGCTGGAAATATATTTTCTCTTTCTTCACCTTAAAAGATCTATATTTCCAGACTAAGGAAATAGAGACTATTAATATATGGTCAATTATGATTGGTATAGTTACTTATCTACTTATAACATAAAGTAAAACTAATATTAATAAAATTTAATGTATTTTTACATAGAAAATAAAATTCAAAGACTTAAACAAATAGAGAAAGATAGAAAATAAGTAACAATACACATTCTAACTCAAAGGAGTCCCATGTTTATCTTTTCCTTGTTTCACAGAATAATTCAGCTTAAAATGTTTATAAATTTGCATCTTATAATAATTTTTTGATTAAATTATAGCAGAAAATCAGATGACTAGATGTTATAGACTTTGTTCTGCAAGATGTTTTCAAAGGATATTTTGAAAATATGCTGGCAGTGGAATTTAAAGTTTGTATCATATATATCATTAATATTTATTACTCATGGGCTGGGGCTGGGGCTCAGTGGTAGAGCGCCCATCGTGCACGTGTGAGGCCCTTGGTTTGATCCTCAACAACACATAAAAGTAAAAAAAAAGATATTGTGTTCATCTAAAACTAAAAAAATGTTTAAAAAATATTCATTACTCACATGAAATTTTTGATTGGGACTGTTTGTTTCTTTAAGGTGGATTAAGTTTTTGTTTACAGATAATAATATCTTTAAGGATATTAGCTTATAAACTATCTTAAATGTTTCCTAAACTTATTGAATGATAGCAATCATTCAAATACTTGCTGTAAATTCAGGTCATCTGTTCTATTCAGTAGGTCTAAGTCAGGATCTGAGAATCTGTTTCCTTTGTCGTGGAATGAAGGGGATTCTCATTTTCAGCATAGTTGGACCACATGCCTTTATACTATCTTATGAATATAATAATCCAGAATATTTGTACGTATTTTTGGTCATAAATTTCCTTTAGATGTGTGCATGTGTGTTACTGGAGAGTGAACCCAGGGTGTCACAGGCAAGCACTGTACCACTGAAGTACAAACTCAGTCTTTTTTAGTATATTTTGAGACAGGGACTCATTAAGTTCCTCAGACTGGCCTCAAATGTGTGATCCTCCTGCCTCTGTCTTCTGAGTAGCTGGAATTATATGCATCTGCCATTGTGCCCAGCTATTAATGATCTTTTTCCCCTTTGACATGTGTCTACATTCCTCACCAGAGCTATCTCTTACTCCTAATCTTTCTTTCTAAAACCTAGTCATATTGAACTACCTAAATTCTCCCTATTTGGCTAATGTTGCTTCCTGTATTTCAAATCCTGTGATCTCTGAATTTTCTTCACTTGGTTGACCTGTTATTCCACCAAGGACTTAAGCCTAGTTTCACTTCCTCCTGGAATTGCTTACTGACTTTCTATGTTCAAGTCTCCACCCATAGCACCCTAAAATAACTGTGCCTGTTATCAAACAGCACTCAATATTATTCATCATATTCTACTCTTTGCTTTTAGGTGTCCCCAGTGAGATCTTACATTTCTTATGGACAGGGACATTGTTAATTACTCTCAGTCTGACCTACAATAGATATCTAATGCCTACTAAAAGAACAAAGAATTCAAATTGTTGTAAAATCTAAACGTACAATGATTTAAGGAAATGAATCTCCTTTCCTGCTTAGTGTATCCTCTCTCTACCTAAACAACCGTCATAGGTAGTGTTGAATTCATTAACACAAAAATTTCTTCCTTCATCACTTTAAAAAATGAGTAGCATGGGCTGGGGATGTGGCTGAAGCGGTAGTGCGCTCGCCTGGCATGCGTGCGGCCCGGGTTCGATCCTCAACACCACATACAAACAAAGATGTCGTGTCCGGCGAAAACTAAAAAATAAATATTAAAAAATTCTCTCTCTCTCTCTCTCTCTAAAAAAAATGATTAGCACATAGACATGCAAATATTGCAATCTAACATAAATCGAGTTAACCTTTCTTATATCTCCAAGTCATGATAGATAATTACTATTACCACTTTCTAGTTTGTATTTCTAGGAATGTTTATATATATATATATATATATATATATATATATATCATGTACATGAACATGTATCTTATACATATTCATATATATGCAAATGCATAAAAATCTATTTTAATATGTTTGTCTATATATTTTGTATAGAGTTTATACAAATAAGATGTTTTAGTTAGCTTTTTTACTGCTGTGACTAAAACATCTTTCCAAAACAATTTTATAGGAGTAAAATTTTATTTAAGACACACAGTTTCAGAGGTGTTAGTCCAAGGAACACTGGCTCAATTCCTTGGGTTTGAGGTGAGGCAGAATGTCATGGCGGAAGAGTGTGGCAGAGGAAAACAGCTCACATCATCAGGAAGCAGAGAAAGAGTCTCCACTTGCCAGATGAAAATAATACCCAAAGCTGTGCCCCAATTCCCACCTTCTCCAGCCATACTGTACCACTTCAGTTAACTCTCAGTTAATCCCAATCAGGGTATTATATCACTGATTGGGTTAGGAGTCTTACAACCCAATCACTTCTCCTCTGAACCTTCTTGTACAGTCTCACACTTGAGTTTGGGCAGGGGACAACTCATATCCAAACCATAAAATAATATTTACTTGTATCTTAGAGATATTTCCATCTCAGCTGATTCATATCCACTATATTCTTTTTATAGCTATATATTATTCTATTTTACGTATGTGCCCCTATATATTTAATTAATCCTATTATTGAATATATGGCTTATTTCCATTTCTTTTCAGTACTAACACAATGCTACAATAATTGTTCTTGCATATAAACCTTTGTGAAATGAAAATAGTTTGATTAAGAAAATATGAAATTTGGATCCATATTTCTTAATTAACCTCACAAAAGGGGCTGCTACAATTCTGCCTCCATAAAGAAGATAGTGCCTGGGTCTCCACATCCTAACTGTGCTTTATCCAACTTGTATTTTGGTAATCTCATGTGCTGTTTAGTTAGCACTTATTACATATGCATGAACAAGAGCATCTTTTCATGTGTATTGAAGATTTATGCTTTTGAAGCACGTTGGTTCTGAGTTTCTTTCTACCTTTGATATTTTATATCTGCTCCTCTCTACTCTAAAGCTCTCCCAAAATTTGTGTTTTCATGCTTTTTATCTCTAATTCTCTCTTTATTTGTGAAATCCTGGTTTCCATGCACTATTTTTTTTAACAATACTGAACTGTTACTCAGCACTTTATTTACTGAAAACATATATTTTTGCTTTCTATTATGTCAATTTTCTAGTTTTGCCATTATGCCTATTCCATTAAAAATTAACTAAGATTGATATAGATTTAATTTTTCTGATTATCGATTTGTCTATACTGCTGAAATGTGTGTGTGTGTGTGTGTGTGTGTGTGTGTCTGCACTTACATGTTCCCATGTTTAACTTATTTTACTCCTACCTAATTGCTTTCCCTATTCTGGGACTCAACTTAATGAAAAGTGCTGAAATTTGCACTGTAATTTGCATTTAAGTTTTGTGTATGTTCTAAGTCTTCAGGATATTTCATCTATCTTTATCCAATCCTGAATTAATAAAGCTAAACTGGAGATAGATTTTAATTATCTAAGGATATTACTAATATCTTAACACACAATTTAATGCATATACTAAAACATTAGATCATTTGCCTTTTAGATAACTCTATTTTAAAGTTTAGCATCTTGTTTTTACCATGCTATTTTTTAAACCCCATCTTGAACTTTTGTATCTGAAATCATTTATGCTCATATATTAGCTTCCTTTTGGCCATAGGTGGAAAGGAAATATTTATGTATTTGTTACATTTTACATGAGTCTCCTCTCCCTCTCTCTCTCTCTCTGTCTCCCTCCCCTCAAAGAAGGCGGGACCAGAAGGAAAGAAGAGGAAGGTAATTGACCTCTTGGCCAAGTTGTTCTGTTTGGGGCTGTTGTACCACATTGCCCTTGTGAGGTTTACAGTAAAGCAGAGGTCTGGAGTAGAGGGACTAGCAGTGTTAGGATCAAAGGCCTAATTGTCTGCTTTCTTGAAGTTAGGGTTATTGGCAGCTGCCATTATACCATCCATGCTGCTGTCACCCAGCACAGCCAACCAGCATGCACTAATTGCAGTGGCCTTTTCATCAAGTAAGATCATCCCACTAAACACAAAGAGCTGTCTTTCCATTAGCACAGACAGTAGCCAGCTAGATCAGCTGGGCTCCTTGAGCATGATTGGACTGTCATATTGTTATGATTTGTTCAAGTTTAGAGCATTTAGCAGATACCCTTTGCACCTCTCTTTGTACCTGAATACTATAACCTGACTGCCCCTATCATTTAAGAGGGTACTATAGCTTTTCAAAGTTCAGCAGCGCACAATTGCAGGCAGGCAACTGGTTTCTGACAAGAGATCAATACTGTCCTTCCAAACGCTGGAGTCAAGCTGCTGGGTCTGTCAGAGGGATGTGTGCTGTAATTGGATCATGGATGCTGCGAGTCATCTGAGTTTCCCTTCAGCACTGTCACAGCTGTCAGATGTCATCCCTTTGTACAGCTGTCACTGCGGGAGGGTTGGGGCTCTTTTTCCGTTCTAACCCAATGCAAATGTCCACTTAGCAGATGAATATTGAAGATATTAGACACTTCTTTATGCCTTTATGCAAAATAAAGATCTGTGTCATCTGTGAATTTCATGGAAATAAGTTGCAATTTATTCACTGTGAGAAAAGTGAAGTGAAGCCTGTAAAAATGAGAAATTATTTGGTTCAGGCTATTTAAAAAAGGAATATTTTACAGATAAACAACAACATGAAGATTTTTTTTCTTGAGCTGGATAAACTAAAATTGTGTGGTATTTAGAAGGGTAACCTTATATTTAGGTAATATGTAAGAATATATATGTATCTTTTGCTTCATCCATATTCTTAGAAAAGTGACAAATCTTGAATAGATGGCCCTTTAAACTATTAAAATTTATTGAAAAACATAAAGCTAACATCTGATTTAAGGTAGCAATGATGAGATTTAAGAAGCACTGTTATAGTCAGAATCAGGTCAAGGACTCTCAAAAAAGTTTTTCAGACAGGAACGACAGGCGCAATAAAAATGGGGATACTGTTTTGGTCAGATTCTTTTTTCTTCTAAATTGTACAACTGGAACAGAAATACTTCCCCATAGATAGCCAAATTATATAGGTTAGTAAGTGTTTTTGTTAGTTTTGGTCGATTTTGCTTTTGGCTAAATTAAAAAGTTAACTTTCAAATAGAAATACATTTTTTTAAAATCACACAGGCACATAACACAACACTGTATTTTCTATTTATGCTTATAATACTATAGCTTTAAAATGATGTATGGTTAACTTCTAGAATTGTATAAATTGAGTTAAGTCATATATGCTTGCCACACATGGTAAAAATAATGAGAACTTTGTCAATTATGTTCTTAATAAAATAATTTTCATAATATTGAGGTAGATCCATGCATTTCCTTTGGCTAAAACCAAACAAAATACAAACTTAGTTGGTAGTTGTTATTATTATTATTATTATCATTTTTATTATTTTCTTCTGGTCTCCCAAAGCGGATGTCACAATCATTTTTGGATGGCCCCGACAGGGTGATTTTTGCTCTGGGTGGCTGACTTCCTTTTTCTTGAGGTCCAGACCACACACCGCCTTCTCTGTCAAGCAGGCAGCTTGCTTGGGTCCCACTGACAGGGTAGCATGAACCTTATTTTCCAATATCTGACCTTAGCGTCCTGTCATCCACCATGGGACCTACTGGGTCAGCTCCTCAAACAGCCAAACTTTTTGCCTCCATCTGGCATTATGAGGCGACTTCACCTCATTTGTGGTAGTTCAAGTTTTTTGAAGCCTAGAATCAGTGACTGCCCAAATCAAAACAGACACATTGTTCTCCTTGTGGGGTAGGGCAGTGGGGAAGAAGAGAACTAACTACAAGTCAACACACCTAATGGTTTCATTTAAAAGACGATGTGTTTGAAATGGCAATGATTTTTGATTATTAGTGTAAGAAATATCACCTTTCTTCCTTCCTCATTTAGAATTTTTCTCTCAATGTGATTTCAGTTTTACAAAAGCAGGCTAAAAATCCCAGAGAAATTAAAATGATTTATTCCTGTGAAAGTAATTATTTTGAAATCAAATCCTAGTTGACTCTCACTGTTATGCTAAAATGGTTCTCAGTAGTTACTTGGGCAGAAAATCTAGAAATGAATGGAATAAAATTTTAAACTTAGAATCTTAAGGTTATTCTTCTGTGATGATGATTGTGAACTTTATAGGCAACTCTAGTGACTCAAGTATGCACTTTTTTTTTTAAAACCATGGTTTATGGCTAATTACATCAGAGATCCAAAACAGTCTTTTTTACATTTGCATTAATAAGGGTGTCACATGACCACAGGGAAGTGGAAATATACATCAAAGGTAGATTAAAGGTTGGTTAAGCATCAAACCATGTTCCATATGTAAATTTATAGCAATGATGTGCTGTAGAACGATAGCATACCCTCTATTTCTCTGCTACTAAATAAAATTAAAAATTCACAACTCTGGTTTATGGGATTTTAAATGAATTTGATCTCTCTTTTGGGCAGGGCAAATAAGTGTTTTGTGATGTATTATTTTATAAAAAAAAAAAAAAAGACCATCGTTCTGGCTCATTTAATTTTGCGAGTGAATGATCTAAGATTAACTACAGACTAGTCAGTGCAGTTTAAAAGCTGAAAGCAATTTTCAGCCATAGATGGTAATGCCACATTCAGTCCACAACCGAATGACTCTAAATGACTAAGCTGTGAGGTCTTTGTATATGACCACAGGGCCTGATAAAGCCATAGGAACACAGTAAAAGCACAAAAATAGTTCCAATTTATTTGGTGCCATCACCTTAATGAGATTAATACAGACGTGTTCATGTGCCTAATTGGTGATTTTGTTTTAACTGGTAATGAAGGATTAAAACTTCAGGCAACAGGCTGCTTGCTGGAAAGGGGCTTTGAGAGAGAAAAGTTTTTAATTATAAAAAGAACCAGTGAAATACACCACTGCAAAGTTAATAACGATTCTTTTAAAAAATGAACTGATTAAAATGTGTATCTTAGATTAGTTCTTGCCATTTAGTGAGAAAGTGATTTTATGAGCAGTCCTACACACTGCTTTTATTTACCAGTAGAATCATTGGTGTACAAACATACATAGAACAAGGACTTCTGAGGGGGAAAAGTTCAAGCTGTAAAGTATTGGCCCTCTGGTACTCTAATTAAGAGGATTTTTTAAAAAATTTTAATTTATTTTTTTTTAAATCACTGTAGATGGAGGACCTGTGGTCAGTTGTCCCTCAAAATCCCACAAGCACCCCAGTAAACTAGAGTATCTTTGGAGGAACTTCACCTACCACTTGCTCTCCTCAAAGTCTAGTTGTAACCGTTTAAATGCTAACACTATTAAGCATGCTGCCAAAACACAAACACTCAGCCTAAGTCATTAAAATTTAATTATAAGGGGGCAGCTGAGCCCAGTTGGAGTTTTGAATCTGAAAAATCTTGTTTAAAAGAACTAATAAAAACAAAACCACCCAACCAAACCTATCAGCATCTGTCTATACTGGCCCAGTGATCTATATTTAAATGAAATTGCACGTTTTATCGGAGTTCAACATGTTCACAGTCCTCACAGTAAAACATATTTTGATTATTTCTCAGCTATTATCAACATAAAATGGGCCATTGTTTCTCTCGTCGTTGTTGGCAGTGAGTTGTGTAACGTGTGCCGTGTGTATCTGTGCCAGCACGTCACAGCACAAAGAGCAAAATCAAGGAACGCTATCCCTACAATGCCAACTGAATAAAGCAGTATTTTCTAGGAAATTGTTTTTCCCCCAGAAACTTTGCCCAAAGCGAAGGTATCTTTTTGATTGGGAGAAAAATCTTGAAGTGCAAGAATTTGGTCTTTGATGTTCTGTTATGAACCGCTTTAAGAGGACTCTGGGTAGTGATACCGTGCAGGGTAAGAGGCTACCTTCCCAGAGAATGAAGACAGAAATATATTTTACATTTCTTGTCAGATTGAACTTTAAGACATCCTGACTGCTTTCTCTATAATTTAAACATCACAGCCAAAATGGCAACATGCTTCGTTCAGTTCCAGTTGTGTGGAGTTTTAGTGCTTCATTGATTCGGAGGAAGGCTGAAGCTGGCACAGGGAGCAGGGCGACGGAATCACACTCTCACTGCAGCATGTCAAGCCATTATATCTGGGACCAGAATGTCACCGTGGTCTCAATGGTTCGTCAGCTGAAGGATATGGTTAACAAATGTAAAACCAAACTTCAGAGGAGCTGGTTTTCTGTGCTAAGTGATCTGTATTCCCTCTGAATTTACTTTCCCCTAACCCCGTGAAATTAACAGTACTTTCTGACATTCGACCCCCTGACCTCACACATAATAAGAATTTAAAAAGCACCATGCATGAGTGTGTCTCCATAATGCAAAACTGGAAAAAATGACCATGTCACAATTTTATTATACAAAACCTTCTCAATCTCCATTGCATGCTTCATATATGAGCGCTCAGTTTAAAGTTATTATAAAGAAAAACACAATTTTGAGAGTAATAATTCACTGTTCGTGACTTTTATAGACAATAAATTGTAGCAAATACATATTGCTACCAAAAAGCTTTGTACTCCATTAATGCAGATATTTACCAAGATAAGTGTTAAAAATAGTCCACTAGAAGACTCAGATGGTTCAAAGGAAGGGGCTTCCAAGGAGCTGTTGCCAAGGGTGCAAGTGCATGCACAATGTGTAGGTCTCAAGGTTTAAGAGGCAGAAGCAGGAAAGTGTTATGTGGAAATGATTTTGTGTTATCAGGCTCAGGGGATGACAGCATACAAGAGTAAGAACAAGGTGCTATGTGGCTTTTTCTTCACTATGAAGTAAAGATTGGCAGCTGGAAGTAAGGCTTACAGACAGACCTGCACACAGGACCTCTTCACCCAGGACTCATAATCACTACTCAAAGGAAAACGCATTTACCAGGGAAAAGCGGCTGTAGCCATCAGAAGTGTGCTTAAAACACCACTTAAATATCACTTTATACGCTATTACTTGCAAACTGTGGCTTCGTATTAAATTATACTTGCATAGGCTTTTGCTTAGGTGCTGATAATGCTTTTGAGGTTGCATTGGTGAAGAAGAATTTAGGCTGCTTTGCAAGAGACGTGACCAGAATATTCCACACAGCTGACAGTGACAGGGTGAAAAATTGCAGAACTGTACTTTCTTTCCCCATATAGATTGTAATTTTAATTGTCATTGTGGCCCTTCTGTTTTAATTATGGGACTTCTTTGATATATACCAGGACATCGTATTGAATGAAAATATGGTGCTATAATAGTCTCTTTATAATTAATGACCACATGTAGATCTTGGTGCATAAAAGGGAAGGAATAAATGAACAATTTATTTAACTAGGTTTTGGATTTCTTTCTGTCTTCCAGTGAATATAAAATGATCCCAGGGCTTCTAAGGATGTTTGATGTAAGAACTGCACAGAATATCTAATAAAATTACTTTAGGGTAGATTACAAACACATTATATTTTAAAAATGTTTTACCCACCATCAGCAAAATTTATCTATTAGCCTTGTTATTCTTTTAACGTTTTATCTTAAACAAAGGATCTTTAAAATTCCTTGGCAAGTACATTTTTAAACGTGTCTTCTTACACAGATTTTACTTGCAAGGTAACTAATTTTTACACATACAAAAGAGGTTCAGAAAAAAAGACTTTTGATCCTTGATTTATCTACTTAAACTGCAAAAGAAAAATTGTCTTTAAACTTTTGCTTTCAAAACACAATAGATCTGTGCTGTATTTTTTTTTCCTCTGAAGAAAGAATAAATTTCTCTCAATTACTACCACTAAACAGAAGCTGTCTTTCAACAAACCAAAAATAAGTAGTCTATTCATATGCAATTAAAGCCCCTGAAAACTGTGAAGAGGAACCGGAAAATACAGTGCAGAGGCTTAACATTGTTCTCAAACTATCATGTAACAGGCTTACCATATATAATACTGGGGCATAAACATGCCGGGCTCATATACATTTCAAGAGAGCCAGACCTCCATGGATTTCTGGAAAGCAGACCTATTTGTCCAGGGTCTGTCACTGTAAAACAAGAAAATGCCCCCTGACAAGCTTCTGCTAATTTTATTGTGGCACGGAGTCCTGTGCATACATCCTCTACAGTATGACTGCAGTTCAATTGCAGAGCACGATGAAATTGGATCGGCAGAGACAGGGACTACCCTGGGGTCAGCTGTGACCATGCCACTTCCATGTGATGTCTAGTTGGGGTGATGGTGTGTAAATAAACGTAGAGAATTGCAAATCTTGTCATGGCCACGCAGAACAGCTCAAGCATTTAAAGATGGTTGCCCGCAAACCTAACTGGAAGGTGGTTGCTGTGTGGTGGCTGAGGAAATACTCCATTCCTTGCCGGAATCTTCTTGTTCTTGACATATCTGAGAGCACTGACCCAGCACTTTGTTGCTGAAGGGATTAATCACTAAATTGTTTTTCATCTTAGTGAAAACTAAAGAAACAAACTAATCATATTTGAATATTGTGCTTTTAAAGCTGTTGTGCCGACACCAAAGACTATTTATACTATCTTTCCTTGATTTATTTTTTTTTTTTTTTTTAATGAGGTGAAGCATCTTAATGTCCTACTGTTTATTGAATTTAACACATTAAAGCTCTATGAGTTCTTGTCATTATTATGAACTTTTCTAATGTGAGAAAATAAAATATTATAGAATTCACATTTTCTGCTTATGAATCTAATTTTATTTAAATACTACTTACAGTACTCATTAAAATATACTTAGGTTTTCCTACCTACAACCAATAAGATGTATTTTTTTTTACTAGTTTTACATTTACACATATCTGTTTTTCTGTTACTTTTCCCACATGACAATTACCTTTCATTACAAATTTATAAAATCATTTACATTTTAGCAGTTTAAATGTTTCTGCTGACATTTTGTAACTATTACCCTCTTCTAGAATGGCATATGTTCAGGCAGTTAATAAAAAATTAAATGGAATAGCACTAGACAAGGTGAAGCTTTGTATCAGGGTGTTCTCCACATTTCTGAAAATACCATCTTTGTGTTGCAAACTGTGAAGTGAGGTTAGGGCTGTGCCAATATGTGTATTTGTCACAACTGTCACAGAGACCGCGAACTAGCCAATCACACAGCCCTTAATTAGACAGTTATATTTTGCTTTTTTGAAATTGTCCTCATGTAAAATGGTGTCTTAGATTCAAGAAAGGTGCAGAGAGCTAAGAGGGCAAAAAATGCCAGCAGATACAAAAACACTTTAATTTTCATGAAGAAGATTTATTAACTGCTGTATAATTTCTTACATGCAGAAATAAAATATGCAATATAAAAGAAATTTTATAAATGTAACAGAAAAGAAAGGTATTTTAAGGATTATTAAAGTAGCAATGGACTGAATTAAACATTACTATGATATTGTATGTTCTCATCTGAATTTTGAAATTATAAATTTAAAAATTGACTAAATGAGCTTTCAAATAGTGAAGCAATAGTTGTGGGATGTGATAAGCATCTTTCTGCATGTTCACAATTGTGACATTGGCTATATTTAATAATCCACTGGAATTATTTATTATTAAATGTAAATTATGTATTTTTGTAAAAGGTTGTTTTTCTTTTTTCTTTTTTTAATTTCTAAAAACAGATCTAGAGTGCATAATTCTATATTTTTTTTGAGAAAATGAAGTCAGTTTTCTTTATCTTCAAAGCAAAACATCTTAGAACACCTTGGTATATTTTCAAACATAATTCTAGCTTTTGAAATATATTTATAAACAATTACAGAGTTTCATGGAGAATTCAGCAGACAAATATAAATTAACAAAATACTGTCTGTGCAGTGCATTCTCCTTGTTTATTAAAATGCATACAAATATATCTTTTCACTAGTATCTCTATTCATTTGTTTTTCATTTTGAAAATGGAAATTAAAATTATACTTATTTTCAGTAATAAATCAACAAATTGACACACTAGGTAAAGTTTATCAGCAATATTCCCTTTGGATAAAAATGTGGTAAATTTTATAATCTTGCATATAAGTAAAAGTAAATTAGCATGATATTAAAAATATAATAAAACTTACTATTTAAAAAAATTATTTTGAGAAGTTAGGTTTTTAAGCTATCCCCAACTATGGTAGACGCTTTTTGGACTTCGGGAACATGAAGACAGTTAATCCTAAAAATTCCAGGAAATGAAAGCTATACATCACCAAAATCTGTTTTTAAGAAATCAGTAACAAACCCTAACTGAAATGGAAGAAATTTGACTTGTTTGTTTGTTTTTAACAGTGGGCATTTAATGTATTTTATGATCCAAAAGGAAAAAAAAAACTAATTTGGGGTAACTTGCACGGTTCATCCTGCTTTAAATCTTTATTCAATAGGCATATCATAGAAGTTTTAACAGTCATAGCAGATTAACCTTGCCTGTGCTTTTGGAGGCTAGTCATCTGATGAATTTACATGCAGCTGGATGAAAATGCTATTTGGAGAGAGATTGAGAGTTTATTTGATTAAATCCCTTTCTCTACTACCTTGACCTCTTTCTTGTGAAATAATCAGAACTGTTTAGCAAGAATATTCAGGCATTAATAATGAATTGCTTTTGATCTGGTTTCTTCTGCACTGCAACAAACCCATTGGTGTCTCTGCTCCTTGCTTTTTTAAACAGTGCTTTATTTAATGAGCATTAAGATTAAAAATAGTGAAAAATATACCTTTGAGGAGTTTTGATTTATAATTAGTAGGCCATTTTGATATTTGTAGTACTAATTGCTGTAGTTTCACAGACCTCTTCTGCTAAAGACCCTCTCCTTACAGATATGTATGCAGATGAGTTGTATTAGGTAAGGCCAAATGCTTCAATGTGATTGGATGGCAATTACATGATTCTCCTCACCAACTAGAAGTCTCTTTAAACTTCCTAGAATATTATAACCCTAAATAGTGACAGTATTCACAATTCCATTATTTGTGTGTGTATATATATGTATGTATGTATGTATGTATGTACATATATATCCCCACAGAATCTTATTTTCTATTATTTTTCTATTACTGAAATAAATCAGCTCACACTATTTTTCTAAACAATTGTGAAATCATATTTCATTGAATCTCTTAGTTTTAGAAATCTTTAGAAATCATCTTGTGCAAACTATTTTTTTAGAGGAGAATTATCTCCAAGGAAATAAATTAATTCTCTACTTTGTATAATTCTCCATTTTGTATAGCTTGTTGGGGATATATCTGGGCTTGTTCTAAACAAACTCTGCTCTACTATTCTGGGTTAGGAAATAAGAATTCATTCTGTGACTTTTATCTGGGTGCATTTAAAATACAGATGAGTTGTATTAGGTAATAAAAGACAAAACATTCACATGTAAAAAATAACTAGTAATTGGTAATAGCAGATTAACGATAGTAACATTTTACCTTAAAACTTAAGAGGCACAGTTTACCTTCTCCACATCTACCTGGGCTATTACTGGATGAGTCTGAGGCTCTACTTGCCAAAGAACATTTGTCAGTGTTTAGAAGCACAAGTAACTTCTAAGTGAAACTTTGAAATTAATTAATGGGAGCAAGGGAAAATCTTTAAAAAATACAGTGCTATCAATACTGCACATTTAATATTCTTGATACTGGAATTTTTTGTTGGATGACAGATTTTCTGTGTATATGCCCTACTGTACTTTTACCCATTATACTACGGTCTTGAGTCTTCATACTGAATTAAGCTTCATTATAATTTGTTTCTTAGTAACATGCACTTCACTGTAATATGTAAAATGCTTGGCTTTCATGAACAACTCTATGGAAAAGCTGTGAGGTATCTCATTTGCATTTAGCAATTATATTACTTTACAATATATTAGGCTGCAGAAAATCTAATCTAACATCATAATTTAAAATAATAATTTCCAGTACTGTACAAGTGGGATACAAGTCAGGTTACAATAACATATTGCACTATTTCTCTGTTGAATAAAACAGAATTGGTCTATTACTTTTTTTGTTTCAAAAATATTCAATAAAGATTTAATTCTTTAAAAATGAGAACAGCTTTGTATTGTGAAAGATCATTCGGATTGTTCATAGGCAGGTAAAATTTATCTTTCATGGTCATAAATTAGCAATGTTTTTTTAGATCTAATTATATAATTAATACGCTAAGTTTAGATGAGAGATTTTTATGAGACTCAAATGAGCTGAGAACAATAATATTGTACAGACTATATATCCTATTTTCAAAATGTCTATTTTAAAAATTATGAGTATTACACAATTAAAAATTCAAGAATAGAACATAGATATAATAAATAATATAAAGACATCTAAATATACGCTTTCAAACTTTCATTATATTTTTGAGGCCTAAGAGTCTATCTCTAGTCAAATTATATAATATTGTATTTTGATGCTGAATTTGACTAAGTGAATTTGGGGGGAGGTCTTAAATATTGATACATATTTCTGAAAAATATAAATCTATTAAATATATATACAAGCCCTATAATGTGCAACTGACTGTAGAAGGCATAACAAGAAGCACCATCTTCATGTCATTGATTACTCTGTGACATACATTGGGGATAATGTTTTTGCATATTACCTATAAGAATAGTCAGTGGCATAAAATAGCTAAAACCACAGCACTTAAGGGAAGAAGGGTTTTTGAATAGAGGATCAAAATAGGCTTCATTAAAAAAGTTTTATTTGAAATGAAGCTGAAGTTCAGTTCAATTCAACTCAGGAAGTATTTTTTGCTATCTGCCAGGATACAATCTCTGCTCTTAAGAAACCTTTGATACAGTTGTATCAGGACATAATGGAGGGTACAACAATTTCTACCTGAGGTCTTAGGAAAAATTCTCATGAAAAAAATTTCATTTGACTAAGTTCTCAATTAAATAAGAGATAAGTAAAAGGTTGTAAAGAGGCATTCTCAGGGGAATGGAAAGCATAATAAATGCATTAAAATGTGAAAGGATATATATCTGTTGCCTGGAAGGAAAGACCTTCCAGTTGGCTGGATAATGGGAAGGGAGAGAGCTGTGGAGGTGAGAAGGAAGTGGGCCCCTTGTGGGCAGCACCTTGTAGGGTTAGCAGCCAGGTAGCAACATCTGTCATAATTTTTTTCCGGACCTTTTTTTCTTTTCTTTATTTTTTTTTCTTTTTCTTTTAAGTAGACAACCCTGGCATTCTGTGAAGGATCCATTAGAGTGACTAAGAGGAAAGGAATTGAGAAATTTCACTTCAGATTGGAGAAAAGGCAACTGCAGGAGTGAGGCTGGGGGCAACCCTAACTTCTGAAAGAATATCATTTCCCTGGCCAGGTTTGTATTTATGAATTTCCAGTGTTTCTCTCACTAGTTTTTAGTTTATTAGACTATAATGTGAAGTTGTGACCATAAGTGAGAACCTAGACAATAATGCTTGGGATAATCAACAACCTTTCACCCCTAAGTTCTGCAAATTAATTGTAGGGTAAACTAAATTTCCAAGTTGACTGTTCAGTCTTTTCTCTTAGACCATAAAGTAGTAAATGATAGAGTTCTTTTCAAAGACCTTTTTTTTTTTTTTTTTAACTCTTTGGCTATATCTATGCAAGTCACACCAAACAATCTAGACACTAAGTATCAAATGCTGTCAATTTTCTGTAGGTCAATAGGAAAAGTCATAGCACATGAAAATAATTTTAATTTGTTTATTTTATTAAATAAAACCAATGGTGGTTTTTCTGATTTGATAGTTTTGTTTCCTTTGCAAATAAGCCTTTCTTTATTTAAATTCTAAATCAAAAAAGATGGGATAAAATTTTAAAATATATTAGAAAGAGTAACATATGTTTTAAATATATGTTTATACCACAGACAAATATTTTTCACTTAAAGCAGTGCCTTTTAATTATACCAGACATTCTTGAGGACTCACTTAAATCTGGAATTAAGCAAACCAATGATTATACAGCAAATCTTATTGGAAGACAATATATTTCAACCACTGATTGGTTCTTTTATTACTCTTTGCTTTGTAGAAAAGGTTTATGTTGCTTCTTTGGATAGTGTACAATAGTGCAATATTGAGAGGGTATATCTCCAGAAAGTAGGAGAGAGAGAGAGAGAGAGAGAGAGAGAGAGAGAATAAAATTAAATATATTTACTACTAAAAATGTTAATCTACCTTGTTTTTAAATGATAAATGCTAAATCAACTTTGAATTTAAAATTGGATTCTAAAGACTGTAAAAATAGTAGAAATATCTACGTTAGTGACAACATAAAGTGGGTGATCTGACTAATGATGAGATCAAACTAGCTCTCCACTGCTTGGAATAGTCAGAAGTGTAGAAGTTTTAGTTTATAATATATATAAGATGAGGTTGCCATGACATTATAGTACTTTGTTTTATCTAATAATTTTACCATGACTATAGGCTTCAAATTTGACTACTTTTCTTAAAATAAAAAGTAGAATAAAAAGAATAAAAACCTGGGCTGGGGATGTGGCTCAAGCGGTAGCGTGCTCGCCTGGCATGCGTGTGGCCTGGGTTCGATCCTCAGCACCACATACAAACAAAGATGTTGTGCCCGCTGAAAACTAAAAAATAAATATTAAAAAATTCTCTCTCTCTCTCTCTCTCTCTCACTCTCTCACACTCTCTTTAAAAAATAAATAAATAAAAAATATAAATAAAAAAAAACCTTCATTATTCTCACTAATCAGCCATTTTAATAGTTTTTATACCATTTGGTACAAACTCTTCCAGCTCAAGTCAAATTTCAACTCCAGTTTACATTACTTTTAACATATGCAGGCCAGGTAGTAGAGCCCTCCTATAGAGAGAAGTTTAGGGGCTTATATTAACACCAGAGGTAAGGGCTGTATTCTCAAACTGGTTTCCTTCAAGAAAGGTGCCATATAAGCAATTATATATGCTTATTACTTTTGAGCCTGCTCCTAATTTATCATAGAAAGCTTTCTTTGTCCAGAGCAAAAGGTAATAGATGGCTCTTACTGTTTCCTTTAGTCTGTCTTCTGAAAAGGCAAACTTCCATTGGAACAAGACAGTTGTCCTTAATCTGCTTCTTTCGAACGTCAGTTATGTTTCAGTAACTCTGGGCTACCTCAACCTTATCCCTACACTTTCCTTCTCAGATTTCTGGGCTTTCCTCAGGACATAAACCTCACTCCACAATGAAGGCAGGTGAAACCTATTGCCCAATCATAGCTTGATCATGGCAAGTTGTCAAGAAGAAGGAATAAGGGAGTATTAGGGAGCTAAGAAAACTCTGATTGGAAATGTGGTAGCGCTATTAACAAAATTAGGAAATCAAGAGAGGGTATTTGAAATAAGTGTAAGTAACAAAATGTGATTTCATTTTACTTTAAAACTTGTAGCAGAATGGTTGTTAACCTTTTGAGAATTTGTTAGCACAGTAGTAGGAAGAAATCCACATTTCAGGATAGTAAAAATGGGCAGATGGTAAGATGTGCAGCAGCATTGCTAGATGACACATGTAAATATTTGATAAAGGGAAAATACAAAATAAAGTTAGGTACTGAGAAGGAAAATGAAGGTATTTTTAGGGTAGAGATTTGAAAGTCCTAAGGAAGTAAAGGGTAAGTTCTAACAACAACAACAAAAAAGCACCACTTTCTTGAGTAAGGACAGAGGCTGAAATTAATAAAAAAAGTTGAGATGTTAAAATGTAATGGAGTACCCAGAAGCAGATCAGCTTCATCTCTTGTGAAATAGCCAAGGCAATTTGCCAGAGTAAGTTGGGTGAGCCAGGACCATTCTTTTGATGATGGAGGGAATTTTTTCACAGAGTTGTAATTGGAAAAAATAATGAAGTCACAAAGCATCTTAAAAGAATCTGAGAAATACTCAGAGCCTTACTGTGGCTTAGCAGAATCCTTCTGCATTTATATCTGCAAAATGCACTAATAGAGCAGGTTTGCAATTTCTTATTGGCTCCTCTATTGCTGGTTGTTCAGAAGAGATATTCATAAGACAGTAAGATTTATTAATGAAGTTTTAAACACTGTGTCTAGATTATAATTTCTGGATATATCCTGTGCCATCTTCCTACATTTTCCCCTTGTGATAAGCTGAAGTTTCTTTTCTGAATCTCTTATACGAATCTATCAGAATAAACACAAACCTCCTATGAATCATTGTCAAAAGCTTTCACATATTTTTTTGTGTGTGTACTCAATACTCCAGACTAAATCCCTTCTTCTGCAAAATAATTTCTATAATCATTGTATTTCTTTCATCATCAATGAGTAAAAGTTATACATTATTTCATTGCAGAGAACCACACATATATTTAGAAATAACTCTTAGCTCAAATAATAATGTGAGTACCATAAAGAATGACTTCCTGACATTTTGTTCAAATGTTGACATGAAAATTATTTTGCCCAGCAGCTTCGGAGGCTGAGGCTGGAGGATTGCCAGTTCAAAGCCAGCCTCAGCAACTTAGGAAGCCCTAAGCAACTTAACAAGACCCTGTCTCTAAATAAAAAATATAAAAAGGGCTAAGGATGTAGATTAGTGGGGTAAGCACCCTTGAGTTCAATCCCTGGTACCAAAAAAAAATTTGTCTTGGTAGAACTCTTGTTTACCCAATTTAGATGAGTCTATCCTACCATTTCTACAGATATGTCATGAGTATAGCATAGGAGAAAAAAAATTAAGAATAAATTTAATAAATTTTTTGAGAAAATATTCAAATATTTTTATTATTATTTAGAGTTTTTAATCTTGATATTGCCGTAAAGTTGTTAGACATTCATCTCCTATCAATGACTTTCTTACTGGAGTGGGATTACAATCTTTCAGAAGACAGATGTGCGTTCTTGTCCTCATTGCATTTTACCAGGACAAGGAAAAGATCACAAAAGGGCTTTTTGTGAGTACTTTCTTGCTTTTTCCACATTTTAACAACTTTGTAAAGTAAGTCCACATTTTTTGTGACCATTTTGTCTACTATGAGTGCTGGTATTAATTAAGTAGAAAACACTCCTCATCAAGTTGCATTTTTTGTACAGTGTCTAGAAAATATTAGTTTATTTAAACAACATAATTTTATTTCATATAGAACTTTCTCATGTTGATAACTAATGAGATTCATCAATTACTAAATGTTGGTAAAATGTAAAAATATTCTAATAGACTGTAGGATTGTATTTCTTTGAAACTATATATCTCAAAATATAACCCTCTCAGATGTAAATAAAATCATCTGTATAAAGGCATTTGTATGATATTAGCCATGAAATCGTTGTCACTAGTAGAAATATTGGAAAACTTCAAGGCTATCTAATGGTTGAGTCAATAAAATAGTTTATACCCAGGATTCAGTCCATTTTCTACATTCAAGTTAGTCTAAATATTAATGAAAATTGCAACAGAGAGAATTGCATTAGGTTCTGACAAGATTACAGACTGCAAAAGAAATTTACAATCCCTTGTCATATTCTCGGCCAATTCAGAGTCCAGATACTCTCTGTCTTGTCAAGGGTTTTACCTTAGGCCATATATACCCTTCCCACCTGCCACATCTGCAATAGGAATCTTCAGAACAGATTTATTAATCCTTCAAAGGCCTCCATGCTGGTAGAATCTATGCTGATTATCTAAAATGCTCTGAATACTTGTAAAAATTAACCATTAATAGAGTAATGGTTTTGCTGAGATGTGTTCCTGAAAGTGTTTCAAACTCTTTTGTTTGTGAATTGACATTGCTTACATTGAACTAATGTAACACCTGCTGCGTGCTTATGCATTACTTTAAGTTTACTGAGTATTTAATTATTTTAATTTTCAGAACAACCCTATACAGTATTGTTATTGTTATGCATTTTTACAGATGGGAAATTGTGGCACAGAGAGACCATTGCTCAAGATCAATCATCTAGTTCAATGTAAACTAAACAAAATTTTAATCATCTATCTCCTAATTTCTATACTGTGGATACTACCAGCATTCCATAAAGTAGTTCCTGGGATCAGGGAAATTTTTTTTTCCCACTAGTCAAATCACTCTTTTTGTAAAATTTATTGCTAAATCTAATGATTATAGAATATTTGGGTTTTATAAGTCTCTTAGAGGGAGACCAACAAATGTCAGGTAAAATTTACTTGATATCTTATTTTTATAATCAGTTTGTTCTGTGGCTAATGTTGAATATTTTTACTAATTTTTCTAATTCCATTTCTTCATTATTATGAGGAAAATAATAGATGCACCTATAAAGGGACTAGTGCAGAATCTGGTTCCTGGTAGATTTCCTTCCTTTCTTTGTACAAGAAGAAAATCTCTGTTTTCTTTATTTCCTACTATTCCATGCAGGTAATGCCTGAAGGACAAAATGATTAGTACCCTGTGGTCTAGGCTGAAAAAGAATTATAAAACTTACATACTGATTTGTGATATTTAAGCATGTTATTTTTCTATGAATTAATTAACTGAACCATGGTGGCAACAGTGTCTCCACTGTCCCACTTATTCTACTCTCCCATTTGAGGAATGAGTTATTTATGCTTCAGATTGGCCTAGAACCACAAATGAGGGAGGGACAAGCATCTCTTTTATTTCATAAAGCAACCATTGCTTGCCAAATCATACTTTGTGAATGTTTGTTCTTCTTTTGTGGGGAATCTAAGGAGCTGGAAAAAATTCATGTACTTTGTAAAATGCTTAAATAAACTCGTTTAAAACTAGAGATTATGCCTATTGATATAGCAGTCTTTTGAATATTTCCTTGCAACCTGGATTACATTTTATTTTCTTAACACCCTTTCCTTTTTATAGACCAGAAAGAGTCTTATGGAATTCTCAAGAATGAAGAAAAAAAATCCTGCTGGCATTTAGAGTTCATTTTTCAATGAATCACTTTGGAGGTATATAACATCAGTTGTTTATTTGGACTTTTCTTCTTGTGTCAGTTAGATGCACTATGGCAAAGTACAAGATGCTTAATGCTATGAACAATAAGCTTCAATACAAGAAAGGTACTTGTTACCTAGTTAATATGATTCCTTAGGTAATACTAAACTTACTGCTATAAAAAATAGATAAAATATATAAAAATAGATAAATGCAAAGAATAGCATCCAGTTAAAGGCAAATGATTTTTATTTAATAATTTCTAAAGTATTTGTCAAAACTGAGATGTGTTAGAAATCAAAATGTTGCTTTGCTAAACATTTGCATGTTTTCCTAGAAGTATTTGAATATAGGTATGCATTTTGCAAGTATTTGAATTGTGTGTTAAATTCAGATTAATTATGTAATAGTAATGTAAATGCTTCTGGGCAAGCAATATTCATGAGACCCAGGAAAGGAAAGACATTATACCTGCCTCATACCTGTTTCTTGCTGTTCCTCTTTTTTAATCACTTATTGAAGTTCCCAATCAGTCCAAAAATCATTGATATTATTCAAACAACATATATAATTAAGAAGAATAATCTGGAAGTATGTAAATTTCTATAGATCTAAAGCTGAGGTTTTGTTGTTATTGTTTGTTTGTTTGTTTTTTCCTGACAATTTCACATACTAATTCAGTTCTTAGGGATAATGCTAAGATATTTTAAGGAATGTGTGGCAGTATGAGTTATTTACTTTAGCCGTCCTTAGAATTTCTTTACATGAAATAAATTCCAAAATAACTCCTCTGAAATCCAGAGTTAACTACCATTTATAATACTTGAAAATGAGTTGTTTTTAGCCAGTATCCTTCCCCCATATTTTATTTTACATTTCATTCACCCTGTTTCACTGTCTGTGTGATGATCATCTATGTAATATATGTTAGAAATTTTCACTTGAAGGACCATGTATCTTTAAATGTCTTCTTTTTATTCGTCCTAGTTCTAACACATGTAATTTCCCCTTTAATTTGACATCATTTAACGGCACATTACACGTCAATGATGTGATCTGTGAATATTTACAATGTTCATGTCATTTTTATTTTCTAATCCAATTTAAGTAGCTCTGCTTTTTATGACATCATGAATTCTTCAGTCTTTTTGGTCTTTTTGGGACTAATTATTCCATTAGTTCCTTTGAACTAGCTCTGTTGTCAGTCATTTCTTCCCTTTTGATCATAAGACCTTTGCTGCCCTCCTTTGCATGAACAATCAGTCGAAGGCCTATGCAACCAAACTAGAAGCAAGTACAGTCTTCATCTTTGCAGACAGCTATTCACAATAAATTGTCCTGAGAAAAGTTTGCAGGTAAACCTTCCTATTGCAAAACATAACTTCTAAAGTTTATACCCACAGAAAACAAGTTTGGTGCATTTTAAAGATAATTTTTATTCTATGAAAATAAGCATTTTATATCAAGTACTTTTATTTTGCTATGACAAAGATTTTAAGAGAAAATAATAAGTAAGAAAAATAGTAAAAAAAATAAAATCCTGACTAAATTTCACTCTTTGAAATATTGCATGATACGTAGTCTATGTTTATTGTATAATGCTAATTTTGGCATAATTACAAAATGTCATAGACTCATCTTTTGAAAATAACCAGTCTTTCCTGGTACTTTTCATATCCATGTGTCTTGTAACTTATATGAAAGTTTATGGATGTGATTAATTTTAAATGGTATAAAGACAAAAGAAAATTTGGTGTGATTAAAGCATGACTTTGTCTTTAACCCTCTTGTTTACTAGGAACTTTTCATATTTCCTCTGTAACGCTGAGCTCTGCTGTCTGTTGCTGCCCTCTGTAGTGATGAAGAAGAGAGCACAGATCAGCTTTGTTAAAATGTGATGGAACCTGACTAAAAATTTTCTCCAGAACAGCAAATGCAACATATTTCAGCTTCATATATTCTCAAAAATAAAAGGCTAATAGGAGTATTTTTGCATTTGATGTTTTCTTACCCAGATTTAATCACTGAGAACATAACCAACCTGTCTTTAGGTATCATTTTTAAAAATTAGATTATGATTAATTTAAGCTGATATAAAGTAACACCAAGAATATTTAGATATAAACTAAAATGACAATAACCTATTAAAAATGTACTCTTGCATTTTAAGATTTCAGAATGAGTAGCAATGGCTAATAGCTCACAAATTCTACCTTTATAAGACAGACAGTCTTAAATAAGTCATGAGGTCTCCATGAGACATTTTCTTTTTCTATCAAAAGGTGATACCTGTTGTAAAGACAAACTCTTAAAAGAAACATGCTTTGTAAACTATAAAATGCTATCAAAATAGCAAATATGTTCACTTCCTTATTTAGATTTATAATTAGAAATCTGTTCCACCCTTTCCATTCTTCTACTCCCTTCCTGCCCTGACTTCTGGAAATGGGGTTAGAGAGGATTAGTCCATGTGACAGGGGTTGTTGAAATTAGGGAGAACTTAGGGTTTGGGTAGTATCTAGGCATAGAGATACATATCATCCTGAGAATGCTTATAGAAGCCAGAGAGGGCTTAGGGTCCTAGCTGAGTGAGATGAGAATCAAAGCAAGGGACTCTTGGCAGAAAACCTGACGAAAAAATAACATCTACTGTAAAAATAAGGCAATCCTTTCTGGGGTTAGAGTCAGAATAAGCATGGCAACTCTTTGGAAGAATGAAAAATTTCATTCATTATAATAAACTAGTACAGTAAACCCTCCATATCTATGGGTTCTACCTGTGTGGATACAACCTACTACAGATGGAAAATATTTGGAAAAAATATTGATCTCTACTGAGCATGTACAGAATTTTTTTTGTCATTATTCCATAGACAATACAGCATAACAGTCCCATTCAATTTACATTGTATTAGGTATTATAAGTAATATAGAGATGATATAAGTTATATGGCAGGGGCTGGGGTTGTAGCTCAGCAGTAGAGTGCTTGCCTAGCAAGTACAAGGCCCTGAGTTCAATCCTTAACACCACATAAAAAAAAGTAAAAATAAAGTATTGTGTCCAACTACAACTAAAAAATATTTTTAAAAAGTTATGTGGCAGATTGCATAGATAATATGCAAATACTCCTCCATTTCATATAAAGAATCTTGAAATTTTGAATCTACCAGAAATATTGGAACCAAACTCCCACAAATACTGAGTGCATTTTGTGTTGGAAAAAAAATCTTTTTTTATTATACAGACAAGAGTTTGAGTTGGAATACCAGCTTTGCTATTTACTGCCTGGTAGCCATACTCCAACCAGGTTCCTCAATTTCTCTGAACCTTGTTTTCCTCATTTGGGAAATTGTAGATAATAATGAAATAACAGGTAATACTCCTAATCCACTGCTATTGCTAAAAATAATAGTAAAAATTGAATAAAAATTAGTTGATTTTGCATCTGATCTAGATGAGAGCAGTAATGGTAAGTTAACCCAAAGGAGACACAGGGACTCCACTTGAGAGGGTCAGAGGGGCCGTAAATCTTGTTTGTGAATTTCCAAACTCATATGACATGGGTGGTCTTCTATGTATCTCCATAGCAGACAACTCTGGAACTCAGTGTAAAAATTTAATGTGTTGTCAGGGGGCCCTTCACTCTTGTATCATACTTTCTGTTTCCATTCTTCAATAGAAAAGATAAAAGTTTTGAGAACTGTGTTCTGCCTAAGCCTAATTTATGGGTCAAGATACATGTCTCTTTAGTTTGTGGAAGTAGTACTTGCAATGAACTCCCCAGTATTAAGAACCAATTTGCCTAAGGATACGTAGGATAATTAATTTTGCCATATGGAATTTTGTAGGGATGACACTTAATTCTTTCAAAGTATTCATAGGGAATATTTTTTTAAAAAAGATTATCCAGTAGACAGTTTTAACTTTAAAAAGAAGTGTTTAGTTCCCTTCACTTGCTTTAACAAAGGTTGAAGAAGGGTTGGGATTATGGGGAAATTATCTATAAAGCCACTCATCTCTGGTCTGCTTATGTGGTGCCAATTTTCTTTTGAGAACAAGGGAAAACATTAAACACTAAACTGACATAAATACAAGTAAGAAAAAGTGAATTTTTCTTAACACTGTTCAGAGTTAACCTTGAAACTGATGAAAGTAAATACACAGTGTTAAAACAGAATCAGAATATCTGGGTTTGAACCCAAGGACTGTTACTTTCTATGCAGGTGACTTTGGTCAATTTCCTATGCCTTTTTGTTTTTAAATTTCCTCTACTGAAGTTAGTTCTAGTACTCCCAACACATTGTTGTGAGGAATTAATAGGTTAATAAATGTGAAGCATTTCTCTATATTTATAAGTTTATACCAGTATGATGTAGTGCAATGTAAACTGAGGGTTAGAGACAGCTAAAAAAAAACATATAGAAAGAGATTTGAAAAATATTTGTTCAATTGGGAGTTAGGGGTGGTGGTGTAGTTCAGTGTTAGAACACTTGCTTAGCATGTGCAAGGCCATAGGTTTGATATCTAGCACTGCAAAAATAAAAATTAAAAAAAAACAGTTGACCAATTAGGTAAGATTTTCATAAAGAATAATTATAATAAGGGTATTTAATATTGCAAAGAAGAGTAACATGTTGATTATATATCTCTGGAATTTCTTTTATTTTATTTTTTTTATTGGTTGTTCAAAACATTACAAAGCTCTTGACATATCTTTCATACATAAAAATAAAATTGAATCTCAGAAGCCAGACAACACTATCTCTGCAATTTCAGGGTTGCTCTTTTTCTGCCAGTGTTTCCTTCAGATGAAGCATTCAGGAGTTTGATAGAGAGAGTCTCAAATTTCTATGTGCAATTTAAAATATGTGTTTTGAAGTTCTGTGCATGCTGCTTTATTGGTGACTTGATGCTTGTAAAAAGTTTAGGTGGTTGTTGGTAGTCAGCCTCCTTGGCGATGCCTCCTATTTTTTAGTGCCCTCTTTTGTAGTGTGCAATTTAATCAATGTTTTAACTGTGAGTCAAAAGTACATATTTTATGAATTCTCCTTAAAGGTTTACGATTTTTTCTTTTACTACTAATATACAAAATGACCATTTTATGTCTCTAATGATTGTGTCTCAATAGCCCAATACAATTACTAATAGAGAACTACATGGTCTAAAATGAGCTCTAATATAATTATTTCTATCCCTGGGTTGTGGGTAATTCAATCTGCAGTGCTGATGTACTCAGTTAAACATGGTGGATTTACATACCTATAGTCATAGATATGTACCTAAAGAGGCCAACTGGTCATGAATAATAATCATTTCATTTTGCTATTTATCTAGTGAAAATCTGGATTCTGAAAGCCTTATATGATTTTTCTCAGGTGCTCAATATTAATGAAGGAAGAAGAAATTTATATGAATTGCTTAGACTTATAGGTAATTGAAACAGAGTCTGCCAAAAGTAGAAATGGAACTCTGAAGTTTGCTGTATAGAATGTATTTTTTAAAATAGATTTATGGAAAAAAACACTATTTCTTAAAAAATTCTTACAAAAGTGACTTATAGTTAGTCTTTACTGTTCTGGAATGTGTACTACATTACATATATTCTTGTTATGGTGAATACAATAACAAATACTACATAAATAATGCTTGGAAGAGGATAAAATGATATGCTTTGACCTTGTTTAAAGAATTGTTTTGTTGTTCAAGTTTAAGTAGTTTTCTACTTACTCTTATGCTACGCTATAATTTGAAGAATTTAAAATATTTAACTAGCTCTGCAGCTAATGGAAATTTTTGCACTTACTGCTATGATTATACATTTGTTTAGCACCTGCTAAACCCCAAGAGCTAAAACAAACATAGAATGAATCATGAAAACTATAAATTGAGCCCTTGCTCCCCAAAAGTATCTATTCAGTAAGTACAGTCCAAAGAACTTATAGATCCAAATGGCTTAGAATATTTTCCCACTCTTTGACTTGCTGCCTGAAATGTCTATAATTAGATATATTCCTCTGGGTTCAGGCATTATCACAATTGTTACCTGGAAGGTTAAACTCTTACTGCACGCAATCAGTCTAGGAACATGTGCGATCATATCAAATTAGGCAGTTTTAACAGTGTCCTGAAAGGAAAAAATAATAATAAATTGGATGGGGAAAACCCAAATTCATGAGTTATACTGGAAAAATAATTTTGGGTGAAATAAAATGATGTAGGGTTTAGTTGTGATATTAAAAGATATTGGGGCTGGGGATGTGGCTCAAGTGGTAGCACTCTCGCCTAGCATGCTGGGTTCGATCCTCAGCAACACATAAAAATAAAATAAAGACGTTGTGTCCACTAAAAAACTAAAAATAAATATTAAAAAATTCTCTCTCTCTTTAAAAAAAGAGATATTGATTCTAATTTGTTTGCTGTTGAGCTCAAGTATTCATTCTTTATGAAAAAAATAAAGAGATAGTCATCATCCTAACTTTAAAAATATAAAAGTTCTTTGGACTTGGAAAGATATTTTTCCATTCTTATATCTCTTTTAGGATTTCAAGTTTATTTACATATTTCTTAACATTACATATATATATTTTTGCCTAATCTTTGAAAGTTTTTGTATTTCAGGAAATGATTACTTTCATGATTCCTGAGTTAGTGATTTATTTGTGGTCACGGTCAGAATAAGCCATAAAAACGTTACTTGAGATTGTTTTTCTCTCAACAGACATGATGAATGGGACTCTCATTTGGTTTTCCTTGTGCTGAAAGACTTATGTTTATGAAGTAGCATGACCAATAGCAAGAGTTCATTAAAAAATTAGGCCACCAATATTTTTTTAACATTAGACTCATTCTCCAAAAGGAATCTTATACATTCCTCATTATGACAATATGATTTGTGAAACTCATTGATTTTTATTAAGTGATTTATTAAATATTTATAAATATCTTTTGGGTATAGCCTTTATGCAAGCTTATTAGTAAAGTTAGCGTAAAGGTGGGATGACCTCATAAAATTTGGCTTCTGGTCTTGGAGACAGTTTTAGTTTTATAGCAAAAGAGATTTGCAAACAAATCACAATGAAAAGCAAATTGAATAAGAATCTGGAGCTTCTGAGTGAAAGTAAAGCCTACATTTCAAAAAGGAACTCTGGATCATTAATTGGAATGTGGGTTTTCAAACTGTAGTCCAGAAATCCTCTGAATGTCATAGAAGGGGCCACTTTTAAATGAAATAAGATAAAATAAATGTAAAATAGTGTTTCTATTAAAAATTATGCATTTTTCCAAATATAAAATAAATGTAACAAAAACTAATCCACAATGTAAATAACTATGAATTTGTTGATGCTTATTTCTCCATCACCCTACCCATCCCCTCAAGTGGAATCATACTAAACATGTTTTTGTAAATTAAAGTTTAACTTAATGAATTATAAAATGATTTCTATGTTCTTACAAAACTTTAAATAACATTTATCATTTGTTTACTTGTCCAAGGAATAATTAGTTACAGAGTATTCACTATATTTGGGGCACAGTTATTTTCTAGGGGAAAATGGTACATATAAAAGATATGTGTTGCTGATAGTACCAATCATACTAGAATTTGAGTCAAAAGTAATTGTTTGAAATTCAGAAGGTTAAATAGATTTCTTCATCTCCTTTCTATTTAGTCATGTTGAGGATAACTAAGTACTTAGTCAACACGAGCATTGCAATAACATTGCTTAAGTTTGTTCTGCTCATAAAACAGAAAAATATCTATTCATTATAGACACATCGGATTATATAAAGACTTTAAGTTAGAATAGGAAATTACGTAGATATGTGTTCCCCCATAAGCCCAAAGCAGTGTATCCTTGGTTAAGAGCATTCCTGTGATTCCTGACCATCCTTAGGCATTTGAAAGATTCAGAGTAGGTAAGGAAAGTTCTGACCATCTGAAATAGAAAGCACAAACGGAAAAGTAGTGAAAATTATAACTATGACTGCACCATTTCTTAACTCTAGTTATATTTCTTCAATCAACAATTTTTTTTTTCTTTTCTCTTCTTTTTTTTTTTTGTTTTGTTTTAGTACTTGGTATTGGCATACAACCCAGCACTCTACTACTGAGCTATATCCCTTGCTCTATTTTATTTTATTTTGAGCCAAGATCTCAACTGGCCTCAAACTTACAATCCTCATACCTCAGCCTCCTGAGAAGGTGGAAATACAGGTGTGTTGCATTGAAATGGGACAATTGTTACAATTTTGAAAATTCTTTCACTATCATCTGTGTATTTCTCTCTATATCTATCTGCATCTTTCTAACCAACAAAAAATATCCTTTTCCAAATATATTTTGAAAAGATTGCAGAAAAGAGACAAGGAGAAAGGCAGATATACTTTTCACAGATGCAAGAGCATGTATGTTTTAAAAGTGGTGTGAGTACTTACCTCTACGTGTTTGTTTCTGTACCTGTTCTCAATCTTTTTTTCCAGTTTTGTCCTGTACAAGTCTCATGTAATTTCTTGAGACTTTTCCTTGCCTACCAACTACTAGTGCACCAGGAAACTGTTTAGGTCGGAGAGGGTGTGATCTCCAATGGTGTGGGGTTGGTCCACATGAATAAAAATCTAAAGGGAAATAGAGAGCTCTCCACTTAAAATTAGTGCTCAAAACAGAGAGTAATTAGGTTTAGAAGAAAACTCAGTTAAAGTTGTTATGTGACTACACCATTAGAATTAAGAGGTAACTGAGATTTCCCAAGTGATAACAGATAATTTGCCATTTAGCCTGTAATGAGGTTTGAAAAAAAAAAAAAAAGCTCAACAAGATCTCAGCAGTAACTAGAAAGGCATTTCTTAGAAGGTCCACCTAGTGTGCATTTATTCCTTTATCCTTATAAAAGAGACAAATTGTCTAATGCAATATTCTCTCAGTACTCATCATTAGTGCCCCCCAAAAGATTTCTATTGACCCTAACCATCTCTACTGACTATTTTCTCCTCTCCTAGCTTTTCCTACTTTTCTGCTGAGCTATTCTGTCATAAGCCATCTGGTTCAGATGTGGTGGGTTAGTACTTAGAAACAGAAATCATAGCCTTCAACATTGAAGTAATTACATTTTTACTAGAAATATCCAGAGAAATATGATGCAATTTTTAAATGCATATGCAAATCATGTGCAAATTATATGCTAATACATGTGTGGCCCGCCTAACTATTACATATAACTGAATGCAGCCCTTGGGAAAATCTTATTGGAGATCATTGGTCTAATGAAAATTGCTGCTGCACGCTAATTATAGTGACATGTGTGCTACTGTATTGCCCCTTAGTGGTGAGGGGGATGACAGAGGTTAGTTGAAGTTAGATGGCTGACTGACAGGAATTATATCTGTGGTCATAAAAGTAAATAGCAAAATATCACTATTCTCTAAAATCCAAATTTTGTAACGTTATATCTGAATTAAAATACAATCTTAGATGACTACTGACAATGTATTTAGAAGTCTAGGAGACAAAAGAAAAATTACCACTTGACTCAATCAGTTTTTCTTTTCACACATTTTTCACATTTTACTTGTTGTCTAATTCACTGGAAATATCACAATTATAGAAATATGCTCAGAGAAAAAAAATAACCCACTTATCTTTCACAAATAAGCCAAGTTTTACAAAGATTCAATACTTTCTTTAAAACAGAGGAATCCAAGCTCCACCATGTTCAGTGGTATTACCTTGGGCAAGTCTCATAACATCTCTGATCTTCTGTTAATCAACAATGATATAAGGGTATAAGCCTCTCTTGGGTAATTAAAAAATAAAATGAAACACTGTTTTTCATAGCCTAGGTTGAAAGAGAAATGCTATGAACCTGTTATGATATTTCAAATAGTAATTTTTTAAAATTTTTACTATTTATATATAGATATATTTCCTCTTCTAGAATAATGTTTGATTTATGATATTGATATTCCCTAACTATAAAGATGCTCAATATTTGAGAGATGGATCCTTCTTATTTAAGCTATAAACCAAGAGAAAAAGAAGAAGAAAATCGGTCTTGATTGTGAGGTAGAATATTAAATGGAAGCATAATTTGTGATTGTATTTAGGAATCTTAATACCACCATTTGAGACTTATGTCTAAGAGAAGAAGAGATTGAATTGTGGGGGAAGAGTGAAAGAATTATCTTAATTATTCATTAACCTAATTAGCTTAATTAATTTAAGCAGTTCCCTGCTTGAAAGAAGTACTTTCCTGAATTTGTTCAGAATCACATCTACCTTCATTAAAGCCAAAATAGACATGAAATGTATGGTGGTTAGCTTAGAATAAAGCACAGGAGTCAACGCACTCACCAATTGTGTTGGTCTTGAGATAGCTTGTGGAGAGTATCCCTTGATTTCTAGGATTTATTTACTCTAATCAGGTTTGTTTTTTCTAATTTCTTGTTAAAAATATTTTGTCATTTTTAGAACTATTTTAAATGGAAAATGTAAGCATATTTAAGAGCTTCTTGTAGTTTTGACTAAACCAAGGGTATAAATATTTTGGGGGAAGAATTCAAATGGATTCCAAATTGTCTAAGATGCAATTTGGTTTTAGGTTTTAAGAAGAAAGCAATTCAGGTCTTGTTACAATATATAACAAAGCATTTAAGTAACCGTATGTTTTATGTTAAGCGTAATTAGGTAGCTGGATATTCCTTTGCTTTTTATCATTAGCAACAAAATGGATAAAATGAGATAAGGGATATCTAGGTCATTATGAATATTAAGAAAGATTTTATGAAAAAAACATGTTGGGTCTTAATTTGTATGAAAGGCTATTTTATGTATAGTGTATATTTCCTGTTATCATTTAATGTTTACAAGCTTATCTCCAGCATTGAGTACTTTTATTATACAAGGAGTATTAAGAACAGTGCTTACTAAGTGCTTTGCTATTATGAAGTTAATGAAAGAAAATGTGATTGTTTTGGCATTATTCTTTTCTTGACATTGTTCTATTTCACATCTTAAAAATTAAATGTAGGCTTGTATCTTGATGGACACTAAGTTGTGCCTTAAATCTCATGTCACATTTTCCCCAGCACAGATGACTTGATTACTAAAGATGAAGTCATTGTCCACTTCTTAATGACTTAATTATTTGGAAACAAATTGAGTTATCCCTTTTATTTCACTAAACTCCTTATTTCCCATGTTAAGCAGAAGGAGGAAGTATGTTATGAAATAAAACTGAAGGTTTAAAAATGTTTGATCACAGTTTTCTCCTAGTATAAAATGTGTGAAATCAACAGATTCAACACTTTTAGCTTCAGGAAATGTTCCACTCTCCGAAAGGCATATAATTGAGTATACCTGTGGTACAGGGCTATGTCTAATCAGTCGACTGTGTAGCTGGTAGAGTTAAGTGCCATTCATCTGGCTCCCCTGAGATTTGTGGAAACAAGAAGGAGGAACAGGCATAAGACAAAGATATATAACCATGTTGACCACTGACGCTCCTGGTTAACAGCTTAATTATCTATATTCAGCTATCACTCAGAAACAAACCTGTGTAATTTAGGCACATTTTGTAATTTACAATCAAAATAGCATAATGCTAAGGGACAGTGCTGGTAGAATTAGAATCTACATAAGTGTGTTTAATTTAATTTTCTAATTATATTTCTAATAGCTTAAATACCTGCACTGATAAAGCGGTTAACCACCTGCATTTAAATGCCACCTGATGCGTTTATTTTGGAACAGTAACAGATTGGTATAATTTGAGCTCAAATTCCTCTGAAAATTCTTCCATTAATGGGTCTCAAATTAATCTTTGTGCCTGATCTACCAATGCTGTGATATGGCAACAATCATTGTGAGCATTGCCATTACATGGTGCTGTTCTGTTGTTATTTCTTCTTCCCAGTTCAAACTTGGGTTACTCGATAGTTAAATTAAAAATATAATTTTGTACTGGCATTTCCACTTTGCTGTAGAGCTTCAATGTTGGAATAGTGCCTGGTCAAAAAAAAATCAATTCAGTGAAATGTTTGCATAGTACTATGTGAGGAAGGTTAGGTGAATATGCACTACACCTACTGTACCAAATGAGCAAACATATGCTGAATGCTCCTATTTCTATATAGTTTCTATATGCCCTATACATTTGGGGCTGATGGTATTATAATGAAAATTTTAACCAATTCATTGCCCAAGCAATGAGAAGTTTAACTCTGGAACACTTTGATGAATGATATGGATCCTCTTCCGCTCTTTCAAAATAGAAAAAAAACATACTGCAAAAAATCATTTGATCAAGATAGTCAAATGAAGGTATTCTGTTTTTTTTTTTTGTTTATTTCTAACCGGGTCCTAAGAAAGCCTGTATTAGTAGGAAGATCAAACTGGCCATCTTGTCTATCCTTAGACAAAATACATAACTATATTTGAAAATGTTAAAATTTAAGAAAAGTGAAGGCTTACAACGCTCTGATTCTAATGATACTACTCTCTCACTGAACCGGTGCATAATCCATGATCAATATGCTGTTATTCAGAGAAGCGTGAGATAATGTGACCATAGGGAATAATGTGGTACTCCCATAGAAGTTCCAGTGCTAACTAGAAGTATGGTTTCAATTAGCAGTGGTGATAATAATACTGATGATTGTTGTAATATCTATGATCATCTTTTTAGTTGAATATGATACATAAGAGAGTAGAGAGACTCCTGAGTTGAAGGAATCATGAATGTTGGTGCTAACATAGAAATGTTTGTATGACCTTGATTGGATCATTGAACTGAAATATGTTATAGTTTCTGAATCTCTAAAATGTAAAGGTTAAATCTGATAATTTTTAAATGTAAAATTTCTATATTGGGCACAGCATTATGAAGGGAAAAAAAGTACAAGTTTTTTAATCCCCAAGAACCTGGGTTAACAGACTCTGTTACTTATCATCCATAGGAATTTGTCAGGAACAGTCTCTTATACCCTCAACTTTTTAAAATCAAGTTGGAAATAATTAAACCAATAGGACAGAATAGAGCAGAAGTTAGAATTAAAGGATGTTAGTTCATGGCTCATCGTAGGAACTTAAATGTTTATTTGCTTCTTTATGACTGCTTTTTTACATTACTATCAATGTGAGAGATGGATAAAATTTATGTCAGTCATCAGTAGCAATGTGATTGTAAAAATATATATGGCTTTATAGTAGCTACTTCTATGGAACAATCACAGCAGCCTTTGTCCCATATGTAGCAAAATAAGTCGAGGGTGAAATTCTGAAACTTAAATGCTCAACTTGGAAGTTTGTCCTATATGTGCTGCATAGACTTTTAAATGCACCAAAATATTGCAGGAGAATAACACAATGGCTCTGCTTCTGGAAATTCAAAGACCCTGCTCTGTAACAAACTATACTCTCAAAATGCACTGCAAAAGAAGGTTGCTGATTACACAGAAGGCCCGTGGTAGAGTTATCTGGAGTTGGAAGGTGGGACAAATAATGTTTTTATCCATGATCTTCCAGCAAATGTAAAATGGTGAAGGTTCACCTTTCCTAGATAGTTTTGAGTTTTTCTCATCTTTCACAGAGAAAATTGAGTTCATATGATTTCTTAAATATACAATTATAGGAAACCATGTTTGGAGTTGAGATTGGAGATGAAATGGCATGCCTGATTCCTGTTTGGACAGAAATAACTATCGGAGAGGAAGTTGACCTTGAATGACACTGAAAAGCAGGAAAATGAAGCATAAACTGTCAGGTGATGGGACAAATCTAAAACGTTGAAGGGCTACATAATAAAATGAGTGAAATAGGTTGACTCGATCAAGGGACATTATGGGAAATTATGTCTTTACTGTACTATTTGTTTCTGTGACAAATGAAGAACTCTATTTCCTTGACTCAGGTTTAAGATCTCCTCTAATTCATAATTTCTTCCAAATCTATTTTGGAAGAAAAAAGAGAGATTCATTTGTAAAGTATTATTTTATTTGTCTCCTGGTCCAAATTGCGTATGTCATTTTGTGCTACTCAAGATGAATATTGTGGTAGTGATGGTCTTATTTTTTTCCCTTCGTTTGAAAGAAAAACAATTCCAGATAATGGTCAGTTTAAGTCCAGCAGAAATAGCCATTTCATGTCAAAAATATGATTGCAAAAATTACTTTAAAAATATCCTCAGTAATAAATAGATAGGTAAAGGAGTATGCCAATTTGGATTAAAGTTATTCTTAGTATTAAAGAGAAATGATACTTCTTTGCTCCTTCAAAATTTTTAATTTCCTGATTGGGACTTGCCAAGACCTGAAATGTGTCTAGTCTTGTGTAAGGATTATTAACCATTCTGAGAAGGCTAGTTACCTTTTAACTACCTGAAAACCTTGCTGTCACTAAATAGGTAGAGAATACAGTAGCAAGGCAGAGAGATCTCCAGAGCATGATCTGCTGGGAACTTGCTGTGTTGACTGGGATTAAGAAATGTGTTTTCAATCACCCTCCTCTTGTAGCAGGAAAAGTCCCCCACCCGCTGACCCTAACAAGTATGGAGCAAATGTCAGGTAA
This sequence comes from Urocitellus parryii, assembly GCF_045843805.1. Classification (NCBI taxonomy): domain Eukaryota; kingdom Metazoa; phylum Chordata; class Mammalia; order Rodentia; family Sciuridae; genus Urocitellus; species Urocitellus parryii. The sequence continues at coordinate 210,272,908 of NC_135531.1, read as the reverse complement.
CAGCTAACAGATACACCTGTTGCAGTTTCACAATTGGCTAATAAAAACAACTTGTTTGCAGATAGTTTGTCTACATGAGAAGAGTCCTACTTGCTCTACTGTGTAAACACAGAAATGTTTATTTAAATCCAACTGATGATTCAACACATCATGAAGGTGAATACTTTTGGTTTGGGGGAAAGCACAATAGGAAAAAAATGAAATTCATTAAAAATGTAAAAATGTTGATATCATTATGGCTTTTAAACCCAAGCTGCATTCCTTATCCATGGTTGTCATTTAACAAAGTCTGAATCTTCATCAACTCCTCCTTTTGGTACAAGTCATTGCCAGCTGGTCACCCATGCCATCATTTCTACTTCCAAGTAGCTCTGAAGCTGGGCTACTTCCATCATTGCTACTTTAATTCAGAATCTTAGTAACTTGCTCCAGGCATAGCCTTATATTGTGTTTTTCTGCCTTCATTTCTCTCTGAAGCCATCCTTCACTTTGATTCTTGTTTCCTGCAGAAAGAACCCTTTTGCCTCACCCAGCTTTTTTCTGTTCTGATTTGTGGGAGGTAGAGGGAAGTGAGACTCAGAAAAAAACAAAAAACAAATAGGCTGTGGTGGAGCAGTCAAGTTAGAGATGAGGCAAGAAGGTACATATATTAAAGTGATAAAAAGTGAATTTATCATCTATCCGTCTATTGTTATATTTATAAAGATGCTTTATATTGTCTTTTTCCTTTCTGCACTAAAAATGTACAAAAAAAAACATTAGTGATCATGTGTGGTGACTATATGGTACTCTCTGCACACAGGCCCCTGGCATACATATGAGGAGCAAAGATACTGCTGAAGATCTTTGAAGGTTTGATACAATCATTGAGAGAGGTTCTGTTCCATTCTTCCATTGGGGTTTTTTGAAACACATCACTTGTTAAAATCGTCACTTTGAAAGTATACATCAGTTGACTTTCTGAAAATATACTTTTTCTTTTATTTTCCTGGTACAGAGGGTCAATATATATAAGAGACTTTGGTATTAGGAGTTGGATGTAAAGTAGTTTATGTACTTCCAGCACTTAACTAGTTATAGAACCTCTATTTCTCATTCAGTTTGACAGTATCACATAATTATTTCACCTACCTCTCCAGACTCTTTTGATCCTCGTATAGTCCTATACTCTTCCCTTCAGCCTCCACAGATATTACTTCCTCTCTTTAGAACATTTTCTCATAGTCCAGCTGTAACCTAACCATCCTTCAATACTTAACTTATATGACACCTTCTACAGCAAACCTTATTTGACTCCTAATTGAAGTTAACTGCCATTCATTCATTCCCATATGATCCTATTCTTCTGTCATAATGCATCTTATGCAATTGTTATTGATGTCTTCCCAACAAGACAAACAACCCTGTAAGAACAAAGCTCCTTTTTTCCCCCTCTTGTTTGCCACTCTATAATTAGCGCCTAACCAAGCCCCCAGGAATGTAAGAGGTACTCAGTGGATCTTTGTGAAATGATACCTACAAGTGTGATTTGTTATTTGTCAGGAATGACATGCAAAATTTCACTGGGTAGTGTTGTATAACAACAGCCAACCATGTGCTAGGCATTCACAAATACCTGTTCAAAAATGATTGAATGAATGATGTGGTAAGAAGAATGTGAAAGCCCCTTTCTCCAAAATAGTTCTTTCCAGAACTTGAATTCCTGAATTATATTGTTCATGATGTTGTTAATTTCCCATCATACCAGCCAGAAGCTGGAAGAATAAAATATGAAACAATAGAGATCCAGTTTGAAGGAAGGTCTTTGAGAGCCAGGAAAAATAAAATAAGACGATCTCAGGAATGAAGGCATGCTGGGAAAGAAGGGAGAAAAGGAGAAAGTCCAAAGCCACCCACCTCTCTACCTCTACTCATTTTGACCCCAGTTGTAGCAAGTGAGGGATTCTTTTCCTTCAGTTCTCAGGAAACATTTTTTAAAGCTTTTATAGCAAGGAGCTTAAAAACAAAGAAGATATATGCAATTCAATAAAATGAAACCCAGTGTTTAATTACTAAATATCCTACCTCTAAAATTAAAGAAAAAAGCTTAAATAATTCAGTTTGATTTGGTCTCATTAGTCTGATTTCCTAGTATTTAGCCTTAATTATGTGATACATAAGCCCTAATTATGTGGTACATATACAGTGTGCTCTCTAAAGTTAAAGATCAGAACGGATACTGACTTAAATGATAAAATATGTTAAATTATTAATGATAATTAATCTTACAAAATAGGCATAATTAGTTTAAGTACTTTAGATATTATTCTTAATAGCATTACAAATAATATGACACAGTTAGATCATTTTAAAAATAATTTATTGGAAAGAAAGGCTACACAAGCAGTGTTTTGTACTCAGGAGGGCTAACCAATTGCTTGGTGCTGTCAAAATATATCTAGCTGTCCCTGTTGATAAGGTGAGTTCCCTTTAACCCATTAAATTCTATGTCCTATATTAAATGGGAATATTACTTTTAAAGAATGCTTTTTCACAAATGAAATAATCTTTATATTAACTTTAACTATGCCATGAGGGTTTTTTTTTAAAGTTCTTTTGTTCAATGCATCCTAATTATTGTGTCATAAATTGTTTAGCACCTGTTCAATTTTGTTTTGCCATTTGCTTTTTTATTATTATGGATTGTTTATATCTTCTACTGAGGTCAATTTAAAATTTACTTATTTAGTTTTGATACCATAGACTAAAGTGTTTTGTTCTCACTGTTACCTAACTCTGAATAAATCTGTCATTATCATTTAGGTCTCACACTAGGTTAAATTTCTATAGCAATATGAAAGGAATAGTTTGCTGTTAAAGCAAAGTTTTGAAATGAATGAATTTTGAATGGTACCACCATGGAGGCAGAGATTTTATTGATCTTTTCTACCTATGGTTTAGTAATAAAGAATAAGATCATAAACTACATGACAGAAATCATACTATTTGCCCTGTAGGTTTTCCTACTGTTTCCCAGATGAGGCTCAGAATATCCTGGTTAGATATAACTGAGGAAAGCTCATAATCAAGCTACAAAGTATTTTCTTATAATGTAGTTCAAGCAAATGTCCAGAAACATGGTTTCATAGAATAAGATCTTGAGTGATAAAATCAGTCCCCTATTTACAAATGACTGTTGAGCCTTAATGTAATAAATTTCATAGTAGTTAAAAGGACATAGAGAATGCTAAGGAGTGTTCTTTTTTCTTTTCCTTTTTGAGCATCAGTCTCTAAAGTCATAAAAAATAGTTTGTAATATTAGGCTTTTGTTCAAATGATATCTTTCTTCAATATTTCAATAAAAGTGCATTTTTCCCAGAGAGCTTATTCATAATTTAATATGAAAACTACTATCACCAAAGTTTGGAGCACACATTTTCCCAAAATTCAGGCTCCCTAATTAGACGTAAAGAAGCATTTTTTTTTAATACTACCTCTCATATGATTGAATAAATAACCTGTGAGGAAAACAGGAAATGGCTGCCCCAGCTAGGGAAGGCTGGCTGAAGTGGGGACAGTCAAGGAAAGGGAATGTCCACAATCATAACATTCTACCTAGAGGGCTGCAAACACAAAAGGGTTAAAACAGTCGTTCTCATATCTTTTTTTTTTTTTTTTAAGCAACAGTAGTAAATTTTCTTCAGGTGAGATTTAGCATAGGACTTCAGCATATAAAACAGATAAAACCAATGTTAATTCAATGAGAACAATGAAGGTACTTCACCAAAAAATGTAAAAGTTGATATCATGGCGGACAATCAATACCCACCAATGTTAGCATTCAGGTAATATCTCTTATTTTGTTTCTGCACCATTTCAAGAAAATCCAACCAAAAATAGAGTAAAACAGATTTTATTTATTCTACAGATGGCCTGTTTTATGCTGTTCTTCAATCAACTATGACATTGTCAACATATGAAATTTTTGTTTGAGGGGTACAATGAAGCTATTTTGTTCCAGAACCATATTAAAATGTTTATTCCTGTGATTTTGTTTCATGTTATTTAATTGTGATCTCTATATTTACATGATGTGAGTGATTTCACATTAAATTCCTTATAAACTATTGTGTATTTCATATTGCTTGTGATATTATGAGTTATCTCATAGCTTCATGAAATCTCTAATGAGGAATTCCATTTTATACTTTGAACCAAAATGCACAGTGGTACAGAGCCTAAAAAAACAAGTTTTGTGAATATTATGAACTATTTAGGTACCAAGTATTAACCATTTATTTTTGCGCAAAACCTTGAACCACCAAATATGGTCAAGACTTACAAGTGTGTGTCATTCTACCATAAACTTGTAACATCAGAGCAGTCTTCTTTTTTCTTCACTTCGGCTCTTTGTGTATGTCTCTGAATTTTTAAATATCATTGTGCAATGTCATATTAAATATTATTTGAAAAAAATAAAGATTATAGCTACATAGAGAGCGCTTAGTTTATAACAATATTTTGACCATTCCTCTACTGTCTTTCCCACTTTTGAAGAATAAAGCCACACCTAATTCCACACTTGTAACATCAGACCTAGGACAATGTCTGCACTTTAGAGGGTAATCAACAGATGATTGTCAAACTAATAAACAGGCTAATAATTCTATAATATAATTCTATATGTTCATTTTAAACTATAGACTAACAAAAATATGTGATAAAGCCTTTTAGTTACATGAATCATTTTTGCTCTGCAGACTTGTTTACCATCCCAAGAAGTTGCAGACATCTAAGCATCCTCTATGTTATTTAATAACTGTACTGATACAAGCTGTAATCTTTGCACTTGCTATTTTTATCCTAGAATGTTCCCTCCCATTTTGTCAATTTTAATTAAAGTGTCACTTTCTCTCTGAAGGATTTCTGCCTCTAAAAGGAGTGTAAAATCACTCTCCCATTGAATAGTTAATGTAGAAGATTCAAAACTTTACTTAACCAAGTGCATTTAATTATACACTACTATAATTGTTTTCCTTGCAAATCTGTGATTTCCTTCTTTGTGCCTGACATATCATGCATGATCAATGATTTTTACAAAGTACGTCATATAAAGCAAATTTAAAAAAAATATCAGTTCAATAGCTTTCTCTAAATAACTTAAATTACAAAATTAGTCCATATGATTGATGTTATTTTCTCTAAAATTGGTTATTTTGACTTTATTTTTACTGAAATTAGATTTAAATTTCTGATTCTTTTCCTAAATTTAGAAATAAGCAGTGGGTTACCTCTTCTATAATTCCATAATTTGTAAGGAAATTAATAAACATTTTTATGTATTCATGACTTTGTTCATGTAAAATTAATTATACAGTATATATATATATATATATATATATATATATATATATATATATATATAGTGTTGCTTTGTTTGTTTGTTTTTGTTTTTTTGATATTGGGGATTGAACCCAGGGACACTCAACCACTAAGTCACATCCCTAGCCTTTTTTATATTTTATTTAGAGATAGGGTCTCCCTGAGTTGCCTAGGGCCTCACTAAGTTGCTGAGGCTGGCTTTGAATTTGCAATCCTCCTGCCTCAGCCTCTTGAGCTGCTGGGATTACAGGCATGTGTTCCCACGCCTGGAAGCTTTGTTTGTTTTTTGAGACAAGGTTTTCATGACATTGCCCAAGCATGTCTTGAATTTGTGTGTGCAAGTAATCCTCCTGCCTTAGCTTCCTGAGAGCTGGAATTGCAGGATCATGCCACTGTACCTGGTGTTATCTATATTTAGTTGGATGATTCTACAGAAAAACAAACAAACAAACAAACAAACTACACAATGTTTGGAATTTGTGCAGATAAAATTAAAAAATTGTTTTTATGCTGACAACGCACAATGTGTGGAATTGGAATGTTTAGGTGGTTGGTCATATTCTATTTCTGTTAAAGACTGTTTTATGGTTATGGCAATTGGTTAACATATCCTCAAATCTGAAAAAAAATATGTGATGGTTGAGGCTAGCCTCATAAAGCTAAAAAATACTTTTGTATGTATTTTAGCACTGAGTGGCTATTTCCACTTAAGAGTAAGTCACCAAAGAGATAAATACTTGGAGACTTATTTTTGCATGTTTCATAAAATGGTAATTTTATTTTTGATTGATTTGGACAATATTGGTGTTATGAGACAAGAGGCTCATTATAATATTTATTTTTATTCATCCTTTCATTTATTTGACATATCTTATTGGTTCTAAATATTTGCCTTGCCTGGCCACCTGGAATTAAATTAATGAGCAGCTCAAAATCAAAATTTTCATAAGAAACTTAGGGTATTTCATTTGTTTGGTTGCTTTTCTTTTCTATTTCTGTTTAGCCTTTGGAAAAGCTACAAAATAGTCACAATTGCATAGTTACACAATTTTAGTGTTACAGAAATATATACATTTAAAATTGGAACACTATGGAAGGTATTTAATGAGAGAATTTATGGTAAATGGTCATAAAAACTGCTTAGCTGCCAATCCCCTTTAAATTTTAAATCAAATTTCAAAATCATTTAGTTGTTATGATACATGATAATAACTTCAATATTATAATATATTCATGGAAAGTAAAGGAACTAATTTGATATTAGTCTTCTGCTTGCCTGGTCAAGTTTAATAATAACAATAACAAAAGATACACAGACTTGTTTGTGTTACATATTTTGTTTTGGGTTCTTTCCTCTCTCATACTTTCAGTTGCTTATCAAACATTTAATAAGATAGCAAATTAAAAACATATGAAGAAAACATTGTAAGTCAGTTCTTAAGTCTTATTTTCCCTAAATTATCTTGTTTGTTCAAATCAGATGCATAATTATTAATGGTTCAATCAACATCTACTGATTAAAATGAAGTTCCTAAAATGTAAATATTTTAATATTTTTCTTGTCTAGTTTTAGTTTTTTCATTAATGCTATGCTTATCTTTGAGTTCTTAAAAAGTTAATGCATAAATTTCCCCTCTTTTTAGATTACTTATTTTTCAGAATTTCTTTATAATTTATAATTTAAACAAGGGAAAAGAGCAAGAAAGAAACAAAAAAATATGAGAAGAAAAGAAAAGTAAGAAGAGAGAAAAAGAGACCCATTATCCAGAACCTGGGCTTGGGAGAAAATCTAGTTACAGTTAAGTGAGTTGAGAGAAGTTAGAACTCTTCCAGAAAGATATGGGAGGCCAAAAGAGATTGACAAAGCACAAACCAGTATAGATTACTCTGGAACCAAATGACATGAAGGAAAACTTAGTGTGAATAGATACCTTACAAAATTTGTGTCTATCCTGGAAGAATTTCTACCATGCTGAGCAGGACCAATAACTCTAACACATGTATTATATCCTGCACTGGGAGATGATCTTATTTATTTTTTAGTCTTAAACCCTTAGTTTCATTAGAGTGGAAAGGAAGAAAACCTGCTTTCTGATGGTAGTAATAAGGTTGTCTTCAATGCAGAATGTGGCATTTGATTTAGAATTGAAGGACTTGTCACAAGTACAGACTAGCATGCTTTTCCTTCATGTTTTGAGTGCTCTATAAAAGAGCCCAGAAAGCATTGCTCAAGGAACTGCTATAGGTAATCCAGCAGGGCCGACTGATTAAGTTTGAAATTTATAAGGATTTGTAATGTGAGAGAAGTCCATTTCAGAGAAGGCAATTTACATTAGTGGAATGTAATAATATTAAATGTAGTGGCAATATTTTAGTTGGTTTAGACAGAAAAATTTTCGGCAGAGGCTAAAATAAGCCTTCTACGTAGAGAACTGGGATATGGCAGAAAAATGAGAATCAAATGATATGGTGAGAGTCATAAAATATTTTTGCCAATGACTTTTTAATTTAATTTCTATTTATTTAACAGAATAAAAAAATACATATCATCTGACAGATACTCTTTTATTCACTTCAAAAATATTAGCCCGTTTAATTTATTTTAAAAAATGTCAATCATTTGGATAAAATGAGAAACAATTTTCAAATGGCTACACTTTTGTACAGTCAGAAGAATAATGCAAGTCTAATGGAAATACAATTTAAAACACTTTTTCACTGTATGACCTATAGTTATAAGCATATAAATAGATGAACTACAGTCATATAGTTTGTATGTTCAATGAGATAATCTATATCAAAGAATTTTATAAAAATAAAAGCTTGAAAAAAAGTACATCATATCATTCTGCAAATGCTCATAATTGACCACATCTTAAAAAAATTAAATTTAAACAAGGCTAGAACTGGGCAATATGTTATCAGAATTAAAAGAGAACTAGCTAACATGGGAATCAATAGAAAAAAATGCTTGCATGATAAAAAACTATATGCCTATTATTTGTACTATGACTATTTTCCATGTACTTCTTAGCATTTCCATGTACTTAGCATTTTTTTGAGATGGAAAATCCATGGAATGCTCCATTTTTCTTTCTGCATTAAGAAGGCTTTCATAAGAAACTCATTGTGCCCGAATGATAATTTTACATAGTTTAAGAGTTCCCATGATTCATGAAACTGCTTTCAACCCACACGTTATTTGATCCATATCAACTTTTACACACCAATTACAAGGGAGAGAATTTGGATAAAATAAAGAAGTGACAACAGTGATAAATTTATTCTGGATTAAAGACAAAGATGAAGGAATTATTTTGATTGTGACGTAAATGTGCTTTCTAACCTGCAGAGCAAAATGATGCCTTGCATTAAGGCACACATTGAACTGAAGTGCTATAGTTAAGTCAGAAAAATTAAACTTTCTAGACCCAGTAATAAAGTTGCTTAATAATAGTATTATTATTATTAATGGTATACCCATGCTAACTTTTATTTAAACTACCATGTAAGTCAGTTTTCAATCTTATTAGTTATATAGTGCCGGAAAAATATTGTCTGGAGTTCTTGGAGAAAAATCTACATTCTTTTTTAAAGATTCACCTGCTTTCATGATTTTAAGTAGTATTTTTACACATTAGGTTAAATATTTATCTATATGCCTAGATATTTTCAGATTTCCAGATTCATATACTTAATACTGACACCATTCCTGCTAAAAATGCGTATCTACCCTGAACTGAACTTGTTACATCCCTTGTTTTCTCATTGCCACCTACACACAACACCACCCCATTTCTTCTTATTATTATTGTATCTGGCAGTGATTGAGAAAGCCTAAAACCCAGAATTTTTCCTTGACTCCAATACATTCCTACATATTCAATGAGAAGTTGTTGATTTTGCCCCCAAAGTGTCTCAAAAAGCTTCTTTACATTTGGTCTGCTGTACTCAGCATACTTGTCACCTCTCCTCTGACTATGGAAATGACCTCTGAATTGATCCCCCTGACACGATTCTCTTCATTATCAAATCATTTTTTGATGCTGTTATCAGAGTGGTGATGATACAAATATACAAATCTGGTTGCACACCACTTAAAATTTTCCACTTCTTTCCTAATGACCAAATTGTAAATCTAAATCTATCCTTTGCTACTCTACTTCATAAAATTCAACCCCCAGCTTTGATGAACTGTCATAAATGTGTTTATTAGTGTTAATATAAACCTGAGTTCATCTATTCACAATGGGGAGTGGATAAAATGTTTTTGAAGAGTGAAGTGAAAACTTAGATCCAAGCAATACTTCATTAATTTCTTCATTCATTTGCACATATTTAGTAAGCATTTAGTCAATACTAAGTTTTGTGTACATGGAGACTTTTAAGGTATTATCTTGTCCCTACAGTTGTAAAACTGAACTTGAGAAATATTAAAACTGCTATTTGAGCTTACATATACGTATTTTATTAGGGTGGGAGATGGCACCTGAGCAGAATCCTGAAAGACAATTATTTAAGAAAAGAAAGGAAGAATGACTTTTTAATCAGAAGAAGCAGTAAACCAAAGGTACAGGGGCTAACAAGAGCACATCACATCCTAAAAAACTGCAAAAAGTTTAGAATAGATCATCAAGGATACAATGTGTAAGTATTGGCAAGATAAAAAGAGGCTTTATCCCATATACAGATAACCCTTTTGAATCAAACTGTGAAATATATCAAAATAGATGTAATGTTTTGAACTACCAACAGTAAAAAAAGAGGCTTTATCATAAAGACCTTTGATTGTTATTGCAAAGTGATTGAATTTTGTCATTCAGACAATGGAAAGCCTTTTGTGTATATATACTGTTTTGAGATTATTATAAACAGACACAAAAAATAAAAAGCATGTGTAAAGTAGAAATTAACAGTACCACATTAATAACACATTTAAAGTTTAATAAACAAAAGTGACACAATTAGATTGTTCCAATTTAGAGAAAGGAACCAAATCATGCATAAGGGACATCATTTTGGGAAATATTGCTATTATCTAAATAAGAAATAGTGAATGCTTGATGGGGCAGAGAAAACTTCACAATTTTAGGAACATTAAAGAGGTACTTTTGGTAATATTTGATGCATATTTGAACAAGCATGTTAAGTAAATGGCAAAATACAAACAAGACTAACAAAACCTGAAATCCAAAGGCAAAAAACTGATGCTTCTAGACTAACAGTAGGATTATGTCCTGAAAGCTAATATATCCCACTTAGGAACATGTTACACTGTAGAATATCTTTTGTTTCCCCCCAGGAACACTTGGATGACTAGGAATTGGTGGTTTGTGCTTCTGCACAGCATTGATAGAGTTTATCATATTGCATAGTTCCAAGCTGGGGAAAGACCAGCTTAAAATTTGAAGGATGATTTTGACTGAATGTGCATACTTTTTGCATCATCTTTCAGTAAAAATAAATAAATAAATAAATCCAAAGATGAATCATTGTTAATTAAAGAATCATCCCTAGAGTATTTTGCATTGATTTAGAACAGAACTCTTGTAGTTAAATTATGGAAATGAAGGATCAAGACCAACCACACATTTATATAATCCCACTAAGTGTTTCTTTGAAAGCATCAGATCCATTTAAAGTGACCAATCATGTAATAAGGAAACTGTTTCAGCAATGATCCTCTGAGAAACCCTAATAAATCCTTAGATGGAGATACCACCTTCTCTTTTCAGGAATTTTAAGGACAACTACACACTTTCTGATTTCAGAAACAAGCAGTTCTTAAAATATACAAAAGTTCTTTGTTTTTCTGAATAGGAGAATGATAGCCTTTGAAGTTGGGTAGCTGTGTACTGAGTTATGGATATTAGTGCTGAATGCCCCTAGATTTTTAATAATTACACCTATTCCTATGCCTGTCTATTATGTATGGACAGAAAGGAGTCAGTGAAAGAAAAACAATGATGAAAGAAAAGAACATAGAGGAAAAAAAGAACTACAAGTGATATTATGAAATACAGGGCACTGCTAAAATTGTTGAGCTTGATTTAAATCTTGAAACTAATTTAACAGAGTCATTCTTCATAATTTCAAGATAAAATTCTGAATATAATTAAAGTTTTGTAGGTTAAGCTTTGATGGAATAATTTCTAGGTTTCTTTTTTTCTAATTCTGCATATTTAAACTTTAATTATACTTCTATTTAGAATTTTACCTGCTTAAATCTACACTTTATAAAACTTTAACCAGAAGAGAGTGCTGTGCTGTGTATATTAATTTTTGATTTTTAAAAACTTTTTTACCATTATGACTAACAATTAGGGTATTAAATATTCAGATTTTCTCTGCTCTGTGATGATAATAAACAGGGGACAAATAAAATTTATAGTTATGTTAGAGAGAAGATAAGATCCTTAATGAATTATAGAAGGTATGGAAGTTGATGGTGAGGGATTTGGATATGCGTGAGAGACTACAGATATAAGCCAGGGAGGAAATTTGAATGACGCCTCAAGGCTCAGGATGCCTGTGAAGCAATCATTACATAAAGACTTTTTTGTTGCTCCATTTCTTTGGCCTCTTAGTGAGGTTATTCTTTTGGCAACTGATCTATCTTAATATCACACAAGGAAGCTTTGTATGGACAGTACATAATCAGAGTTCTCTTGTTCAACAATAATGTAAGGAAAAAATGCACGCAATATTAAACACCATACTCCAGAATAAAAATAGTATTCCTTTGTTACATAAATGAAAAACTAATAATGAAAAGCAATAGCTTAGAAAGAACACTTAAAGTATGAAATCAGCCTTTTGGAAAGACTTTATTTAATATTACTTAAAATTAAACAAGATTTTAATTCTTCAAAGTATATATATATTCACATCATCAATGAACACACTGTATATACACAAATGAAGGGATTGGTAGTCGTTACTTATATTTTTCAGAGGAGGAAACTGAAGCTCAGACAAGTTAAATTTTACCCACAATCATACCTGTGAATCCAGACTTTCAACCCAAGTCAGTTGATGAAACCTGATACTTGGCTCTAATATAAAAGATTTCTTTCTAATAATGATATAAATTATGTTTCCTTATGAAATGCTTAATGTTTAAAATGTTTATATCAAATTAGATCTATAACATTAATAAATGTAGTATGATGAAGGACATTTTGAAACTGTTTGCTTTTCTCTCGTATTTCCAATATATCTAATTTGAAATTCATCATGGATGTCCACCTTAAGGTTCATAGATCCCTAGGAAATATGCAGGTTTACTTTAAGGGGACCATTAACATTTTGTAATTGTGACTTAAATTTTGTATATATATATATACAATTTGATTTATTGTTTTGGAAATTGAGAATATTAAAATCTCCAGATTTTAGTTGTATATGACCATAAAAAACTTAGAAAATCATGTTAGTCATATGTTTTTTTGTCTATGAAAAATAATTAAATATAAAAGTAACAATTTTACCAAAAAAAAAAAAAGAAAAAGAAAAACATCAGACCACAATGGTACATGCCTATATGTGCAGTGACTTGGGAGGCTGAGGCAGGACAATTGCAAATTCAAAGCCATCCTTGGCAACTTAGTGAGAAACAGTCTCAAAATAAATAAAATTAAAAACAATTTAATGAACTGCAGTGTATCTCAGTGATAGAGCACACCTAGGTTTAATTCCTTATACTGCAAAATGGTAAAAATAAGCATGATTTCTAAATTTTAATAGAAATAATAATGAAGGCATAGATGTTTAAAGTTAGAATAAGTATCACCAGGATGTAGTGATTTTTGAAAATTGTTCATAAGAAGTTGAAGTGCTATATTTATGTGATTTTGAATCATACAGTAGAGGCAAACCCATTTTTAATCTTGTATTTTGAAATTATGTCAAATATGACTATTTCAAAACTTTTAAAAACATTTTCATGCTTAAGTCTATTATATTTAATGTTAAAGTTTGTGTGCTGTGTGCATTAAGTATTGAAGTTCATATGGATACCTAATTGGCTTAAAAATATATGTTGAAGAAAGTATCTTACTTTAATTAAATTACCTTGTGCTGTTGTCAAAATCATCATAACAGTGGTCTTTTTCTAGACTTTTTCATTGACACATGTATGTATTTGAACAATAACACATTGTCTGAATTACTGTATCCTTATAAGTTCTTCAATATTGTTATCTTTCAAAATTTTTTTGGCTTTTGTGGGTTATTTGTAATTTTATATAATTTAGAATAATCTTAACAAATTCTATAAAAGTATTCTTCTGGGTTTTTTATTAAGATTGCATGGAATCAAGAAATCAATCTGGGTAAAATTGATGTCTTCAACAATATCAAGTCACACAATCCATGAACCCTGTGTATTTTTCCTATTTATTTAGATCTTTGGTTTCTCACAAATAGAAAATATTTAAGAGCCAAATAGAGAGTTGTTTTTTTTTACTTTCTTGAGACATTTTTGTTTCTTTCCATTTCGATATTTACCCCCACTTCTAACCTTGAAGTATCTCAGAGTACTCTACCTCAATGCAAAGAGAAAGACACATATGTTAGGGTGGGGAAAAACTGGATACTTCAATAGTATAAAATTATACTATCAACTTCCACAGGTCATTCTTCTCCATATTCATGTAGGCAAGAGAAAAACCCTTTTGTCCCCAACATCTAGTGAGGAATGAGAAAAAAGAAGCATGACACAAGAGCAAAGATCTCCATACCTCTTCCTAATAAGACTGACTTTGGAACAGAGTTTGGGGAAAGCTAAGCCTCAAGACCCTGTTAAAAGCAGTACAGATTTTGATAGATATCAATTAAGGGGAGGCCAGTGGCTTCACAAAAAAACAGGGAAAACAGTCATCTAATTAGAAGTTTAACACAGAGAAGTAGGAAAAAGATAGATAAGAAATCCCTCAGAAGATTTGCCTCATAAAACTTATGCAGAAATATTCAGAGTAACATTATGTATAATGGCCAAAACAATAGAAATAACCCAAGAGTCCAACAACCGATATATGGACAAATAAATATGATATATTCATATCATGGATTTTATTTGACAATGAAACAGTGAAGTATCGATACATGCTACAAAAGATACTTGGATGAACCTGAGAAAATTTATGCTAAGTGAAAGAAATAATAACAGAAGCCATATCTGGTGAAATTCCACTTATATGAATGTCCAAACTAAGCAAATCTATAGAGACAGAAAGTCAAGTTTGTTACTGTCTTCTTCAGGGAAGGTTGTGAGTAGTTATAATGGGCAGTGATTGCTAATATATTTACGGTTTCTTTCTTGTGTGAAGCATATGCTATACACTTGATTGTGTTGATAGTTGCACAAATCTATAAATATACTGAAAACATTGAAATATATACTTTAATTGGTGAGCTGTGTGTGAATTATGTCTTTCTAAGAAACTGCTAAAAATCCAACATTAAAATAGAAAATGAAGCTTTTAGAAGAAGGAACAAAGTGATCAAAAAGTTTTGCTAATACACGTGTCTTTGGAAAAAAGTTCTCTCATAAATCATGGTACTGATAAAATAATCCTAATAAAACTAGAGAGGAAATATGATGCTCCATTGAAGAATGATTTAGGTAGTTCATTTTGATACTTGACTCTAGACTAGCCCTTAAAGTAGAAGGAAAGATAGACTTATAACTTCAGCCCTAGTTGACAAAGTAAGTTCAAAATCTGAGCTATTTTTAAAAATCATGTTTGGTCCTATAATAGTTTTTTTCTCAGAATAATTACTTGTGTATTGCTAAAGGTTGGGAAGGGATAGATTATCAGTGCCTGATAATAAAATTTAGAAAGTTTCTATATATTTCCCCATCAGATAAGATGAAAGAATATTGAGTCTTATTTTTATTAAAAGACATATTTAATGTAAAGAAATTAACAATAATACCCTCTCCAGTTAGTAAGAAATCACTCCAAAGATGATCAAAAATTTCCTCTCAATTGTCACTCATAAATTCTTTTAGTGTGTATCATCTTTCTTCAAAAATTGTATTCAGATTATAGTAACAGATTTATAGCAGTCAATCTGTCCTTCCTTCATTCTAACTTATGCAGTATTAAGACCTAGATATATTTTTCATTAAAACAATAAATTTTTCATGCTATATCAGCTTCCATCCACGCTTTATGGCTCTCTGTTGTTGACTAGTGGCATAGAAACTAAAATTGATACATAAATATTAGAATGTATTTATTTTTATTTTATTTATTCTTTAAAATATGCTTATATTTTTATAAGCTTATATATGAGTCTTGTGATAGCATATGCATATAATTTATAAGTAAATACACACATATCAGATATGTATACTCAAAAGTCATCCTTTACAGATGGTAAATGTGAGACAAATATTGAAGACTAATGCCTCTAAGAATCATTCATAACTGCAGATCAGAATGAACTTTTTTTTTTTTTGCTGTCACTGGGGTATAATAGAATTTAGTGGGTGGAGAAGTAGAGTGTAGTGTCAATTAATGAAGACTGTCTCTTAAATATTGCCCAACTTTCAAATGGATCACTGGATAGGAAAGTAGGTGAGAAACCAAACCAAAAAACAGAACAAATAATCCCTGAATTTTATTTGATAAATAAGCAGAAGACCTTTGTTTATCAGTGTTTTTAAAATTTCCAGAAATCCATTTACTATGCACATTGAGGAAAATTAAAATAATTTTCACCATCTTGGAAAATCACAGCACCTACAATAATCATCCTCTAGGTAACTGAGCTGCCACTGCAGCACATCTGTATCAGATCCATGTATCAGTGTTACATTCACAATGATTCCACATACAGGAGCAAAATCTAAATACTTTATTGATTCTAATTCAGTCATATCTGAGTATTTATATCTTGAAATTGTATTATTTAAGTATATTCTTTCTATTCTTTATGTTAAAGAGTATTTTAGTTAAGTATATTGGTAAGTTATTTTTGACTTTTATTATTAGATAGAAAAATTAGACTTATAACTTATTTTGCAATATTTTTATATATAACAATACATATTTGTTTCTAAAATAGGTCTTTGGATCAGAGAGAGTTGAAATC
Organism: Urocitellus parryii; assembly: GCF_045843805.1. Lineage (NCBI taxonomy): Eukaryota > Metazoa > Chordata > Mammalia > Rodentia > Sciuridae > Urocitellus > Urocitellus parryii. The sequence continues at coordinate 210,256,444 of NC_135531.1, read as the reverse complement.
ACTATTGTCTATGATAATAACCAGATGATACACGATTTGCAAGTTCTGGTGCCTATCATCAGCATATAATTCCAACACCAACTTTTGCACCTGCTTTAAGTTCAGGGTCTCAGGATACCACACTGGCCAATCATATTTCTCACATATTCCACGGCCTGTGATATCCATCCTGGTGTTTTTCCTTGATCCCTCTTGTTTTCTTCTAAAATCCTATTTCTTTTTGTAAGGCTTTGCTCAAATAGCAATACCTTCAGATAGAGTATATTCTTTTCCTGTCTGGGCCCACTGATCATTTTGCCCTTAGCTCCTCCAATATTTCTAACTTCCCAATTAAGTTCTAAGGTTCTAAAGGGCAAAAAAAAAAAAATTTCCTTTTCATTCTTGGAGGACAGGGATTGTGTTTTAATTTCTACCTCCAAAGTGCCTAACTCAGTTCTATTATGAATGTTTATTGATTATTAATTTTTTTCAGCAAAATTTTATTTTTCACTAGATAACAAATATAAACACCAAAATGCATGGCATTTACTTTGATTATTGATTTTCAAACCTCTTTTATTTTCCAGAGGATTTAATGTCTCTGGATCCAGATTCTAACCTGTTTGCTCACTGAGTGGCTCCATACGCCATCTTCCCTTCATCAATATTCCTCTCTTGTCATCTGCTACTATTGTATTACTTACATATTTTTTTGTGGATCCAGCCATACCCCAAATGTATGCAGATTAATCATCTACTCTTCCTCTTATATGCAGAATCAGAATTACAAAGGATTAAAAAATTAAGAAAAATTCTGCCCCTTCATTCATTATCCAATGATTCTGACTTCCCTAAGAATCACTACTTCCCTCATCCTGCCATTCCCAATACCCAGTTCTGTTACTATCCAAATCAACTGTTGATCTATATTCTTTCCATAATACTGAAATGTGACAAGTAGTCTCTGACTTTATCATGAGAAATATCCTATGTATATAAGGTCATATTCTTTTAATTAATGGCAGTAAATGAAGTAGAGTTTTCAAATTAGTAAATATTTTCTAACAAAATAATTGAAGGCAAGAGAGTTTAACATTTGTACTTCAGATATTACATGGAGTTTACAATTATTCTGATACACACAATTAAATTATTTTAATAAATACCTGCACTTTATTCAATCAGAATAGAATTAAAACTGATTATTTTATATATGCGAGCCAAAGTCATATGATTAAGTCATGGTTAGGTATTTATTTAGTATCATGTTACTATATTCTAGATATACTACTGACTAGGTCTCAGTAAATACAAATAGGTATGGACCATAGAGTGACCTGTATCAAAATAAGACAGCTTTATAAGAACAGGAGACTATTCCTGAATAAAGTCTTAGAAAAAACTTCCATATCTTAACTTCTAAGAATCTTTTTCAGCTTTGTTTCTGCCAATAGAAATAAGATCTATGGGACACATAGGTGTGCTCTTGTGAACCTCTGTATAAATTTTCTTTAACAGTATCCTCTGTTCTTACTAGTAGAATAGGAGATAATACTTTAGAAATAAAAATTCACTCAAAAGATTAAATAAAATTTGTATTTAAGTGTGCAATAAACTACTATGTCTAGATACTTAATGTTAAAATAATGGATAAAATATAAATGGACTTCAGAAGTCACAAAAGCTAGAATCATTTAGGAAGATATATCTTTTGGTACCTTGAACCCAACCCCATTTCTTTCCTTATAATATTGAAATTTTTTCTTAAATATTTATGCATAAAGAGAATTTAGCTTCTATTTTTATAGTTAATATTATGTCAGAAAAACAGCATTTATAAAATTTAAAATGGAAAAACATAATAAAAATCATATGGTTTAACACAAACCTGGTGCTTTATAGTTAGGGAAACTAAGCACTTCTGTGATAAGGAACTTCTAGGGCACTCAGTAAAATGGTGATGACATTGAGGTTTTTTATCCAGCATATGCAGTCTCCTCATAATTGCAAGAAATTTAACCACTTGTATTATACTTCCAGTTGGAGTACTTTTGGGGGAAACAAAACTTGGTTTAGCTTTTATGATTCTCTTCTCTTTCTCTTTTTCTAAACTTCATAATCAATCTTTCTTGAACATGCCTCCAATAAACAAATTATCTATTTTCAGTAAAGCCACATTAGATGTCAAGACTTCCCCAATAGCCAGTCACAAATGTCCTTTTGTAGTAGCTGGTAATTTAATTCACCCTTTTATAGTCAAGTCAAAAGCTTATATTTGACATTCAAGGGTTATTAATCTGGGTAGTTTTTGACATGGACCACTCACTAACGAGAATTGCAAATCAATGACTTTGGGACTGAATTCACTATTGCAGGTATATTTTTCTTTGGTTACACAGAGTTTTAAAAAATTGAATTCAGATGTCTTTATGAAGGACAAAATCACCAGCATGTCAATCTCTATACTCCCTACTCTTTGTTCTCCTTGTTTGTGTGACAGTTGATGTTCAGTTTCCATTATGATTATGGAGCTGAAACCCGCACACTTATTGCTTTGTGTTTATTTTTACTTTGGGGGAAAGATGCATGGGTGTTTTGTTCCACCAGAAATAAACTTGGGAGAAAGAAATGGAAACAGTTATTAGAAAAATGCAATTGACACTTCATAGACAAAGTCTTTGCACTTAATGGTTTGGAGACCTTTGAAAACATTAGAAATGTTTCTTACTCTATACATCACACTCTGAAACTTTTCATATCACTACTTCAGTAAACAGGAAGTTGAACAATATCTAATAATGTAATTGAATTTAAAAATTGTAGTTGTGCATAAAGCTGATATTTTTAAAAATTATTTTTAAATGGTTGATGTTAGAAATTCCAGAAAAATCACCATTAAAACAGTAATTTGTATTTTAGTACATATGATTGAATATCATAAAATTAATATTTCTTATTATGACTTTACATAATCGCAGATACTGAAGTAATGTTTTATTTTATATTTAATAATGTTTTATAAAAATATTGAATTTTCCACACACGCCATAGGAAATAGCCAACACTAAAGATTTTATAAGCAAATTTAATGTCATTAATTATAGGTTTAAAGCATATAAATGTGTAAATATAAATGTGTAAATTATATTTCATTTAACAAATTGGAAAAAGATCATATGTGACTACAATGGTTAGAGGTCCTTGACTTACAAATAACGATGAAAATGTGTATTTGTAAAATAAATTTGTCTTCAAAATTAAATATGGCCTGCCTAGAAGCTATAAAAATTTGCTTTAAATATACTTTCCCTGCAAATATATTAAAAATTAAAATCAAAGAAATGAAAATTTTTCTTTTCAACAAATAGTAACAACTAAGGCATATTCTGAATTTCAATGAGCATACCAAACTATCTGATAATAAAAAGGTTTTGGATCTTGTTTGCTACAATTGAAACTATGAAAATTAATGCTGCATGATCTAAATGTTATTCTCCATTGACTAAGAATATGTAGCCTTTGGGGGGTTTATAGAAAATACATTATACTTGTTCATACAGTTTTATGCAAAAGATTTTGTGATGTTATTACATTGTAGTAAGAATATTGACAATAAATTCTTCTTATCATTTTATTATAAAATTCTCCTCAATGTTTCTCATAGATATATACTTGGTTTCAATATTTTAGGATTTGATATTTTTCTTATGCTTTTCAATTGTGAAATAAATAAATGTACTATACTATTATTTTTTCCAGAGGAATATGATTTTAAACTTTTCATTTCTCTCCTTTTTTTTAACAAAATCACTTCTATATTGTATATTGGATTTAAAATAAAGGTTTGATTAATATTAATACAACTGTGGATTTTTTATTTTAAAATTTGTATTCTACATCACAACACTTGAAAAAAAAAATCTGTCCCTCTGCCGGACTGGTGTTAGTTTGATGATTATACTGATATTAACTGCTTCACTTGAGTAAGCAAAGAAGAAGTAAAATACCAGTCAGACCAGCTGTTAATTCACAGAGTGTTGTACTATGCTTATTAAAAATACCCAAAAGATGTACCTTTGTGGTTCAGTCTTTTGAATTAGAATCAGAATATTAATCATGCCTCAGGCCTAAATTAAACATTGGAAGGCCCCTTAAGAATTTTCACCAAATTTTCTTGGATTTTTCTTTATTGGGTCTTCCTGGACTGTGTTTAGCTCTGTAATTGCTTTGCTCCTTTGTTGATAGGTTAAAGCACAACGTGATTTTCTCCATGTCATAATATTTAAGAGGACGGCTCAATGGTCTACTCCAAGTTGCAACGTGCAGCTGAGACACTGATTTATAACAGAAATAGTGTTTACAATGTCAAACAAAGTGTGAAATAAGGACAATTATGTATTTCAGGGTGCATAGTTATAAAAGGATCCGAATTACTGTTGTCTTTAAATCATTTATATTCTAACAGAGTTATCCTAAGTGATCCTACCAAATGTGGTTGATCTCTTTTATACAAGTGTATAATTATTTTTTAGTTTTGTTTAAAAATAGAAAGAAAAAAAAATAAGGAAAACCTGAACTCCTAGCGTACTTAATTCTAGGAAAATATAACACAGTCTGCTTTCAGAAAGTGGTCATTGTAATTAATAAATGGTGACTGAACATACATATGGAAAAATTTGAACATATTCAGATATTCTATTATCTGCTTTCAACAAATGGTCATTGTTACGAATAAACATACAACTGACTACACACATGAACAGTGTTTCCAGGAGCTGAAATGTGTACTGATAGTAGTATGCAGGCATCCTGATGTCTAAGAGCTGTGTGTAGATTATATTATTTCTATTGGAGTTCAATTTGAACTCTAAACACTAGAGACAAAACAAATGTTATAATTTTGAATTATATTTAATGTGTAATAGATCTCTACTCTCTCTCAAGGGAAAACAAAGGATGATATAGAAATGGATACCAATTTGAGAAAGGCTACATTATTTTAAAAAAATCATGATAATAATATAATGCCAGTACTCGTTTTAAATATTATTAATAATAAAACTCTTCCAACTTTCACTTGAACTTATAATAAAATTTAAATTTTATCTTATTTAAATTTCAGTAAGGACTGTGCTAATTCTGAACCCCCCACAATTATTTGTGGAAATAGAAAACGTATATCTGTTGAAACTGATATTTCAATTTATTGACACATTTGGTAGAAACAAGATGCTCAGTTTTTCAAAGGTTTGTTTAACAATATTTGTGCTGAACTGATACCACATGGAATTTATCTTGGCAGCATCTGTATATTATGTAATGCAGAAAATAATGTAGCTCTCTGTGATAAAAACTAAAAACCATTATCATCATAGTACTGTTAAGACTAAAAATACACATATTTTGGTGTGGCAATAATATGGATTGGCAAATTCATGAGTAGTTATCTTGAAAACCAGCTCATATTACCAGTTAATTGATATGTAAGCTAGTTTTTATTGTAGGATTTACCAGAGAGGAAATATGAATTTAGTTGACCTGAGGGTACCTTATATATATACTGTATACTGTTTGGGGTAGATATTTTGGGCAGGTAATTCTACCTGGAAAAAGAAGAACAATAATAAGCAACAAACAAACATTTAAGAAAGAAATATAAACAATGACAAGTGAGTACTTGGGGAGTCTTATTTGCAGAACTTGACACTAGTAGTGCAACCGTGTGAAACACTACCTCTGAACAAGCCTCATCTCTTTTCTCTTCTCTCTGGAAAGGTTTGTAGCTGCTTGGATGATCTATACATGAATCACCAGAGCAAGTGGGGATTATTAATTAGTCCCCAAATTTTCAAAAAATTAAATACAATTTTATTAAGCCTATCCACCAATGATCAAACTATCACCAGCAAATTTACTGCAACTGAAGAAACATTTTCAAGGTCTCCTTTGATGATAGTAATGAAAATTGCAACAACTCTAACATGGTATCAAGTTTTTGGTGAGTCAAAGACTCCTGATAACTCTGAGATTATGAACATCTTAGTCCCAAATCACCATGGTTTAGAATTTCACTGAGAGGGACTGTTATAATGTATTTTCACAGCCCAACTCTAACCATTATAAATATTTTGCAAATTTTGTTTGGTGAATTTTCTCATTTGCTTTTGTTGGAATACTTTAAATCACACTCCAAATAATACTTCATTCAAAAATACTTGAGGATGTATTATTAACATAATACTTTTTAATGTGCCAATATTCAGTTGTATGTTCTTAAGTAATTTACTCCCTCCCCAAAATGTCATTTCATCCTAAATATTTCAGTATGTACCTTTAGCAGTTAAAGATTTTTTTGTATGAAATAAAATTCAAAATATTATTTCCTGATGCCATCTAATAATCTGGTCCATGTTCAAATGTCTTGTTTTTTTATATGTATATAAGCTTCATTTGTTCAGGTTTTGAATAAATAACTAAATTGAGTTTTATATGCTATACTCAAGTCAATTATGTCTCTTAAATCTTTTAAAATATATTGCTGTTATACCTCTATTGTTTCCTTGACATGACCTGTATTTTAAACCATGGATATTTATTCTGAAGAACTTCCTACATTTTGGATTTATTTATTTATTTATAATATTTATTTTTTAGGTGTAGATGGACACAACACAATGCCTTATTTTTATGAGGTGCTGAGGATCGAACCTGGGTCCTGCCCGTGCTAGGGGAGCACTCTACCGCTGAGCCACAATCCCAGCCCTATATTTTGGATTTAATAGATTCCTCTGTATTTACTGCAAACTTAAAAGGTTAATTTTTATTAGATTCAGCTTTAATTGTTATGCTTTGTATTGTATCCCATCAGAAAACACACATGTTTAATTTCTGTACATTTAGAGAGATTTAAACATATCAGAAATAAATTCACAGAATATTAAACTATTTCGCTAATTTTTATAGCACAAGCTAAAATATTATGTTAATGTAAGGAATTGGTCAAATAAACAAGGGAATATTATATACCTGAATAAAAAAATGGAATATGATCTCCAGGTATGCTACTATATGAAAAAGTATTTGGAATAAATATACATCCTGGTATGTATACATAAAATATGTTCATACTGTATTATATATAGGTAAAGAGTATTCTACCATTTAAAATAGACAAATGTGTACATATTAATATATTATATATTTTTATATTAAAATAGGCATATAAAACATGAAGATTTAAAATGGTTAGATTGAGAGTGGGAGAAAGGAAACAAAATAGATGGGACATTCTATTAATCTACCAATATTATTTTTTAATCTATTTTGCTTATTCTAATATTCTGACTTCTCTATAGACAAATTATATATTTGCATACTTAAAATCTTGGAACAATGTAAATATTCCATGAACTATAAACTAAAGTAAAACAATTTGCCCTTATAATTTTAATGTTGTACACACCTAACAATGAAAATTCCTACAGAAACTCCTAAACTGTCTTCTATGAACATGTCGTTAGTTGTAATGAAAAAGTCATTCTGATGTGTTTTTGTATGTAATTGAATAAATAAAAATATAATTATATTATTGAGAATGAGGATTTTCACTATGATTAATGAAAAAATAAATAAAATATGACATTATTAAAAATTGTGTTTAAATTTAAAGGCATTAGTAAAAACAAACCATCTATTATATCTTAAGAAACATATATACACGTAGACATACATGCACACACTTTCTCTTCACTCAGAAGCACGCGCACACACATACACATAAGCACAAAATTTCTCTCCACTCAGAGGCTGGGAAAAAGGTGAGCCTAGTACCAATGAACATTTCCAATACCAAGAGTGCAACTCTATAACCTACTCCTCATTAAAGGAACTGAAGGCCTTGTTCTAAAGCTTACTCTAGGTTCTGGACCAGGAGCAGGTAATGTATCAGATCAACCTGGACATACTTGTCATACCATAAAGCAAGGAATTTAATTTTATAAAGTCCAGGTTCATTCATATATATAAAATTTGGGTTTCAACCTAGATGATTTCCCATGGGTAAAAAGTGGGAGGACTTGAGTATTTATGATTTAAATGCAATAGATTATAACATATAAAATATACTAAAATTCATGACTTAATTACACTAAAATACATTTAATTTGGGGAATACTTGAGGAAACTGATAAATGAAATGAAGCAAGCATTTCTCCTACAATTATAAATATATTTAAATAAATTCTAATTGGTGACTGTCTGTTTTTATGATATTCAATGAAGAATAATATTAGATATAATGCCTAATGAATTAGTGGTTCTTGGTTATGATTATTAATTTCTGATTGCCTTGCAAAAAGGTAAACATGCTGATATAGGCACCATGAATATAGTATTCCTAAATGAAAACCTAAACCTAAATCTTAGCCTCTAGATATGATTTAAAGAAAGAAAGGACAGGTAAAACCCATCAGTGACCTATAATACACAATATCCAAAAATGGAAAACTATAACAAAGGTAAACAAATGAGACAGACATCTAAAAGAGAAACCTAAGTTTCAAAATCAAATTTGGATTCAAAATCACCACTTAAACATGTTCAAAAATATTCCTGTTCAGGAAAATGTGAACACTGATTTGATTTTGATGAGATTAAATATGTGTTATTAAATTAATTTGTGTCTGATAACAGTATTGTGAAATTTTTTAAAGTGATTGTTTTAAAAGAATGTTTATAATTGAGAAGATACAAAAAAATTGCTAAAACAATAACACAATGTCTGGAATTTCTCTAAAATTAAAATAGTATGGAAGGAAATTAAATCAGAGTATAGATTTTTAAAATGTCCATATATTAATAATTGCAGAATCTGAACAATTAAGTTTTTATATAATGCTCATTACCTGTATACCCATTGAAAATTGTCTTTAATGTCAATCTATGGGTTCTGGTAGTATCATCCCAATCCCTTCATTGATAAATTATGTTGATACTTCCAGCATTCACTGATGATCATTCACTGAAGATCCACTATTTCATTTGATTGAAAAATCATCATTTTTTCAATTCTATCATTTGGTTTCCATTTATTAGCTATAATTATAAAATGAGTTTCAACTCAACAACTATCTGGGTACCCTTAAACAGAGCTTGTGCTAGAAAGACAGAAAAACATCTGAACTTTTTCCTTTCATTATAATGTTTGAAGTAGCAAGTTCATGACCTCACAAGCTCTATTTACATTATATGATAAGTATAAGTTAACTCTAGCCAGTATTTGGTGACCAAATTCTCATCTTAATCCAGAGCAAACCTTTGACTGGACTCCTGTTTCTTTTTATGTGGCCCCAGTAGGTTTTCTTTAATTCCAAATTGTTCCAGGATAATATTGTACTTGTTTTGACCTGGTTCTGAAACATCTCACTTCTACAATGAAGTTTGGTTCTTTGTATAAAGAAACTAGGAGTGTGAGGCCTCAGAATTTTCTCATTGCTCATTGCTATTGGGCTTCATTTTTTTCTATACCTTTTCAGAAGATAAAGCTATGGTGCTACATATAGAATATAAATCATGAATTCTTGTAATTTTAATTACATTTTAAATGGTTAATTTTTATTTTTTATTTATTTATTTATTTATTTATTTATTTTTATTGGTCGTTCATAACATTACATAGTTCTTAATACATCATATTACACGGTTTGATTCAAGTGGATTATGAACTCCCGCTTTTACCCCGTATACAAATTGCTGTATCACATCAGTTACCCTTCCATTGATTGACATATTGCCTTTCTAGTGTCTGATGTATTCTGCTGTCTGTCCTATTGTCTACTATCCCCCCTCCCCTCCCCTCCCCTCCCCTTTTCTCTCTCTATCCCTTCTACTGTAAATCATTTCTTCCATTTGTATTCTCTTGTTTTACCCCTCCTTTCCTCTTATATGACATTTTGTATAACCCTGAGGATCGCCTTCCATTTCCATGCAATTTCCCTTCTCACTCCCTTTCCCTCCCACCTCTCATCCCTGTTTAATGTAAATATTCTTCTCAAGCTCTTCGTCCCTACCCTGTCCTTGTTTACACCCCTTATATCAAAGGAGTCATTTGGTATTTGTTTTTTAAAGATTGACTAGCTTCACTTAGCATAATCTGCTCTAATGCCATCCATTTCCCTCCAAATTCTATGATTCTGTCATTTTTTAATGCAGAGTAACACTCCATAGTGTATAAATGCCACATTTTTTTTATCCATTCATCTATTGAAGGGCATCTAGGCTGGTTCCACAGTCTTGCTATCGTGAATTGAGCTGCTATGAACATCGATGTAGCAGTGTCCCTGTAGCATGCTCTTATTGGGTCTTTAGGGAATAGACCGAGAAGGGGAATAGCTGGGTCAAATGGTGGTTCCATTCCCAGCTTTCCGAGAAATCTCCATACTGCTTTCCAAATTGGCTGCACCAATTTGCAGTCCCACCAGCAATGAACAAGAGTGCCCTTTTCCCTGCATCCTCTCCAGCACTTATTGTTGTTTGACTTCCTAATGGCTGCCAGTCTTACTGGAGTGAGATGGTATCTTAGGGTAGTTTTGATTTGCATTTCTCTGACTGCTAGCGATGGTGAGCATTTTTTCATGTACTTGTTGATTGATTGTATGTCCTCCTCTGAGAAGTGTCTGTTCAGGTCCTTGGCCCATTTATTGATTGGGTTATTTGTTATCTTATTGTCTAATTTTTTGAGTTCTTTGTATATTCTGGTTATTAGCTCTCTATCTGAAGTGTGTGGAGTAAAGATTTGTTCCCAGGATGTAGGCTCCCTGTTTATCTCTCTTATTGTTTCTTTTGCTGAGAAAAAACTTTTTAGTTTGAGTAAGTCCCATTTGTTGATTCTATTTGTTAACTCTAGCGTTATGGGTGTCCTATTGAGGAATTTGGAGCCCGATCCCACAGCGTGTAGATCATAACCAACTTTTTCTTCTATCAGATGCCGTGTCTCTGATTTAATATCAAGCTCCTTGATCCATTTTGAGTTAACTTTTGTGCACGGCGAGAGATAGGGATTCAGATTCATTTTGGTGCAAATGGATTTCCAGTTTTCCCAGCACCATTTGTTGAAGATGCTATCCTTCCTCCATTGCATGCTTTTAGCCCCTTTATCAAATATAAGATAGTTGTAGTTTTGTGGATTGGTTACTGTGTCCTCTATTCTGTACCATTGGTCCACCCGCCTGTTTTGGTACCAGTACCATGCTGTTTTTGTTACTATTGCTCTGTAGTATAGTTTGAAGTCTGGTATCGCTATACCGCCTGATTCACACTTCCTGCTTAGTATTGTTTTTGCTATTCTGGGTCTTTTATTATTCCATATGAATTTCATGATTCTTTTATCTATTTCTACAAGATATGCTGTTGGGATTTTGATTGGCATTGCATTGAACTTATAGAGAACTTTTGGTAATATCGTCATTTTGATGATGTTAGTTCTGCCTATCAATGAGCAGGGTATATTTTTCCATCTTCTAAGGTCTTCTTCTATGTCTTTCTTTAGGGTTCTGTAATTTTCATTGTATAAATCTTTCACCTCTTTTGTTAGGTTGATTCCCATGTATTTTATTTTTTTGCGGGATATTGTGAATGGAGTAGTTGTCCTCATTTCCGTTTCAGAGGATTTGTCGCTGATATACAGGAATGCCTTTGATTTATGCGTGTTGATCTTATATCCTGCCACTTTGCTGAATTCATTTATTAGCTCTAATAGCTTCTTTGTAGACCCTTTTGGGTCTGCTAGGTATAGAATCATATCATCTGCAAATAGTGATAATTTAAGTTCTTCTTTTCCTATTTTTATGCCTTTAATTTCTTTAGTCTGTCTAATTGCTCTGGCCAGTGTTTCGAGGACTATGTTGAACAGAAGTGGTGAGAGAGGGCATCCCTGTCTTGTACCAGATCTTAGAGGGAATGCCTTCAATTTTTCTCCATTCAGAATGATGCTGGCATGTGGCTTATCATAGATTGCTTTTACAATGTTGAGGTATGATCCTGTTATCCCTAATTTTTCTAGCGTTTTGAACATAAAGGGATGCTGTACTTTGTCGAATGCTTTTTCTGCATCTATCGAGATGATCATATGGTTCTTATTTTTAAGTCTATTGATGTGGTGAATAACATTTATTAATTTCCGTATATTAAACCAGCCTTGCATCCCAGGGATGAATCCTACTTGATCATGATGTATAGTTTTTTTGATATGTATTTGAATCCGATTCGCCAGAATTTTATTGAGGATTTTTGCGTCAAGGTTCATTAGAGATATTGGTCTGTAGTTTTCCTTCTTTGATGTGTCTTTGTCTGGTTTCGGAATCAGGGTGATGTTGGCCTCGTAGAATGAATTTGGAAGTTCTCCCTCTTTTTCTATTTCCTGAAATAGCTTGAAAAGTATTGGTGTTAGTTCCTCTTTAAAGGTTTTGTAAAACTCTGGTGTATACCCATCCGGTCCTGGGCTTTTCTTAGTTGGTAGTCTTTTGATGGTTTCTTCTATTTCCTCTATTGTTATTGGTCTGTTTAGGTTGTCTATATCCTTCTGGCTCAATCTGGGCAGATCATAGGACTCAAGGAATTTATCTATGCCTTCACTATCTTCTATTTTATTGGAGTATAAGGATTCAAAGTAATTTCTGATTATCTTCTGTATTTCTGAAGTGTCTGTTGTGATATTGCCTTTTTCATCCCGTATGCTAGTAATTTGGGTTCTCTCTCTTCTTCTCTTCCTTAGCATGGCTAAGGGTCTGTCAATTTTATTTATTTTTTCAAAGAACCAGCTTTTAGTTTTGTCAATTTTTTCAATTGTTTCTTTTGTTTCAATTTCATTAATTTCAGCTCTGATTTTAATTATTTCTTGCCTTCTACTTCTTTTGCTGTTGTTTTGCTCTTCTTTTTCTAGGATTTTGAGATGAAGTATGAGATCATTTATTTGTTGGTTTTTTCTTTTTTTGAGGAATGAACTCCAAGCAATGAATTTTCCTCTTAGAACTGCTTTCAATGTGTCCCATAGATTCCGATATGTTGTGTCTGTGTTTTCATTTAACTCTAGGAATTTTTTAATTTCCTCCTTGATGTCTTCTAAAACCCATTGATCACTCAGCAACCTATTGTTCATTCTCCAGGTGATGCTTGCTTTTTCCTTTCTTCTTTTATCATTGATTTTCAGTTTCATTCCATTATGATCAGATAAGATGCATGGTATTATCTCTACCCCTTTGTATTGTCTAAGAGTTGCCCTGTGACATAGTATATGGTCTATTTTTGAGAAGGTTCCATGTGCTGCTGAGAAAAAGGTGTAGCTACTTGATGTTGGGTGGTATAGTCTATATATGTCAATTAAGTCTAGGTTGTTAATTGTGTTATTGAGTTCTATAGTTTCCTTATTTAACTTTTGTTTGGAAGATCTGTCCAGTGGTGAGAGAGGTGTGTTGAAGTCTCCCATGATTATTGTATGGTGGTCTATTAGACTCTTGAACTTGAGAAGAGTTTGCTTGATGAACACAGCTGCACCATTATTTGGGGCATATATATTTATGATTGTTATGTCTTGTTGGTGTATGGTTCCCTTGAGCAGTATGAAGTGTCCTTCTATATCCCTTTTGATTAGCTTTGGCTTGAAATCTATTTTATTAGATATGAGTATGGACACTCCTGCTTGTTTCCGCGGTCCATATGAGTGATATGATTTTTCCCAACCTTTCACCTTCAGTCTATGTATGTCTTTTCCTATCAAATGCGTCTCCTGTAGACAGCATATTGTTGGGTCTTGTTTTTTGATCCATTCTACTAGCCTGTGTCTCTTATTTGGTGAGTTTAAGCCATTAACATTTAGGGTTATTATTGAGATATGGTTTGTTCTTCTATCCATATTTGTTTATTGATGTTACTAAACCTGATTTGTTATCATCTTTGACTACTTTCCCCCCTTTACTGTCCTACCTCCCATTGTTGGTTTTCAATGTTATTTTCCATTTCCTCTTCCTGTAATGTTTTGCCAATGATTTTTTGAAGAGATGGTTTTCTAGCTGCGAATTCTTTTAACTTTTGTTTATCGTGGAAGGTTTTAATTTCATCTTCTAACCTGAAGCTTAATTTCGACGGATACACGATTCTTGGTTGGAGCCCATTGTCTTTCAGTGTTTGAAATATGTTATTCCAGGATCTTCTAGCTTTCAGAGTCTGTGTTGAGAGATCAGCTGTTATCCTGATTGGTTTACCCCTAAATGTAATCTGCTTTCTTTCTCTTGCAGCTTTTAAAATTCTCTCCTTATTCTGTATGTTGGACATCTTCATTATAATGTGTCTAGGTGTGGATCTCTTATGATTTTGCACATTCGGCGTCCTGTTGGCTTCTAGGATTTGGGATTCTGTCTCAATCTTCAATTCTGGGAAGTTTTCTCGTATTATTTCACTGAATAGACTGTTTATTCCTTTGGAATGGAGCTCTGTGCCTTCCTGTATCCCAATGACTCTTAAATTTGGTCTTTTGATATTGTCCCATAATTCTTGGATGTTCTGCTCATGGTTTCTTAGCAGACTTGCTGAGCTGTCTATGTTCTTTTCCAGTTGAAATACTTTGTCTTCATTGTCTGATGTTCTCTCTTCTAACTGATCTACTCTGCTGGTAGTATTCTCAATTGAGTTTTTAAGTTGGTTTATTGTTTCCTGCATTTCTAGAATTTCTATTTGTTTGTTTTTTATTACCTCTATCTCCCTGTGAAATTGATCTTTTACTTCCTGGATTTGTTTGTCAATGTGATCTTTCATTGTCTGATTTTGCTGTCTCATGTCTTCCTTGAGACTCCAGATCATCTGAAGCATATATATCCTGAACTCTTTATCTGATATTCCATCTGTTGCAGCTATTACCTCTTCTAAAGTTGAGTTGACCTGCATTGCTTGTGGTCCTTTCTTTCCTTGTCTTTTCATACTGCTCGCTTTTCTTTCTGCTTGGTGCAACTGTTGTGTTTTGAAATTTACCCCCTATTTATTTATGTTGCTCTTGTATACTTGAAAAGTCTCCCTTGCAGGTGCGGGCGGCGGCTGTGCCCCTACTCCAATTGGGGTGACGTGTCTACCACGCTGGCGTCTCTCTGGGCCTGTTCCGGGAGTGGAAGGCGGCTCTGCTCTGTCCCTATTCCAATTGGGGTGTCGTGACTACCATGCTGGCAGGTCGCTGGGCCTGTTCCGGGCGTGGGCGGTGGGCTTGGCTGGTGGGATTCCACCTATGGCAGTCCCTAACCTCCCTGCTTGCTAATTAATGGCTTCTCTGAGGCGCCACGCCTTCTGTAGCTGCGGGGCAGGCCACGCGAATCAGTTGGCCTGGATCTCCGGGGTCCTGCTGCTGGCTGTTTTGATGTTGCAAGCTGTTGGAGAGTGGTGGTGTATCCTTCAGCTTTCCCGGATGGTGGCCGCTGACTGCCTGGATGGAGTGTCCGCTGTTTTGATGTTGCACTCTGAAGGAGAGTGATGGTGTATCCTTCAGCTTTACCGGATGGTGGCCGCTGACTCCCTCGGTGGAGTGTCCGCTGTGGGGGATGGGACTGTACCGCTTCCTTCCCCTTCTGAGATCCCGTGCTCGGCCCAAGGGTCCGTGTGGGCTTGGCTGGCGGGATTCCACCTAATGGCAGTCCCTAACCTCCCTGCTTGCTAATTAATGGCTTCACTGAGGCGCCACGCCTTCTGTAGCCGCAGGGCAGGCCACGCGAATCAGTTGGCCTGGATCTCCGGGGCCCTGCTGCAGGCTGTTGGGATCCCTGGCACTCTATCACTTTGATTTTTTCTGCTTGCCCCTCCCCCAGTGCTGGCTAGCCAGGTTTCGTTTTGGCTGCTACTGGGAGGAGGGGTTGGAGGTCAGGTGTCTCTAGTTTCCCCCTAGTCTTTATGGAGGCTCAGCTTGATACTCCCTCTCCCGGCAAGCCTAGGAGAGATTTTATGCGAATTCCCGCTGTCTGGGGGGTGAGCTGAATGACACCGACCTGTTTTGATGTTGCGCTCTGAAGGAGAGTGGTGGTGTATCCTTCAGCTTTCCCGGATGGTGGCCGCTGACTGCCTCGGTGGAGTGTCCGCTGTGGGGGGATCTTAAATGGTTAATTTTTAATTTATTTTTTTAATTCCTTATTTCCTCTACATTATTTTGAAATTTGGGGGATATGCTAATTATTATAATAACTTAATAATTATATAGTTATATTTTCATTTAATCATAGTTTGATTTTAGCAGTGGTAATATAGCTGCTAATGATAAGGTTAGTGCCTTTAGAATTTCTTTGAAGACTTTTCTTTCTTTTTTGATTTATTTTAAATTATATCTTACAAGATGTTTGTTGTCAAAACATTTTTGTTTAAAAGTGGTTTTAATTTTTTCCCCTTTAGGGGTTATAAAAACAATTTATGAATAGTTTCTTCTTTGAGTTTATTTACAAATTTGGGGTATAGTTTTCTATATTCTTTTTAGATACTTTTAAAAATTATGTGAAATATTTTATGACTCTAGATTAAATACAGATATATTCTGGGTAGGCTAGCTTTTAAACCTGACCTCCACCTGCTTTCCTTCCTCTGTTATTAAGTAGGCATGTTTACTTGTTTTCTAAGCATAAGTATTAATATTAAATCTTATGAAATTAAAGTTTATTTCTCAGAATTCCCTTCTAGTAACTACATAAGAAATGTTAATAAGATAAAGTTAGGTATCATCAGTCTAAAAACTGGACTTACAACATGACCAGCTACATTTCCCCATGAAGCATGCAAATTAGACCAAGTAATAAACCAAAAACTAGTCCCAGAGTATAGCAAATATCTCAACAAGACAGAGAATTAAACTGGACCTGAATGTCTGTATAAAGACCAAGTAAAATGAAACAGAGAGGAGAACTAAAAGTGTAATAATGTCACAAATTTAAATAGAATCCTTATAGGTCCAGAAATCCGCAATAACTCAGCATGTTAAATGATGGGTTGTTAATACAAGAGAAGGGAAAAACGGGTCACATAACATTGAAATACAATATGACCAATGCAAAATCTTCAAGTTTCCAGAAGTTTGGGGAAATATTGCCATGTTTTAATCAATTGGGTAGAAAGATACAAAAATGACAAATTCCTAAAAGTTGGTGTGTATTTGCCATACACAATGTTGTATTCTAGATAATAAGTAGGGAGATAATTTCTATATTATTAGTCAAAGTGTTTAACAGCTCAAGAATTTTAAAAGGGAATTAAATAGATTACCACAGAACAGTCCTCTAATCTTCTGAGCATTATAATTCCAGGTTTCCATTAGTTGGACATTTAACTGGAAATATTTTGGTTTTAGGCCAGTTCTTCATTAATTAAATGAAGTGGAGAATAATGTTTATTATCTGTTTAATTAAGAAAAAAATATTTTCTTGAAACATTTAATAATCAAATGTTTTTGTTTGTTGTTTTTGTTTCATTTTCCTTATTGACTCCATTGCCTGAATTTTCCAATCCTTTATCTAAAGAAATATAACAATTTTGTGTTGTTCATGACCAATCTGACAGGAGACAGATATTCCTAATATTTAACATTTGATGAAACCAACAACACTGGAATGTAGATCAATAAGAACATATGGGACAAGTAGTATGTTCAATATAGACTCATCTATTTTTATTGATGCTATTGGATCGTGGAGACAGCACTTTATTGTCATAAGGTAATGTGTTTTCTTTAACATTTCTTTCCTCTAATGCTACAGCTATAGTTCTCTATACCACTATAGGATTATACAAATAATTTTGACTAAGCTTTTTATTTTTGAAAAACAAATGATTGATGGTTTTATAAATTCAAATTGTTTCTAAATTTTGGAAACAATATTACTATACAATTTTTATTTTGATTTTTTTGCTTTGTCCCTGCAAGACCCTGAATGCTAAGTGCGATAAGCTGAATAAGGACCCCCAGAGATATCTTGACCTTAACCTGTGAAAGTTAGCTTATACGGAAAAGGAACTTTGCAAATAAGATAAAATAATTTTACATAGGAAGATTATTCCAGTTCATCTCCATGGGCCTCATATATAAAAAGTGTGCTTATAAGAAGAAAACACAGGAAGATTTTAGTTTGAACAGAAAAGAATGTGATAAAGCAAGATGGTACACAACTGCCTTTGAAGATGGAGGTCAGGATCAAGGAACAATGTAAGGACTGCAGCTCTAGAAGCTGAAAAGTCAATCTCCAAGGGAATCAAGAGGGAATAGTGATTCACAGTCACTGATGTTTTGGTCTAGGAAAATAGATTTCAAACTTTTAAGCTTCAAAACTGTTAAGAGAATTAATTACATCAAATTGTGTTATACTAAGTTGCCAAGTTTGTGGAAATTTGTTACACAGCCATTTCTATGTTAGAAATGATTTGTATATAACAAATCATCAACATTTCCCACAGGTGATTTGGTCCAGCACATATGCTCACTGGAATCTGAAATACTGAGATGGGAGAAGACCTTGGCTGAAGCTTTTGTAGAAAGATTTTTTTTTTTTACTTTTCTTTTCATTGCTCTCTTTTCCATGGGCCAACAATAGATTCCCACTTTCCCAATGGATGTGAAAAAAAGTAGCTGCTGGGAAGCTATATTGTTCAAAGAGTGATACATGTCAGAGAAGATGGTCAGAATCAAGAAAATTGTTTCTACCACTTGAGCCCTTAGGACAAAGAATGTTTATGTTCTAATCTTGGACATTTAAGTTCTATGAAGTAGTATATTGTTTTTGTGGTCTACAAGATATTTCATTGTCCCTTGTTGATCATCCTAATTCTGACCATAATTTTTTAAATATACCCAATACTAAAAACAATCTCATTACTCCCTCTGAATGTAGGCATTTTGACTGATATATTAATTCTTAGTTAGCCCCAAGACAGAGACCCTCAAAATTACACATCAAAACTGGTTTGTTGATATATTTGATAGTGATACATTTTGGTAATACTTTATGTTATTTTTCAAAGTCAAATGGGACAACAGTAATCCATAGAATGTGGTAGTTTTCTATTATCTTAATTAACTGATGGCAATATGGGAAAAAGAGTGCAATTGCAGAGCAATATTGGAAGAGCAGGTGGTAATGATACTTTGTCCAGCAACAATGGTAGTTCCAAGTATTGTGGAGTGGAATGGTAATTTCTTTCTAAAATGTCTATTAATTCAGAGAAGATAAATTCACAGTAAAATTGAGCTGAAATTATGGAGAGTTCTGATATTATCCTTGCCTTCAGGTATGCATAGTTTTCCCTGTCATCAATATATCATACCACACCAAACTGATACATTTATTATTACAAGTCATGGACCTATATAGAAACAGCTTATCACCCCAAATCCAAAGTTTACATTACAGTAAACTCTGCCATCCTCAACTGCGAGCCCAAGGGCTTGTTTGGGGGAGAAGGACTTAGGGCAGGCACCTCATATCTCTGAGTCCTTGATTCCCCTCTCTTTAGAGGACCATTTGGGAGATCTCAGGGTGGTGAGGCAAAGTCCTGGGCACACAGTGAAGATTGCATATGAAGCCTCCACCTCCCCTGGTGTGAATACACTGTGTAAGCTGTTCATATTCACATTCATTGGGATGAACAAACTGTGTCTGCTATGTCAGTTAAATATCTATGTCTGTTCATAGTAGGTCTTTGTAACTTTGCCCAAAATTTGGTGAGCCACATGTAGCTAGGGTCCTTCCACCTGATTCTTTGGAATTGGTATTTGTAAGCCAGTGAAAGCCTTGGAATAATATATATAATTTTCAGAATAAGAGAATATATGTACTTTATCTCAAAAAAAAAATCAGACTTCGATTTTCAAAATGGCCCATGAAATATATCTCATAAATGACAAAGTAGCTTTGGTAGATAAATATGATGTGTAGTATATTCATAAACTGATAGTTTTATGTTTTTAAAATTTGGGTTTTGAAAAAGTTTGAAGTTTCAAGGGGGATATTTATGAGTGACAGGAGAGCAAACTCCACATCTCAGTTCAGTTCAGATTTGGCTCTGTTTGATCTAGGTAGGAAAGTGTAGATCTTAGTTCTTTCAAAATGTCTTTGGAAAGGGTAGCACAGTAGGTGTGTTTATAGCTCTTGAAAAGAGCCATTTTTGGAAGCTTGGAGATTAATGATATTTATTGTGCAAGGCAGCCTCCTAGTTAGGCCTGGGCATGGCTATGGCGGTGAAATTCAGAGTGAATTGGAGAGGAAACTTCTGTGGTGATAGATAGTCTTTCATATCCATGGGTCACCATTATTATAAGGAATGAAGTAAAATGTTCTCTTTTATAGTTTTATTTTTTAGTATTGTTATGTTGCATTGATAAAGTAACAAGGAGAGAAACAGAACAAAACGGTGAGATAAATCAGTGGAATTAAATATCACTGGAGAGGAAATTTGCCAATATTCTAATCAGTGGGACTTATCAGTTACAATTATTTATGTCTAAATTTAATTTACATAATTATGACAACTTTCTGAAAATACATAAGATTATATTTTGGGGTCAAATCTTGTGAGATAGTGAGATGTCATTCAAAAAATCTTTGATTTATGCTCTGCAAAATAACTTTGAATAAAATGAACCTGAATTATTTGTGGTCAGAAATGAAATTACTTTACTACAACTAGCTAGACCTTAAGCACAAGTTTTATTTTTTAGAGAAGAAAACATTTGGTATATTATATCCTTAGATAATCAAGCTGTTGTTTTATATTCATGTCTTTCAAATTTTAGTGTGCACAGGTATTATAGCAGAATCATGTAACAATGCATGTTCTTATTCAATAGGTCTAGAAGAGCCTTAAAAATCTTTATTTTTTATAAGGTTCCATACTCAGGCAATATCGATGGTTTCCAGAACACACATTGAGAAAATAAACTCTATATGATATGTGATGTATTCAAAACTACTATGTGATTGAACATTTTTAATTTCATAGTAAGAGGTTTATTTTGTATCAAATGTATACATTAAATAAAATTGAATTAAAAATAAATTCATTAACTGTTGTGTATTAAAAGGAAATAACATTTTATATTTGAAGTAATGTAATGCATTATGCTAAAAATAAAAATATTTTACATTAGAATTTTTTAGAAATGAACTTCACTTGATAGTTTCAAGACCTACATGAAGCATCTGTGTTTAGTACCATTATGATAGTTATCATATTATTGTAATTATGCTACAATAACTAGTTCCTTCTGAATGGGTATTTTTAAGCAGTTTAAAAGATCAGAAAACCAATTTTGCTCTCATTTATTTGAATAGTGAGATAGCTTCTGAGGATAGTGACCTGAAATTATTTTAAAATTAGACACACACACACACACACACGCACACACACACACGCGCACACACACACACACACACGTGCCCTACATCCAAAATCCGATGTTCATATGTAAACCTGCATAAGATGAACATAGTTCAAATCTGCAATCAGCACCTATTTGTCCTGCTGAGAACTGGCAATATTTTGGACCACCAGGCAGTTTGCTTCCTAAAGTACAGTAAATTTCGTTAAAATGAAGTTACATGTGCATTTTGACTTTGGCAGGAAGGACAAAACAGAAGCATAATGAACTACAAATTTTCACGTATTTGTGAGTATTTATAGTTCACTGTACAGCTTTACTTTCTGTTTTTTCATACATTTCCTCTGAAGTTGGCTCTGGCAGCAAGTTCAGTATGTTTGACCTTCTGACTAGAACAGTTACATCAGGTCCACATTAGTCAGGAAATGTGTTATTTTGTGGAGAGACTTGCAGCTTGAAGGAAGGCAAGGATGATTCCTAATAAAACACTACGTTTGGCAAAAGTTTCTGTTTAATTCTTATGTTTCTTTTAAGTTGAAATTAACAACTTTATTAATAACAATGCAATTTTTTGTTAATGGCAGCTGCAATAATTTTTTTAATGTGAATTACTGTTTGTATGGGAGATTTTGAATATGAAAATTTCTTTTGAACGTGAAAGAACAGGTAACGATGCTAGTCTTCTGCTTGTTCTTGGGATTATTTACAAATTGCCTAGACATGAATCTTTGTGGCTTATTGCCTTGTACTACAGTGTGAAAGATTGTCCGAGCTAACTGTGCTACCAAAAAAGAAAAATTGTATTGATTGACAACGATGTCTCTGCCACTTTATTTGTGGCACATGAGCTATATCTCTGCTATTCTGGCTTATTTTCCTTCACGCCAGCGCAGCATGGCAGCAGTGGGATAAGGGAGGGAAAGCTTGTGAGAGCACCTCAGCAGGAGCAAGTCTACAGGCCCACTGGTAGGCAGAAGCCTGCTGAGAAAGGTGTCAGGGAAAGGTCCATTCAGGGACCAAGACTGTCACTCAGGGAGCCCCTACTAGGTGGCAGTGCTCAGGGGGAGGAGTGCATATGGGAACAAAATATTTACTTTCATTCAATAGAATAAAAAGTGTTTACAATTGTGTTCACCCAGATTAAGTATTTAAGGCCTCTTTTTTTCTCTCTCTCCTTTCACCATTTTTTCCTTAATCACCTCATTAATTTCCAGTTTAGCTTAAAATATTCAGCAGGCTGGAGATATATGGCTCATTTATTCTACTTTACTTTATTTACTTTTTCAAAGTAATATGGATAAAATCAATTAATAAATTTAAGGCCATTTGCTATGATTTGGAAAGCTGTTAAATAATACATCTTCCTTCTTCATGAAAGTGCTATGAAGTAATTCATCTGTGAGAATAGGGCAACCTCTTTCTCAAGGTATTTTTTAAAAAATGGCAGACTGTTTTTTTACTCTGAATGTTGAAGTTCAGTTCTGCCCAGATCCAGGATATAAGCTAAACTGCCCTTGCAGGGATTCTGTCATTTCTATTAAATTTTCTATTAAAGAAATGTTTTATGGACAACTTGTGTTACTTGTATAAGAAATAAAAAAGCAACTCTGATTCTCTTCCACATCAGTATAATAGTTGCTCTACTTTAAAAATTAAATTTCCAATGATATTTTGGGGTTTTAAACTAAATACTGTGGAAAGAACGGCAAAACCAGTCTTTAGCACCAATTTGGAAAGCATTGTGATTGACAGGTAGCACACACAATTTGAAATATTGCCAAGTATGTTAGAATAGATGAAGTGCATGTCTTACATGAAGGATGAACAGCAGATGGATTAAAGCTGGAAAGCCAAAGGGAGATAAAGATTCTTCCTAGGAGAAGGAGAAGGAAAGGATTTGCTGAATGGTTTACAGTAGAATATCATACTTGCCTAATATGGGGAAACTTCTGACCATAATAATGGTCAAAGAAGGCAAGGGTTGCTCTCTCCTGTTGAACGAATGAAAGAACGAATGAAAGATAAGAAGAAAGAAAGAAAGAAAGAAAGAAAGAAAGAAAGAAAGAAAGAAAGAAAGAAAGAAAGAAAGAAAGAAATCAAGCTAGCTATAAATCGGTCATCACATCACAGCTCTATCAGCATTTCATAGTGAAAAGAATCCATTCCAGGATGTAATGAGCACCATGTGGCATATAATAACTAAAGTGCTTAGACTGAGGCCTAGGATGCGATCAGTGCTCAATAAACATTAGAAGAAATGGACATACACATATACACACACTAACAAATTCAGTTACACACATAAACCATTTATGAAGGGAAAAGGAAGAAGAAACACAGCTACAAAAGAAATGTGCACAACTTTGTATAAGGCTAAAGTGTTTATCTTTTCCTCTTTTTAGTTTTTAATTGATTATGTGCTTATTGTGGAAAAGGAAAATGACACAGAAATACATAGAGATTTTACTCTTTTTACTCATTTTATACTAATTTTTCTTTTTACTAAATTTATACTAATATTTGTTATTCCTGCAGAACTTTTCTATTTAATGTATGCATGTAAACACATGATACATGCTTATTCACTTAAAAATATAGAAATTCTATTAATTTTTATGTTAGGACAAATAAGCTCGATGTTTAATCTACTGTAGTTGAGTAAGCCATGGCTCTGCATGAAGATATTTTTGCTATTCATATCTGTATTACAACTTAATTTCTCTTAATATATGAACCACACACAGTTGACTTTCATATATATATATATATATATATATATATATACACATATATAAAACATATGTATCTATCTCTTTGAGGAACCTTATAGCATAAACAGTTTTGATAATATCCAGTGAAAGATGTTTTAAAGTGTCTCTGAAAACTCTGTATTAATGACCCAATAATGCTCTGTATGACTTTTAGAAAATGTGTGAAGTGTTGTGACAGTGTGTCAACAAAGTGTCAAATATTGTGAGAGAGAAGCTAAGAATTGGAATTATGGTGTCACCAAGTGTTAAAGCTAGAGGGACCTTAGACCCCCTGCATGTTGGAAGTGATAGGGCAGAAGCCCAAGAGGATTAAGTGATTTGTTCAAGGTCACACAAGAAGTAAAACCTGGGTCCCTTAGCAGATATCTTTTAGATTTAGGATTTTACTCCTAAGTGTATTAATTGTTTCATTTGTTCCTAACTATATTATTGGTTTGTTTTGTGCAGAACAAAAAACCCTGATTGTATAAATGAAGGGTACAGATATATTTTTGGAAGCTGAGTCATTCTAAAGGTCACCCATTTCTTATTAAGAGTACACAGCTGTCTATCCCCAATCATTAAAGTATTTATTGCACATATGAACTCTTAGACATTTTGTAGTTTTAAATAAATATAATCATACCTTACTTTCATTGAATGACATATTTATCTTTTTTCCTTTTTTTGCATTCTTGCTTTTTTAATAGACAAGCTTCTTTCTTATTGTGACATTAGATTCTGTTAGGCAAGCAAATAGAAATTATTGTCACAAATGCAGAGACACAAGCACACGTACATACACACACTCGCACATCAAAGCTCTCAGCAGATTATATTAATTCCCACCATAAGTTACAAGTCACTTAATTGAATGTTCTCAAATGTCCACTCTATAGCTGAGTAAATATTTTGAGTCATGATTTTCCAAAGTAAAGGTCTTTCAAAGCTAGGTCTTTCCCTTTTCATATACATACATACAATGGGTTATAGATGGTTAAAGGATAGTTAAGGTAAATAAGATTATTTACAGTTATACTTAATATTTTAACATTTATATAAACAAGCATTAAAATAAATTTTATACCTATTCTTCAGTGGTAAGAGAGATATTTTGTATAAGAAAATCCAAATGGATGTTTTTATGTATTATAATTTAATATTTTGAATTATGAATCTGCTTTGAAAGACAAATGAATTTCCCATTTAAATCTGAATATATATTTTTAACTGGCAAGTAAAAGTTCCATGTATTTATGGTATACAACATGATATTTTGATATATATACATTATGGAATGGCTAAATCAAGCTATTCAACATATATATGACCTCACAAACCTTGTTTTATTTTTTTTGGGGGGGGTTACACTTAAAATTAATTGCCTCAGGAATTTTCAAGTGTACAATATACTGTTGTTAATTAAAGTCACCTCCTGAAATTACTCCTCTTAACTGAAATTTTGTGTTCTTTGACCATTATCTCTTTTTGTCTTACCCCTCAGCCAGTGATAACCACCACTGTGACTCTTTGTTTCTTTGACTTCTTAGATTCTACAAAGAAGTGAGATTATGAACTACTTGTCT
The DNA here is from genome assembly GCF_045843805.1 of Urocitellus parryii. Classification (NCBI taxonomy): domain Eukaryota; kingdom Metazoa; phylum Chordata; class Mammalia; order Rodentia; family Sciuridae; genus Urocitellus; species Urocitellus parryii. The sequence continues at coordinate 210,230,750 of NC_135531.1, read as the reverse complement.
TTGGGTGCCTTTTTTTATTTCACTTAGCACAATTGTTATTTATAACAATATGAATGAATCACCAGATTCATTCATATTGTTATAAATAACAAGATTTCCTTATTTTTTTAAAGACCCAATAGCTATTGTATATATACATTCCACATTTTATTTATCCATTCTACCTCTAATGAACACATTGGTTGCTTTCATACTTTAGCTATTAAGAATAATGCTACAGAGGTCATGTTAGTGGGGATACCTCTGACATATGATTTGATTTCCTTTGGAAATATACCCAGTAGTGGGATTACTATTTCATATAGTAAGGCTGTTACTGATTTGGGGTGGGGAGACTGAATTGGATATTTTAAAATTGATTTTGTAACCATATATTTTTGAAGAATGTTTTAATCTATAATCTCAATGACCCCATCTTCATATGGTTCCTCTCATTGTTACTGTTTTGCTATTTTCTTTTTAGCTATTTAAGAGCTAACTGGTGCCAAAATGTCTTACCATGAAAATGATCAGTTCTAAAGCTTGTTTGTGTCTAGAGAAGTCAGGAGACCTAGGTTCTCTATTCTTGGCTTGTCTAATTGCAATATGCCTTCAACCAAATCGTTTGCATGAAATGGTTTGCCTTTTCTATAAAGAGAAGGCATGAAACCAGATGATCAGCAAGTTCTTTTGATTATGTTAAAGTCCTTAATTTATAATGTATCTCACTTGTATATTGATTATATTAAACTGAAGTAAGGTTTTATTTTATTATGTGTCTATCTTAAAGCAGACACACAGTGAAAGATCCAAATACGAAAGTATTGATTCTACAATTACTACATACCTGCTTGAATAAAAAAAAAAAAAAATCTTAGAATCCTTGGGCTTTTGGAAATTTGCTATCAAAGTTACTACCATCTTTTTAAAAATTTAATTTAATTTATTATTATTTTTTAAATTTTGAGACAGGGTCTCACAAAGTTGCTTCAAGCTTCACTAAGTTGCTGAAGCTGGCTCTGAATTTGCAATCCACCTACCACAGTCTCCAGAGTCGCTGGGATTAGAGGTGTATGTCACCATGCCCAGCTTCAAAGTAACTACTTTGTTCAATGAAAACAATTTGCATGTCTTTAAGATAAATTTGTGCTTAACAAAATTACTCTATAGAAAATTTTAGTTAAACATGTTAGTTCAAATGATATTCTAATTTGGATGAGGCATGGACAGTAAAACTAAAATTATAAGGCCAAACCTTGAAGCCATATATTATATTATCCCTTTATAGTATGTGGACTCATTTTTGGTGACATTTCAGAGCATGGTAATGGATTTAATAATATCAAATTTCATCCAGAAACTTTGGACATATAGTATAAACTACATATGTAATACTATGAACCTCCATAGTATTAATTAAACTTACCATACATTTTTTTGTTTGTTTTAAAGATCATTCAGACCAGACATTTCATGACTCAAAATGGATAACAGGTTTTAAGTTTTAAGGTCAATGTGTGTAGCACATTTCTTTTACATCAAAAATGGTGAATAATTTCTTATGTTTTACTTTGTTTAAAAATTTCTAACTAAAAAAATGAAATATATTTAGTTCATTGTAAGTATTTTTTGAAGTAGAATGCCTAGTAAGTTCAAATCAGATAATTAAATATGCTAATTATTATTTTTGTGTGTGTGTGTGTGTTTTCATATATTCCCAGAGTGAGTTTGAACTCCAGGGAGTATGGTGGAGAATTTTATATTCTGTTTCAGAGGAACACTCCCATAAGTAGAGGTTGCTGAAATCACATTTCTGCTGTTCTCTAATACATTGAAAATCCATGTTGTTTCCCCTATTTACTGTAACGAATTACCTGTTCTTATAGGCTAGAAGTCAGAAATCAGTTTCATTGGACCAAAATCATTGTTGGCAGGGCCAGGTTTTCTTCACTGTCTCCAGGAGAGAACCTTCTCAATTCTTTCAATTTTCTGGCATGTTCCAGCACTTCTTGATTAATTACCACCTCCTTAAATCTCTGCCTTCAAAGTCACATTGCCTCCCCACTTTCAATTCCTTCTTTTTCTCCTTTTTTAAAAAATATTTTAAAGTTGTTAATAGACCTTTATGTATGTATGTATTATTTATATGTGGTGCTGAGAATCAAACCCAGTGCCTCACACATACCAGGCAAGTGTGCTACCACTGATCCAAAGCCCCAGCTCACTTTTTCTAAGATATCTTTTAAAGATATTTGTGTTAGCATTTAGGACCCACCCAGATAATCCAGGTTAGTCTTTTCATCTCAAATTTTTAATTAATACTGCAAAGTCATGAGCAGATCAGGCAACATTCACAGGTTCCTGGAATTAGAAGCCTTTCTATTATGCTCAATGTGAATTTTATCTAAATACGTTGCCTCAGTTAAGAATAGAATGAGAGACTTTCTTGTCCATGAAACCATGGTTTAACTTCAATGTAAAGTTACATCTTTCTCCTCTATTCTTGTTATGGGTCCTTCTGGAGAGACATACTAAGAGTAGAAAAATCAGTTAGCTATAGTTGGATCCCAGCTCTGGCATATATCCACTGCTGGAGTAGAGGAAATAGCTTAAAATTTCTGCCTCTTTTCCTCACCCTTGAAATGGAAATTAGAATATTTACCTTTGTTGAAATATTTATCTTGGCTGTTTATTTTTACTTAGTGCCTCTCTCCTACCACTAGACTATAAGCTCAAGATGGGAGAAATGTAGCCTAATAGATGAATTGCCTTTTCTCCTAGCTCCTAGACGGATGTCTGGCACAGAGCAGAAAACTCATACGATTTGCACACTGAATAAGTAATTAGCACATAATAAGAGATTCACAGATGGTGGCTACTACCATCAGTGTTTTCATCGTCATCATCATGGACCACCTTTCCAATGCTCCCAGGCTTTGCTACTTACTTTTTACACTGAATCGAGTTTATTTTTCCTTTTCTCATCCTTTGTAACTGCTTGGTGATTGGCACTGAATAAAAATGTACTATATGCACATATAATATAGGGTTACATAAAGTTGATTATTTGAAAAAAAAAAACAAGAGTCTGGAACTAGATTCAAAGCTTATTTAGTGGCGTTTTTCCCCATAGAGACCACATATTCACATCTCATTGCTAATAATCCAACTAGAGATTATCTGCTGCCTCAAGGCTCTTCATGCCATACACATTTACTTTTTTTAGCAGCCATTTTTAATTATTTTCTATTCCCCTTCAAATCCTATAAAATAAGTCACATTTTAATAGTGCCTCAGAGGAAATGACTTCTGACTAACACATGAGTGTTTAACAAAGTCAGATGTACAAAGCAGATATGTGAGAAGGGAGGATGTGATTAGTGGGATTCTACAGCAAAATTTCATTGATTCCTATGAATATCAATATCAAACAACTAACCCATCTCCCAACTCAACATACGTTGGCAGGATAATTTTTCAATCATCCAATGGATCATTTAGTCTTATACCCCACAAAAATGTGTCTTTTAGAAGGATACAATTTCATCATTGTTTTTTTAAAATTTTATTTATTTATTGGATTTTTTGGGGGGTATTTATTTATTTATTTTGGCATTACAATTCTTAATACACCATTATATAATAATTTATCATATCTCTGATTATATATAAGATATGTTGACATACATACATCTTCATACATGTATTTTGTATAGTGATGAGGGTCTCCTTTCACCATCCATGCTATTCCCTGTCTCCCTCCCTTTCCCTTCCACCCCTAGTCCCTATCTAGAGGTAATCTTCCTCCCTTGCTCTCCTTTCCAACCCCATTTTGAGTCACCCCCCTTATATCAGAAAAGACATTTGACATTTGTTTTTTTGGGATTGGCTAACTTCACTTAGCATAATCTTCTCTAATGCCATCCATTTCCCTGCAAATGCCATGATCTTATTCTTTTTTATTACTCAGCAATTTCATCATTGTTAGTCAATTTTCCCATAATCTGAAAGAGTGTATGCTATGAGCTCTCTTACGTATGGTTTAATAGAGAAGGAATCACTGAAACCTGGTCTGCACTAGCTCAAGGCCTCTGGCTGCTCCTATATCCAGATCCACAAGTTACCTGAAACTCACAAAACTTTCCTGTTTTCTACTTAGAATTATAGTGTACAGAATGAAAACAGCTATCATTATTCCCAATTTACAGACTGAGCTACTGAGGTTTAGCAATGCTAAGCAACTTCTGCAACATCTTCCTTCATAGTCAGAAGGGCTTAGTTTTCTAAGATAGAATCAGACACTTGGATCAGTAGAATCATTTACTGGATTTAAATAACTTCTTTTTGTATACTGTATTACCAGTTCCTATAAATCATATGTATTGTTATAAATTAAAGCCAACCTTTCAAGTCCTTCTACCGAATGTCTCTCTTCAAGTGCAGATGTACCTAAGGTAAAGGACAGAGGGGAACAAGAAAGTAACTGAGCAGTAATCATAGATGTACTGACTTACTTGTACATTTAAAATAACTTCTGGCTGAATAATGTTTTAAAGTTCCTGAAGAGTTATGTTTTATTAGCAGGAATTTTATACAACTCCCAGATTGTTGAACATTAGTGTTAAACACTAAACAATTTTATTGTCCTATTTTATAAAAACAAAATTAGAATTAAAGAATATTTTGCTTTTAAGTAACAAAAATATAGTTCTGAAATTTAAGCTCCTATACTTTTTAATGTGCCCTCCCTATTATTTTTGCAATGTTATATAAATAAGATATTCAGAATATTGTGATTGAAATTCCTAGAGGGAGTTTTTGTGAAACTTAACAGCAAAATGTAGTTGACACTCATTCTGTGTTACCCTAGGGCTACAGTTTTGATCACAGTCTGAGGGATTCATTCCTGTCAGCACAATGAATTTTATACTCATGTCATAGGTAAATTTTACAATCCTTCTGCCTTTTTCAAGTACAAATGAATAAGAATAAATCCAGTAATAATATACTGTTTCAAATAGGTAAAAAATAACCATATCAAATAGATGTACAGGCCAAATCTGTTCTCTTTCAAGTTTGATGTTAGATTAAATTTATTGTAATATTAATATAGAAAGATGGATGGAGAGATAGACTTAATAATTTTAGTACATCAAATATATTATAGTAAATATGAAATCAGAACAAATTAGTTATGTATTAATCAATTATCCTGTAATTATAAGAAATCAGTGGCTATTTTGTTACTAAATCTTAAAAACAGTACAACCCATTATATATCATCTCTCAATTTTAAATCCTTTTAAAGTCCCAATTCCCTTTTGCCCAGGTATTAGATACCAGTGACAGTTGCTTTGAATTTTTTAAAAAAGTACGTTCTGATCATAGGTTCTCAAGAAGGTTAGATATAAATTAGTCATAAAGCCAATGAAACAGACATGAAATGATTAGGCTGTGTGATTATTTCTAAATTTATAGTGTTTTAACATTATTAGTGTTTAATTATGGAGAAAAGGAGCCAATTTTATTTTACATGATTATTTAAGACCTCAAAAATTAATGTTCTCCTTACTCTGTAATGCTGCAGTTCTAAAGCAACGTTGAAGACAACAAAGTCCTATTTGATAGTCTAGCCTTTCAGCGAACAGCTCTTCTTCCTGTCTTTGATGTAGGAATGGTTTATTTAATCAATTATTAATCAAAGTTATGGTATTCTTCTTATATATTTAGGTAAAACTAAAAGATGACTCTCCCAAGCCTTATTGCTTAAATAAAAGTTTAAATAGAATGTGAAAACATTTGACTTTGACATGGCAGACATTGGAGTGATTTAAGTTTTAGACAGCTACTCGTCTCAACTAGATGCTTAGATGAAAATTGGCTTGTGTGTGTGTGTCTATGTGTGTTTGCATGGTGTGTGTGTGCGCATGAGCACATAATTTTTTTGTGTGTGCATTTATGTGTGTGGTGTGTGTATGCATGTGCACATGGTGTGTGCGTGTGTGGGGTGTGTGCATGTGCATGCAATGTGATTTTCTGGTGGATGATGAGCATGGGACAAATTATCCAGAACACTTCTGATACCCCTCCTTCTGATAACAAAAGCCAGTATAGATAATTTGATTAGTATTTTCTTTGCACAGGTGTTAAAGTTGACAGGAAACAGCTGAAAGACAGAACATAGTGGTGCAAGGCGGGCAGCTGGACACTTTGTGCATGGAGAATCTTGAGCAGTTGGTAACATTTGGCAGCTTAACACAGAAAAAAAAAATGACTGCTAGCAAAATCTCAACTGCTGCTAATTAGCAGCAATGAACTGTGGGTAGGACAGTGCGTTTTAATGTGAGAAGATTTTTACAGTAACCACCACACTAAGGGGGGGAAGTAGAAAGAAATGCTCCCTAGCTGACCCTCGTGGCAATCCAAGCTGCATATTGCAATAATCCTGTAAATTACTATGCTTTCTTATACAGTAACTTGGAGTTAATTAGTAATTTAACATTCCTCTACACTATTAAATGTCTTTCTTGCATTATATTATGTTGTTTCATGGGCTTACCTTAACACTAATGGGGTTTTGTTATATTTTCTCAAAACAGTAACAGTGAAATAAAACTGAGCTAGAAAATTAATTAGTTATCTTTTACCTTTGATTTACCTGTTATTAACAATTAAGTGGTGGTACATATTTTTAAAGTGTTTTCGGAGGTTATGTGGAGATGAATATACTTCTATAATACATTGCTGAGTGAATGTGAATAAAAATGAGTAGTGTACATGCTTTGAGAAACTATGCCATGCATGTAGAATGCAAGGCACACGTTTATATTTCTACTCTAAGAGGTTGGGGCAATGATTTATGATGAAGAAAGGATAGAGGTAGAGAAGGAAAGTTTATTTGTCTGCATCCCCTGATTTTTAAAAAAAATTCTTTGTAAGGAAAAATACATACCAATCTTGGGCTTATGACATACATGTGGATGTACTAGAATGAAGTAGAAGTTCCTATCCTATGGGAAACATGCACATTTTGTAGCTTTGTAAATGCTAGCAGATTCTGGAGGCTTATTGGTGATGGAAAAGTGATATTCTCAATTTTAAATAATATAAATTAATGCCCACAAGAAAACTTTCAAATAGGAAACTCTGAGTTGAGATTTTTAGTAAATGAAATTATTCTGATTATTTAGACAGCATCTAAGAAGTTTTTTTTTAATTCCTTAAACAGCCACCTCATTTTCTCTGCTGTAATCCTAATTTTACTATTAAATGAAGCAAATACAGCAGACTGCATGTATGCATTTGAAAAGATCTTATGCACTGAAAATGGAAATTCTGCTGTATTTTGTATATTAAAGATAAAGAAAGTGTTTTTATTTGTCATCTCAAAGATCAATGTGAACTTGACAGAGGAACAATTTAGTAAAAGCAGAGCTTTAGAAGAAGAAAAGGTATGAATGTGTATGTGTAAAGAAATAGATTCAACACAAAACACTTCCAAAAGATTTTGTCTCTTGGGGCTCCCTCTAAAAGAGTGTCTGCTACCATTTAAAACCCCATCCTTTGCAGCTGGATTTGAACATTCCATAAAAAATTCATCCGTGCTTTAAGAGATTTCTGCTTTTCTGTCCTCTCTATTGTTAGACAAATTGAAGTGTGCACTCGGAAGGAGAGTGGCAGTGAACTGCGAATTTATTTACTCATTCGATTCTAATATTGAGAGAATCTACTCTCTCCGTTCAAAGGGTAGAGCAACAATGCAAGTGACATCAGGTCACCCAGCACTTCATAGCTACCTGTGAGATAGAATTGTTCTCCTTGCAGATAGGAAGTGACTGAAACCTCTTTTTCTCATCAATGTCTATTATGATTGATGGCTCTATGGTCACATTGAATATGCCCTTTTTAAATAATTCACAATGTCATCACCATAGTACTAGTTTATAACTAGCCTGTTATTTTTACCTTTGTTCATTCACTATCAGAAGGTTAGATAAATTAAGTACAGTGGATTTTGGTAGCATTATAACCAACCAAAGTGGAGTGTTTATTGCCCAACAACAACAAAGCACCAGTTTTCTTTCTTTCTTTCTTTTCTTTCTTTTTTTTTTTTTAAATGGGTACTCTGAATGTCTCTCAATAAAACCTAAAAGGAAATTCTGATAAAGCAGAAGCACTTGTGGCACACTTTAACTTGAAAACATACTTTGGTATTAAGTCATCATAAGAGTTTCCATATAAAAAGCAGTCACACTTCATTGAGACAGATGGAATTTTACATAAATTCTACATTTGTTTCAAAACAAATATCATATTTATTTAGTGTCTTCATAATAATTAAATTTATAGTTCACTTCCAGATATAGAATGCATAGATTGTTAGACCAGTATCTATACAAAGAAGCATTAAAAGCATATGAGAAGTAATATAACATCTGTTAGTTTCTAAATTGATTTGAAACTAGAGCTTGTAATTTAATTCTTTAAATGTGGGTATGAATCTCTGAAAGTCCTTTATTTATAGTATACATTTAGAATGGCTATTCAGCAGTTTTCACAAGTACTAGTCACTAAAATGAACAATTACATCTATTTTATAATGCAAATTCTGTTGTTACACCCTAATTATTGATAGATCAATTATGAAAATTCACAATACCAATCAAAGGAATTTATATTGTCTTAAATAACAGATTTTATTTATATATTAATTTTAACACTGTGGTCAATAATAATTCAAAATATTTTAATCATGTAAATTTCCTTAAATAATAAAAATACTTCAAATCCAAGATTAAGAATACTTATTATCTTCAAATTTAGTTATCCTATATATAATCAATCTATGATAAAATATAACATTTTTACAGATAAATAGTATGCTTAGTAGAATTGTCTTTATGAAAAAATTGCCTATGTGTTTTAAATTTTAGAATCGTAATTCTGGATATTTAGTACTCATTGATTTCATTACTGAGTTTATTTACTTAAAATAACAATTTTAAGAGAACATAAGGAACAAAAGAACATAAAGCTTATCCAAAAAAGTGTTTGATTAGAGTCTTTATACTATCATAAATAAAAGAGGTCAAACTGATAGGTGAGAATTGTAATGTGATTAGAAATGCTATGGAGTTATAAAGGTTCAGAGCTTTTCTCAGTTATTCAATTAATATTTGTTGGCCATTAGGAAATGCAGAGGTCTGGCTTTTATAGGAAACAGGCATTCTATCCTGGAAAACAGACAATGAAAAATATAAGGCTACCACACATGGCAATAAGTGCCTTGAAAAAAAAATGAAACAAGGTGATATACTAGGAGAAAATAGAGAAAAACAGATCTTGAGGGCCTTAGATATACTGGGTGGCCAAGAAAATTCTTTCTGTGTAAATGACATGAAGCTGAGAACAATGAAGATTAGGCACCACGCCTGGCAAGGTCTGGGGCCAGATGATTCTGCATCAGCAGTTTCTAAGTTTCTGCTGTGGCAGAAACAAAGACGGTATTTCAAAATTAATGGAGTGGTGAGGATAGGGCTGAGACAAGATGAGGTCAGGGAAGTAGGAAAGACCCTGGACAAGGTAGTGTTTAGATGGTAAGATGTTTGTATATTACTCTAAGGGTAATGGGATGTGACATTTGTTGACATGTTTTACCCAAAACTTCCTTGCTGTGAAGTTGCACAAACATTTAAAGATCTCTCATCCAATTGAATGGTTCTTAATTTAGGGGATCTTCAGTTGCTTTGACTCCAGTGTGGGGTGGGGTCAATAAGAATGATCAAAAAAGAAGGTATTTAACACAGTACTTGGCAAAATGATGAGTGTTCAAGAAATGTGACATCACATTACTTTTTTTTTTTTTTTTTAAGAATAAAGCATCAAAATTACTAAACATAAGTTTTGGACACCTTATCTCTACTGATATTAATTAATTCTCCTTTTTATATTAATTCAATGTCTATGCATAAAATGAAGCAAAAGTAAATGACCAGAGATTGTTACATGTTTCATGATATACTAGGAGAAAATGTTTCAAACATGTTTCAAAGAGATGTTTGAAAGAGATTCTTTAAGTAACATTTAAGAGATCCTTTACATGTTTCAAAGAGATTCTTTAAGTAACATTTAAGAGATCCTTTAAGTTGCATTTACTGCAACCTTAGGATGTCCTAGGTACATTGTAAGCTTTTGCACATTTGGCTTTGTTACCCTTATAGCACTGCAATAGATTATTATTCCATTTTACAGATAAAGAATGAAAGGGCCAGAGAACTTACAGAACATTTTTAGTCATCGTGATACAGGTAAGATTATAAAATAAGTGTTCTTTCTCTAGAAATAATATCTTTACAGCATTCAGGATTTAGTAGAGAACTTAAAAATTGAATAATTTAATACAATTAATATATACTGCTTATTTTATATTCTGATATATACATAAAATTAAACCTCAATGAATTATTGCTATCATTTTAATAAAAGGCTTTTACTGGGTTAAGAAAGAACAATTTTTATACTGGTCTTAGACTCATACCCTTAATTTTATAAGGTAATTTTGTCTAAAAAATGATTATTCTAAAATAATTTTATAAATAACTCATATTTTAATTTTATTTATCATTGCTTCTTTCTTAAACTTTGCCTAAATATAAACTCATAGAATACATAAAATATAAAAATTAATAAAATAAAATAAATTAAAAATGAGGTTTTTTTCTTTTACTGTTTTAGGGTATCAGAATTAAAATTAGGATTTAAAATATATTTCAGAGTTCATTACTGCATAAAATCCAGCCAAAAGTGGTAGCACAAAGCTTTTAAAACTAAGATTTTAGTATGATTTTTATTTTATACAGCCTTAAGTAAGTACTTGTTTCATGTTTATGGCAATCAAATAGGTGACTGAACACATAGGACATCTAAAACAAAGCTAAGAAATCAAAAATTTAATCATATGCATATACTTTGATATCTCTGGGAAGCTTAAAAATCACTTTTCATTTTAATTTAGGATGTAAAAGATGTATAAATGGAAAATTTATGTAATAGTGGAAACATGATTTCATCAGAACCAATAAATTACATTTTGTGATAACTCTTTAAAATGTGATTGAATCATCTCTAGATCTTGTATATAAAATTTCCATGACTTTCTACATAATTAGCCATCTTTTACTATGCCATTTTCTCAGGCTCTGCCTAACTTTAAAAATTCATTCTTTTAAATAATAATAATAATAAATAATAGCAAAATACTTTTATTGTATGCTCTATGTATTCCAGAACACACAGTAGAGAGGTTGGAATATAAAAGTTAACAGTAAACAATGCCTAGCTTAACAGTGTTCAGAGTTGAGCAGGTGATAGAGAGGATGTAGAACAATGGTACCCCAACACCTCCCTATCTAAATGTGCACTGGGCTTGACTTGCTAAACCGGTTGATTCACATGGTGGTCTAATTACTGTGTAAGATTGAAGTTATAATGAGACTGAAATTACAGGTGTAATTTTTCAGGAAAAAACTCAGGAATGACTGTGTATACTTGCAAAAGTTTAGCTTATGTCCTCTGTGAGCGAAAATTATATCCTAAATCCATAAAGCTTCACATTTCCAAAATGATTGCTCAACTCTGGATCACTGAAGGAGCACCAGCAGGAGAAAGATAACACCAATGCCTTATACCACACGAGGAAACACCTAGTTCCAGTATGGTCAAATGTAATAAACAATAAAAAACAAACCAACATCCAGACACACACATATAGAAACAATCCAAATAAATGAACCAGAGAATTCCACAGTAGGAATAAATTTAAATTGGGAAAATTATGGTAAATATATGGAATGATATCAATTATTTATCAGCATAAATTTCAGAGGATGAGGACAGTAGTTGACACAATGATAAGAGACTCTTCAAAGAAAAGTCTCAAGAAAGTGAAAGACAGTTCTAAGGACAACCTGTGGAGTAAGACGTAGAGTAAAATGAAAAAAAAAAATGCAAAAAAGGTGTGAGTAGGTTGGAAACATATAGCCCAGTGGTAGTTCTCACACAGCATATACAAGCCCTGGGTTCAAGCCAAAGCACTAGAAAGAAAGGGGTAAGTGGGAGAGAGGGAATAATAGGAAAGCAGGCAGTGTCGTTAAACTAAAACCATTTTTTTAAAAAAAAAACTTTACTTGTTGTCCTTTGAAAAATTTAAGAATTTTTATTGGACAAAAATGATGAGAGTAGCTTCAGAAAAATATCTGGGCTGTCTGTAGAGTAGGATTTGAGGGCCCAGTTATAGATAGGATGATACATAAAGTTAGGATTCACTGATTTAAGTTTTAGAAAGTATATTTTATAACTCTGATGGCAAAAATGAAAATAAAGTGTTTTGTTAATTTAAAATATTCTGAATTTATAATATTAAATATTTAGTGAAATCATAAGTAAAGGTTTTTCCTTGATAGTTTGAAATATCCCTTTGTATATATGTGCTTATTAATGTACTGTTTATCCATCCCTAAATAATTGTCTGAGATTCCGTAATATAGGATATTCTGGGACTAAACATTTGAGGAAAAATAGCAAATAACAGAAGTGACTGTCACCAGTCTTAACCCATGAAAATATGTCACTTATAAGAAGATCCATAATTAATTCTAGCCAGTAATTTATCAAGCTCCAACTGGAAATCTGGATCCAACCATGATTTAATGGAATAATTTGATACATGATGACTAAAATGAAGACAGTTTGGATAAAGCCCTGGTGTCTACTTTACAACAGATACACTTCAACTAGAGTTCTAATTAAGGTGAAAAATATAGTTAATGGTTTCAGAACCAAGTTAGTCTAAGGACAAATTATCAAACCCTTGCACATATGGACTCATTGAATTTAATAATTTATCTTCTAAAGCAGAAGACTACAAATATCATTGGGTCATTCCTGACACTCTTCTCCTAGACACAGCATGCTCTGTGTTGTGTAGCATGTTATCATACACCATCACATATTATTTTGTGGATATTGGAACCAGAAAAGATTGAAGGAGTTATTTGTTGACATCTTTATTTATTATAGGCTTCTCTAGGGGTATAGAAAACAAAAGTCCTGCCCTCATGAAGCTTACAATATAGTCTCAAAAGATGAGGGCACCCAAAGAGTTTGAGTGACTCTTAATTCTTTCTGACGATCTCTCAGTTACTGATCGGAAAGTTGGATTAAGAACCCAAGTCTTTGGATTTCCAATCTTTTAACATTTCTGGATTTCTAATACTCTGGCTGAGTCAGAAGACCTATGTTCTTATTCTAGTTTGCTATTCATTGACACGTTTTGGAAATGACATTTGTGTATGATATACATAAATGTAGTTCTAATATATTTAACTACACATTTTTTTAATATGAAGAAGGCAAGAAATACAAGTTTCAAAGAGTAAATCAAGGCCCACTAATGTCCAACAGAACAATGAAACAAAGATGTTCCTCAGATTAATAGGTCATATGCAGAATATTTGAAATAAACAATGGAGGGGAAATCAGTATAGTATAGCAAGTTTATCACAGAAAGAGAAGGGAAAGACAAGGTATTAGGGATTGATACTGATCAAATTATGTTATGCACATGTACAAATATATGACAGACATAATGAATCCCACTTTTATGTATAATTGTAATGCTCTAATAAAACTAACTAACTAAATAAAATACCTCTCTCTCCAAATGTTTATGTATGCTGTTACTGTTTGTGTTATACATTCTGCTGCCAGTCTACTACCACCAATCTTGCCTAATCTGTTGAGCAGTATCTTCTCTTCTAATGCCCCTAGGAGATGTCAGTTTTCTCCTAATACTTGACTCCATTCTGTCAGGCATTGAAGTTGTTACCACAGTACATTCTACAAGATAAAAATGTTATCCAACTTTCTTGAATGAGCATCAGATTCATTACTAATGCTCCCGGCAGTGTGGTAATTCACTTTTGGTGGTTATATTGTTCCCACACTGCCAAAAGTGTTTTTAAACTGTAGCTATTGGGTGTACTCTCTTATGTGAGACGTACTATGTACTATATCTTTTAGTGGCGTCCATAGTGTTACTGACTGGATTTCAGTGTTATAGAGATACAACTCCTAATTCCCTTACAACATTCTACTGCATAACTGGTCATGTATCAAAGAGATAATATCATATGCAGAATTACTATTTTCTTTTGAACATCTAGAAAAACTAGAACAAATTTATCATACCTTTGTCAATGAACTCTAACTAAACTCAAATTAAGGTTTTGAAAAACCTTAGAAGTGCAATGAGAGTAGATGGATAGTATTTTTTAAATAGAAAATTAAAGGCTTGATCTCATTGATAACTTAGTGTAATGTCAGTACTTTGATATCCATCTTGAAAGATCTTTCTTCATCCAGCATAAATAATTGTCTAGTGAACTGTAAATGGTCAGCCTACTGGTGAGGTATTTAGCTACTAGAAGACATTGATTTGCCAAAATTTCAGGCTTTCTAATGCAGAATTCTGTGTTTCCATGGATTATTTTTCTATCCAAATAATAGGAAGAAAGTAGATATTCACTTAATCTTTTCCTCTTCTGTCTTTAATTGGCAATGCACAAATATTTTGTATATATTGACAATGGAAAATATTTGAAGACAAAATGCTTGGGCTATCTCATAGCTATTAACACGTATATAAAACAAAAAGAAGTCTGAACAACTAAAAATAAAGTAACTATCTTTGCTGTTATCTAGTAGGCTTGTTTAATCAAAAACCCAAGATCTTAGATCTTAGAACTAAGAATTGATTAGGATTATCCAAGAGGTTGCTGGATGTTGCTGGAGCATGAGAATTCCATGTTGATTGTACATGTGTTTTAAAGGACAGATCTTCCATGAAAACAAAATAGAAATAAATTACCCTTATCCATATGAAAAACATTATGAGCAAGATTCGTTTTCCAAAATCCATGTTAGATGGGATTGTAGGTCTGAATGGAAGTCTCTACTTTATGAAAATTATAATTATTTTGATTTTTGTCCACAATCAGCTTGAAATGTTGCAAAACTCTGCAGGTGCTCGCTGTTATAACAAAACCATAGGAACAGATGGTGCAAGGTACAGGCCAGCTCAAGGGATTAAATGTGAGGCTTTTGAATTTTAAAATTAAAGCTAGGTGATCTTGGGAAAACCTGCCTGCCAAACGTCCTTGCTTAAAAAAATAAAAATAAAAAAGTTATCCAAATTCTTTTGACAAGCCTATTTACATTCAAATGACTGGGAAATATTAAGTAGTTATAAAATACTCTTGGCGGGGTACAGCTCACCTGACCAAATTAAAATATGAAATGTTTACTTCCATTATGGTGCTAAGTCTTTGCATGCAGGGACCCCCTCTTATGTTCAGTTCCCAATATGAGCCAATTTCTTGGGACAAGGTGCTAAATTTCTAGGTGCTAAAATAAAGATATCCTAAACATTGTTTCTTTTAAAATGACAAAGTGAAGGGATTCAGTTGAGTCACTGCTGATGAATTTAGGGGATTTATGTTCATTGCTATGGGCAGAAGAAATTGTAAAAGTAAGTTTCCAAAGTCAACATGGCCAAAGAGGTTTAGTTATCTTAAGAAATAAATCCACATTTAAAAAAAAAACAAACATCAATAGCAATATTTAAAATATCAATATTGTTGTATTTATTTGAATATTGCTACAATACTCTTTAAAATAAAATAATGCCTTATAATACATTCTAGAACATTTGAATAAATACTATGTAATGTAAAATTTATATGCATTTATTTTATTGATTCTGGGTTTTTGCAAGGTAGATACTATTATCTATATTTGCAGTTATAGATAAATTTTCTGTTACTTGATAATAATTAGTGCAAACTTGATATAAGATGGAAGAGTTTGACCTCAAAGTTCATTTTCTTCTTCAGTTTGATAAATATATTGATAATTATTAGGATTCTCTAGAGGACCAGAACCAATTATGTGTGTGTGTGTGTGTGTGTGTGTGTGTGAGAGAGAGAGAGAGAGAGAGAGAGAGAGAGAGAGAGAGAGAATGATCATACACAAAGGGGCTTTATCTTTATTAGTTTGACTTACAGGATTAGAAATCTGGATAGTCCCTCAATGGCCCTCTGCTGGCTAGAGAGTTGGAGGAACCAGTAGTTGTTCAATCCAAGAAGCTGAAGCCCTAGAAAGATCAATAATGTAACCCCAGTGTGAGACTGAAGGTCTGGAAACTTCCTACAGAATCACTGGTCAAAGTCTGCTTTAAAGTGTAGAAGAGATGGAGTCTGATGTCCTCAATTCATCATAGCAGCAATTCAAGCACCTACTGAAGAAGAATTGGATTGTATCTGCATTGCCTTCCTCTTTCTACCTTTTGTTCTATCTAGACCCCCAGCCTTTTGGACTGTGCCACCCACATTCAGGATGGGCCTTCCCCCTCAGTTTACTGTCCCACCTGTCCATCATTTCTGTAAACATCCTCATGGACACACCAAGGTTTTCTTTACTTAGGCATCTCTTAATCCAACCAAGTTCACAACCTGAAGTAACCAACACCATAACTATCATTTAATTTGATCCAATTAACAATATCCTAAGGCAAGACTTATGTGGTAGTGTCTGTTTTATAGATGAAAATAACAGAACTTTTGAGAGGGTTTGGGAATTGCAGTACATCACAAAACCATAAAATGTCAGAGTCAAGTACCATGTAAGCTACAGTTTAGTATTGTTTTCATTGATTGCTTGACTTAGTTGGAAATATGGTAGGAGAGTGAGGTATTTAAACATGTGGATATATATAGATTAGCCTTTGTCTTTTCCTCCAGAAAATCTATCCAGTGATTATCATTATGTTTTTTTTTTTTCTGGGTTAAGGTGTTTTTCATGATTATGGGTTAAAATTCTTATATTCTCTTGGAGATTTGTGGCTTTGAAGAAGTGATTGAATGAAGCATATATGGAAGATATCAATCTAGTCGTTCAAGATATATGGGCAAGGGCTGGGGATGTGGCTCAAGCGGTAGCGCGCTCGCCTGGCATGCGTGCGGCCCGGGTTCGATCCTCAGCACCACATACCAACAAAGATGTTGTGTCTGCTGAGAACTAAAAAATAAATATTAAAAATTCTCTCTCTCTCTCTCCTCTCTCACTCTCTCTTTAAAAAAAAAAGATATATGGGCAAGTAAATCATAGACTGAATTTGGAATGGTTGTATTATAAACTGTATTTCACACAATATATAGAGAACTTTCCATATTTGATTTAATCTAATGCCATTAAAATACATTGGGTCAATATTTCTATTTAAACTGAAAATCTGAAAGGTTAATTCACTTATTTACAGCCACAAAGCTGAACAGTGGTGATGTTGGAATTTATATTTTGGTACATTGGCTAAAGCTACTGCCTTATTCTACCTCCTAAGGAAGGAAAAAGAGAATACATGTAATTAACATGTGAGAAAGTGAGCTGAAATCTCATAATTGATATCTAAATGAGTAATATTAAAGTATTCTGATTAGGAGACATGGTCATTATAGTTGCTAACATTTGAGTTGAGTATTTGAAGAAGGATAGATGATGCCTGTTGGTCTAGAAAACGAATGGAGGTCAAGCAGGGAAAGTAGTGTCAGTCAAGTTGTGTAGTCATGAAAGTTCCTGCTACATTGAGAGAAAAAAATATAATATGTTTTTAGATATCTTAATGGCAGAAAGTAATCCAAGGGGGTACTCATTTATGTAGGGCAAATCTGAGGAGGGGGAGATTCAAGGCATGGGTTTATCTTGGATTTTAGATGATGACTGCAGTCAGTTAGGTAAAAGATGTCAGTGCAGCCATTGCAACAGTGCACCATTTCTCTTTAAACACACCTCTCCCCGGTACCCAGTAAAATCTTTCTAAAGTTAATCCTCAGATTACATAGGAAGGCTTAATTATATTTAGGAAAAAATATTGTTCATAATAATGTTATTCCTTTTCAAAATTCTACCTTTTACATTGTTACTATCTCCTCTGACTCCTTCCCAGTGAAAATCCAAATACTTGTTTATAAAATAAAAATCATTATCATTATTTCAAGTCAAACAACATTGTAAACTATGCTGGTATTTTTGATGGGTAGAGTATTAACTGTCAATAAATTTCATTATGCTCTTTATATATCTTTGATGAAGTTTTATTCAGAATAAAACATGGATTTTATTCATTCATTATTAGTAGACGAGTTTTTCTAGTGCCCTGAATAACAGTAACTATATTTTAACTAATAATGCTATTAAAACAGGAAAACATGTAGTAGGAACTCTGCATTATCAACAGGGCTGGAGATGTAACACCTGTTCAGATTAGATCTCTTCCTTTGCCTCCCTATAGGAATATTTCAAATATTCCTAAAGGTTGTGGAATATGAATATTTCCAATGAGTCCTCATTGGAAAATGCTATACCAAATTGAAATATGGTATACTTGCCATTATGATTCAATTAAACATGAGGATAACACTTGAAGAAATCATTATAATTTTTAAAAAGTATAGAATAAATTAACTGCCCTGCAAACTGTTAGTATAATCACCTTCCTAAAGAAATATTTTTCCTATTAACCAGATCAGCTATAAAATGTTAGCATTTTAGCAACTTTGATTCCTCATATATCATGTAAGAAGAAATCATCTTTCAGTCTTTATTTACTGTAATACTCAAAAGCAACATCTCAGGCACTTATAGAAAAATAGACTTGATGTGGGATGAGAAAAGTATATTACGATTGTGTTTCAGGTAATCTATGAACTATGTTTGATAATGTATGAGGTAACCTATTAATCATAATTTTATTATTTACACACACAGTATCTTACAGGATACCATAATAATTGATTAGAGACATTTTATTTAGTTTCTCCCTTGCTTTTCTTCTTTAAGAGTTTGTGTTCATTAACTAAATCTGTTACAGTGGACAGATTCTGGAAGGCACAGGAAATTCATTGTACAACTGAATTTCAAGACCTTGGAAAGGAATGTGTTCAGGCTCAAGTAAACCAGCAGTTGATCTGATGGTTCCAGATGCCAAAGGCCTGGGAGGACATGACAGTGGCAGAGAAACAGGTTGATGAGGTCCTGTGCCACTGAGAGCCAATTTGGTTATGATAATTGACTGACTCTCTCTTCTTTCTCCTTTCATGTACCTGACCTATCTTGTCTTAGTAAAGGTTTTTCGACTTTAATTAGGTAGTATGGTTAGAGAGATGGCACAGAACAAAAGTCTGCCAGGATCAGACCAAACCTTTCTGCTTTGTACACTACACATTTCATTGGGATGTTTTATTTGGCAGGTACAGGCTGGCAAGCAGAAGGATTTAAATTAACTAGAAGGGATAAAAGTAGGTTCAGGGAGCAATCTAAATAAAAAAAGAAGGAATTCATTGTGAAGGCCTTTGTCTCCTTGTACTGTGTCACTGGAACACATATGGCTCTTTATTCCAGCCTGCCCTATAACAAAGTCAGTGTTTATTCTGGCTGACACTTAGACATAATGTGAGCTGCAGAGTCAAAGTATCAGGGACTGTATTGAGACATTAATGATAAATGTTAGCGTTCTAAGAATACTTTTCTTCAAAACTTTACTTTCTAGGAAGATTTTTCTGTTTCTATAAAAAAAATAACTTGTCAGCCAAGATCACTTATTTTCCAACAAGAGAAGCCAGTGCCTTCAATAAAATATATATTAAGGCAAAGGTCCCATTAATAGTACAACCAGGTAAAATATTGTCTAGCATGGGAATACTACAGTAATCAGAATTATGATTTCAAGCATTTTGATTCATGCTAATAATTTTGGTGTGAAGAATACATTGTTCTAAGAAAGAAAAAATATATTATTGTAGTTGCACCCAAAATTTAAAGTGTTTCTCATTTTAAATTATTCATCTTTTTTCAATTTAGATAGAGTTTAGTTCAGTTGTGTTCTATTTTTGCAATATCTTAGGATTTTAAAATATCACCCTGTTTTGAAATGTAAATTAGTACACATTGGTAGGAGAGGGATGGATTATGAGTTATATATGGGCCAAAACTCTAATATCCAAACCATATGGTTCTAATCCAAATTGGAATCTTCTCTTTTAGTGGAAATAATTGGATTTATTCATAATTATGAAGACATATCAATTTAGGGTTTTCAGAGAACTTAAAAAGTATCTCCAAGTATTTGAGAAAATAGGTTAAACAGTTTGCTTCATGTAAGTTAATGAAAGACATAGTCTATTACAAAAGAGAAGAAAAAAGCTTTCCTTCCTAATTACATAGAATATATATCTCAATTCCAAAAGCCATTTACAGATTCAATAATTAAGGCAGAACAAGGTATTCATGGAGAGGTTGGCTGTTTTCACCTGTAAATTAACCCAGAACAAATAACATTGAACATTTTTTTTTATCACAGGTAGAAGGAATCTTTTGCAAATTTTCTTCAATTCCCTATTTTGACAAGTAATTCAAGTTACTTTTCCCTCAAGCATCCAAATATTCACTTTGAAATAAGTTAGGATTAAAAAGAATTAAAGAATATTTTTAAATGCTTATATTTTGATATATTTGGTATGCATTATTGCAAAACCTGTATTCTTCATGGTATAGTCATTAAGTTTCAACTTCTACTGAACTACAATGGCTTCTTACAAATTATTTAAATAATACAATAACAATGAATATCTTAGAATGTTTATGGGGCTGTCTAAGTATGACATATGTCAATATGAAAATTCTAAGGGTAAAAGAAATCTTGCTTTTACCTTGGTAACAACTGCCCAGCTGGTAGAATATCTCAAGTCATTTTGATCCCAGGTCAGCCCTACCATCCAGGGGAGACTATCAACCTTTACTCTCAGGACATAAAAATCTTGGGAAAAAAAATCTGAGATAGGTGAGAAGCTGTCGGAAGCCTGTGATTAGTAGCAAAGTGGCCGAGCAGAGTTAGCCAAAAAGAGTGGTTCACATTGTAGGGCAAATCAAACAAACTGCAGCTTGGAACACTGGAAGAAATGTGTATGCTGGCATTGGTAGCTAGCACATATCCTGGCATGAAAAAGAAGCAGGTATCAGTGTTAAATTTCTTAGGGAATGATATTCCAGAAGGATTATGACATAGGATAAGGAGAAAGAAACCCTTCATTGGGGAGAAGTTTACAATTCCACTCTATACAGCTGTGAAAGGTAAAATAAGATGCCTTGTTTCCTCAACAAAATCCCTGCTATCCTGGAACGTATCTTAGCTGCCTTCTCTACAGTGAACTCAGCAAACAGACTGTCCAGAAAAAAAAAAAATCATTGAAGATTGGATTAATAAAAAATATATAAAATGAAAAAAGAACATAGTATCTATAGAGTACTAATCAGAAAGGTAACTTTAATTTTAGAGAAAAGGTGTGTAATTAATATAAAGGAATGTAATGAAGCCCTAGTGAAAGCAGGTCAAAGGAGATTTTAATTTCTAAAAATAAAAAAAAGAAAGAAAAGAAAACATTTCCAAAAAGCATTAATGATATAGTAGATAGAAGTTAAGAGTTTTTAAATAAAATGTGAATTAATTCCAATTTTAAAAGGTTACAGAAAATTGTGTGTCTACATTTGTGTGTACATGTATATTGTACTTTAAAAAAATTATATATATACTTTGATATATAATGAATATATATATGTGTGTGTATATATGTGCATATTTGTGTATATATATTCATTCAGGAAAAAAACACTAACTCATATAATATTAATAAAGATGAGAAAGCCAAATAATGTTGTAGACATTTTCCAGAAAATATTAAAAACAACTAAATCTATAAATGATAAATCTTAGGTGATACATATCTTAAAATGTTTTATAACATACTATGACATTATCTTTAAATGACATATATTATGCTTAAAAAGGATACAACACAGTAAACACTCAAATAATACCCAGTAAAATTGTCAAAAACAGTGACAGTGTTCAACCCTAATGCCCCACCCTAAATGAGAAACAACTGTCTCCCAAACAATCCTGAGCCAACAACAAAATACAAATAAAAATTTAAACATATCTGGAAAACAATGACCCCATAAACTCATGCATCAGAACTCTATGGTCAATTAAAACAATGTTCAAAGAAAAATTATGCCTCAAATATGTATATTAATATGCAGGTAAGAATAAAATATAAAGCTCAAGTAAAGAAGCTAGGAGAAAGAGACCAAAATAAACTTTGTTTAGACTCCTAAAAGAAAAATGAATAAAGAAGAGAACAAATATTAATAACATAATATGGAAAATAATTCATGGAATAAATCTTAACAGCTTTTCCCTTTAGTAAGAGCCAAAGAAATCTAAATATCGAATTGTACTAATTAAACTGAAAAAAGAAACATATATGTGAAATAAAAGATATTCAAGGAAAATGAAAGATGGAATTAATATAAATACACAATGTATGAATGTGAACTCAGAAGAAAAAGAAAAATTTAAACAAATATCAATATCAGAAACAGAGAATGTAATCAAGGAGGTATTCTCAAATGAGTTGCAAATCAAATTATTTTCACAGGGAAATTTCAATGATCTTTAAAAGACAAAATTATATGAAGCAGATAGAGGGAAAATTCATATTCTTATAAGGACATTACACAGATAGAATTGACAAATGAATGTAACAAACAAAAGAGTACACCAAATGTATGTGTGTGTATATATATATATATATATATATACACACACACACTGAACAAAACATTAGGAGATAGAATTACTTTCTCAAAACACACCTCAAACAGTACTTATCAAATCAAAGAAAATATAAAAGGACAATGAAAAAGAATATAAGAATTAATAATAATCTCAGAGTTGTAAAATACTTTATATTTAATACACTAATCTCAGAAGACGTACAAGAAAATATTGATAACTATAAATACATAATATAAAAGTGAAATGTTCTGCATGGCAAGATATATAACAAAGACAGAGAAAAACATTGTAACTTAAATGACACAAACCCATCTAAATTTCCTTAATATAAAAAGAAGCTCCAGAATAACAAAATGCAGTTTACACTCAGCTAACAACAACAGATAATAATAATGCTCATATAAAAATTGTTTTAAAATTACTTACAAAAGAGAAACAAAAAAGTTCCAATAAGAAACATTTTTCATTTTTCATGTATAGCTTGGTCAATCTCCAAAGGTCATAATCTCTTTAAAGAGCACTATATTTAAATTTTCAAATAAACATATATCTTTTAACCAACCCATTCTACTAGTATGGATTCATCTTAAAGCTACAGTTTTAAATTAAACTTCCCCTCTGAAATAAATGTAACTTTGTTTCTAGTACCTAAGGAGAGATTCCTTTTATGAATCCCTTTTTTATCTTTTTTTTTTTTTTCATATCCCCCAAATCTGCTGCTAATGGTCGTTTCTGAAAGAAAGGTGAGTTGCTGTCTTTGATTGAGCTGTCCTAGAGATAAACACTGGGACAGTGCTCTTGGAGTCAATATGTGCAGGACAGCAAGGGAAATAGAATTGCACAGAGGACAGAAATTTCAAAACAGTTACAGAAACAGCAAGGGGTTCACATGATATCACAAGAAGAGATGGTTATTCTGATTATCCAAACTGGATTTAAGAGGATTTTGTAGCCCTGGTCTTAACTTGTCATCAGAAGCATGCTATCTTCAGGAGGAAGTGTGACTTTGAGCAAGGTGGTTCTCTCCCTCTGACAAGAAGTCCATCTGAGAAACTCTACTGCTGGCTCCAACTGCCCACTACCGGTAGCTGTGGGGTGAATGTTCCACTGGTACAAGGGGAGCAGGATGGGAGGTGGCTATAGAGAATACCACAGCATGTATTGCACAGACAATTGTAGGAAAATGGATTTTATTTTCACTATAAGTCTGTTTGTATCTTTTTAATTTTGCCTTGATATCACAATACATTTTTGTAATAGTCTGGGTCTAAAATATCCCCAAAAGGCCCATCTATTAAAGGCTTGACCTGCCAGAGAAGCAGGATTAGTGCATAGTGAACATTTTCAGAGATGAGGCCTAGTGGAAGGAAGGTGTTCTGGTCATTGGCAGCATGTTCTCAAAGAGGATTGTGAGATCCATCCTGGTCTTTTCTACTCTGTCTCTTAATCTCTCTCCCTCCCTCTCCCCCCATCCCCTCTCTCTCTCTTCCTAATCATTATATAAATGAATTGCTCTGTTATGCAATCCCACCACAAGGAACCACCACAGGCCCCAAACAATGAGCCCTTTGGTCATGGATTAAAACCTCCAAAATTGTGAGCCAAAATAAAGCTTTTATCTTTATAAGTAGATTTACCTCCAACATCTGTTACTGAAACCAAAAGCTGAGCATCACACTGTAAACATAATATCTGTTAATAAAAAACAATAGACAATTGAAAACAGCTACTATAAAACAAAACAATATGGAGGTAAGGGATAATTAAGGAATTCTAACATCAATTGGCCAGAGAGACACACCAATAATAATCTTCAAAACTCCACTTTGTTCAAGTTGTTCCACATTTCTCTAGTCTATAAAATCATGGTGGGGATGATGATAAGATGCTCTCTTAAAAAAAAGAACAATCAGGGCATCATTTGAACAATGCCCTGTTTGACATTGTTAACTTGATGTAGTAAGTTGATGTGTAAGTCTTTAACAGTTGCTGGGCTTTGGTCTATACAGGCCCATAATCTCAAGGACAATGAATCTGACCCTGCTTCAGATCTTTATCATGTGGTCAAGATGCTTACCTTTGCAAATAGCAGTAATTTTTCAAATACTTCTATACACTTCTTTTCCTGACACATCCACTCATAGCCTATCTATAAGAAAATTCCATTCATTCTCAATCTTCTCAGGAAAAATTCTTTCTGCGTCCCTAACCTTACTGAGTACCCAACTCCTTTTTAATTACTGAGCATCCTCAGCAACCTACCTCTGTAGTTGATATTCTTCTTCCCTGATTAACACATAGAGGTAAATATAATTGTGCAACCATGTAGCCATCTGAAATAAAATACACATTCCCTTCTCCTAATTGTTCCTTTGGGGGATGAGAGAATCTAGATAACTGCTTATTCATCTGTGAAAATTTATCAGTCATTTGAGTTTCAAGTCATCTAGCTTTACTATTCACTTTCCCACTCTTATTCTTTCCCAACAAACTAGATGGTCCAAACATTAACCTGGTAGACAAACAATAATATATGCTGTGGCAAAAAAAAAAAAAAAATCATTTCCAGAGAAAGAAAGAAGACAGGGTGGGTAGTTGCCATTCTTGATATTATAATTCTTGGGTTCTTGAGAAATTCAATATCTTTCAGTCCTTGGATTCCATGAAAAAATATTTTATTCCTTTCATTTATGTATTTGGTCAGTTCTTAGATGCTTGCCACAGAAGAAAATATACTGGCTACTTGAGATTCAAAATGCCTGCCCTAATTTTTTTTTATTTAAATATTGGGTAAGTTTATGAATTTCTTTTCAACATCATCATTAACCATCCCTTAACTTGGTACAGTGGATGAACTGTGAATGGTAATTCATTAGGTTCTTTCTCCTTGTTCTTTTACTTAATTATCTGTATCATCCTAGGAAAGTTATTTAGCCTCCAAATACCTCAATATGCTCTTATTGAAAATAATTATGATAGAAAGATTCAACAAAAATATTTGATACACAATCAAAACTTACACGTGATATGGAAAATCACTTATCCTTGTTAGATCTCATGTATTGGATTTTTTTGTCTTTACATGTTCTTTTAAAGCAGTAAAATCCTATAAATGAAATCTCACATGGACCTCTATTTCAAAAATTAACACATTATTCTGTGGTATCATCAGAACTTAAGAGAATCATTAAGTAATATCAGAAATTACATGTCAGCTGGAATTGTATATTAACTTATTGACAAGAGCAACTCATGAGTATTGAGCCATAATATAGTTTGCATAGTACAATAACATTGTCCTTCCAATTCTTTGGACAGTAAACTCCACTAGACACAGGCTACATTCATCTCTGTAATGAAGTTCCAGCATACTCATAAATTATAACCACTAAGATGGTTCCTATGAAGTATCTTTGCTATACACTTAGCTCAAATATTATATTCTCACTTCCTGTAAAACTGTCAGCATAAAGAAAACAAAAATACATATGAATACAATATTGCCTGATATCTGAAATGATCATGCCACATACATAAAATGTGTAGTCTGTCTTTTTTTTCTGGAAACATACATAATATTTATTCACTTCCTTTCAAGTTCTACTAAAAAGTCTGTGTTGCTAATGCAGGTATGTATTTAAAAATATTAGCAATCTCTTTATTTTAATTGAATCTATTGGAATTTCAATGGATCTTCCAAAAGTTTATTACTCACCAATGAAGTGTTAACATTTAAGTTTTAACAATGGTTTTCAGGTTACCTGTAGATGTTTTATGCAATAATAAGGATTAGATTGTGAATAATCCCATGAAAAGATACAGTAATCAATTGGCAAATCGCAATGGTATTGGTTTTAATCCTTAATTACTACTTCCTTTTGCTTTCTGCTTTAGATCATCAGTTAGCAAAGTCTTGGCCACATACTCAAAAAAAAAAAAAGGAAAGAAAAGAACATTTAGAGAACCAAAATGTTAATACTGAAGTTTATTTTACAGATAGTCAAAATCTAAATTGTCTTGTTCTTTGTAAAGTTGTAAATTAATGGTTTACAAAAAAAAAAAAAGGTTTAATTTGTGGGAAAGAAATCTCAGATGCAAGGAATTTATTCTTTTAAGCTCCAGAGAAATGTAGTGCATTTATCAGCTTTGAGTGGATATCATTGTGTTTATAACAGAGTGGAGGCACCATGCAATTTTGCTCCTGAAATTGGTTTATATAGATGACTGGTTGCTGTGAAGTGTGTGTCAGAGTTCCATGCAGCTGTTATGAAGTAGTACAATTGTCATCGCTTCTTACATGGTTGTTGAGAAGAGCTTGAGAGCCCAGCTCAGTCAGCTGTTGAATAGATAACCCAACACAGTTAACGTGGCATACATTGTAAAGAATTACATGCCTGCTACAATGAGCTTTGGGCCTTTGGTCTAGATAATAATCCTGGTGGGTGTACCACGTGTAGCAGCTGTCTGATCACTCAGATATAACTGACGAAACATAAAGAAAAATGTCAGTCGACTGAAAGAAAAATGCTGCTGCAAGTTTGTTTAAGGTTCATGTAAACGGCTATGTGTGTTTTTTAACCCCAACTCTCCCAAGAACTTGACTGCCTTGCTCAATGGCTAACACTCAAATTCGAGATCTAGAGATGATGACCTATTGAAAGATGGTTTTAAATACACTGGTGTGCATGACAGCATATGCTGTCTATCATTTTTGGTTACAGAGACCCAGAGTTTCTGTTTCATAGAAATTTTAGCTGTTTGAAAATCAACTTATACGTACAAGGAATAAATAGAGCAGACTAGAAAAGATAATTATTCCCAACTTTTGAGTAATGATAGTTTTTCATTTTAACTTCCAAAAACAATGAGGATGGCAATGTAGACATTTTGGGTGATTATTAATTATCATAAAAAGTGGAAGGAAATACCACTGTTTGCTGTTTAAGCATCGACAGCAACACTGGGATAATTAACATGGTACATAATAATGTCCACGGAGCCCAAAGGACATGAAAACCACCAGGGCTTTAGGATTTTCAATTTACAGCTTCTATTTTATTTTTCATTCCCTAACTTGTACTTCTGGACTTGCTTGTCACAGCCCAGATGGCATGTCACAAACATGACTAGAACTAGGAGTACTTTGATTCCTATACTCATTGGGAGGATTTAGGGATATAACATCTGCTTAAACTTAAGGATTTTTTTTCATACCAGGTAATTTATGTCTTCCAAACTAATCGTTTCATAACCCTTACTCCCACTACTAACAGCTTATTATCAACAAATAAAATAAAAACATAAATAAAACAAAGTCCTGATTTTAAGTTACCCATGTAATAGGAAACGAAGTTTTCACAACTTGACCTAATTTCAGTTTCTTATTATTTGTAACTGAATATTACAAATATGTATTTAGCATTTACCTACAAAAAGCAATTAGGGATGTTTAAATGTTAATAGTATATTCTGTAAACAAGAAATTTAATTTAGTCATTTCTCTGAGTCTCACATTGTTAAATCTAAAACTTTGTCTTTTATCTCATTATATTACAAAAAAAATCATGAATCACATTTAATTTTGTCTGACTTATTTTTTTTTAAAATAGTCATTATAGATTCAACTGAGAACTCCTTTAAACAACACACCATCTACTAGCCAAAAGAGTTTCATTTTTAAATCATTTTTATTACATATGATTCTCAGGATTGTGTTTTGTAAGCATATTTCTTAAATCAGTGTTTCTCAAAATATATTCCCAACATCAAATCCATCAGACACCAAAAAGAAGATTACATCATTTTCAAGGTCCTCTATATGTACATGTACGTACATTAAAAGTAGACAATTAACCTGACATATTAAAACATGTTATGAACTTGTGAAGAACATTTATAGATGCTTTAAAATCCAGTATTCTGTGGTAATTATTTTGCAAAATTGATATTTTTAAATAAAGCTATCCAATTACATTAATTTAGAGCTAATTAATTAAAAGCCAGGTACTAAGTTTTGGCTTCCTTCTAAACATTCTCCTCCTCTAAGTAAATATACTCTTCAAGCATTATCTTCATTTATTTTTGAAGGATTGCAAAGCACTAGAAAGGCTGCACAAAAGCAAATATTATCCTTTATCCTATTTTTATGGTGGTTAAAATTTCAACAAAATGTAAACTTTTTGAATTAAAAGGAGAAGATATTAGGAAAATATAACATGGTCACAAATATTTTTCCATTGTTCCCATAAATCAATAAATCTATTTCCCCACCTTTGGAACTAGAGTGGGCTTGTGAACAAATTTGGCCCATTAAATTAGAAAGAAGTGACTGTATGTTACTTCTGAGCCTCAGTTTTCAAAAGCTTCAAAGTTTCTGGGCTCACACTTCTGATATTGGCATGAAACCTGGGCACTACAGGATTTATGTGGAGGAAATTTTAGACGTTGTACCTAAAAGCCCAGGTTTACAAACAGATTCATGAGTGAGGCTGTCTTAAAACATGCAGCTCTGATGGAGACCTTAGGTGACTGCATCCACATGAGCGACACTGGACAAAAGTAGAAGCACTGCTCCATCCAGCTGAGCCAGCCCCACACACAAGTCATTGAAGAAATGGAGGTTATTTTGACCCACTGACTGATGCACTCTGTTGCATGGCAATATATAACTGAAACAGATGGTCATTATTTTAATAATCTTGAAAAACATTTTTGTACAAATAGTACAATAATAATAATAATAATAATAATAATAAAACAATAGCAATTTCTGCCTCAAGATGTCAACTTGTATTTCAGAAATTCTCATTTTAAATATAAGAATTTAAGTAAATATGTATACTTTTGAGGCTGAAGAAACAAAATCCCAAACATCTGGCTCTGTGTTAACAAATAATCCATCTGAATAATGAAAATTTTATTCCATTGACAGTGTTGAAAAATTATTTGTTTTTGTTTTGTCTAAGTGAAAATAAAACAGCCTGTCTTAATTGATTAACTTTTTAAGTACATTGCTGCATTTGGTCATTTGGGGAGAAAATTTATCCTCCTCCAGATGCAATAGGGTTGCTCATCATTCAACTTGATGATGAGCCCTACAGAAGCATTTCTGGGACATATTAGAACTGGTTAGAACCGTCCCGTAAGCAAAAGATAGCATTTTAAATATCTAATCTCATTTTTAAAGGCATATGTTGGCTAACCCTGAAGTTAGTCAAGAAATTGTTAAAACATGCCACTTAGTGATAAATATCCAGATTTGGGCAGTGATTTTTATAGAGAGATTTTACCTATTGAAGCCTGGGTGTATTTCTGAGCAGTAGTAGGAGGATATAGTCTGAAAGTATAATATATTTATGTCTTTCTTTTGAAAATATGTTGGACATGTATAAATTTGAGTTACTTGTTTCTTCCTTCACCATCACTTCCTGTAGAGAAAGAACATACTTCTGCTAAGGACTCTTTCCTTGAGAATCTGAACAGGAGTCATTACCAGGGCTTCATTTCAATAGGGAATGCTATCCTGTTTCGGAGCCAAATATACCTGTATGAGAAACCAAGTTCTTATTGTGGATAGAATGACACAATGTAAAGCCACCTCTCACAAAAGGAGTAAGCAAAAAGGCAAATTTAGAAGACAAGTAGGCAAACAACAACAACAACAACAAACCAGCACATTAGCACATTATTTTGGAAACCCGATGACATCAATAGACTGATTTTCGGAACTAAATGTAACAGATTTGTAGAAAAGAAGCAAAAGTCTTATCATTTTTTAAGAGTCAAAATTCTTTTCTGTATTTTGTAGGTAATTTCATTTGAAAAAAAAATGCCAATTGTTATTAATAATATTTGCAACAGTTCATATTTGTATAGGGTTACAATCAAAGCATGCTTCTCCTCTCTGGGTATATTGATGCAATTGGAAAATTTATTATTTATCTCTAACCATTAGTAAACTCTGAAATACAAGCCTGCCACAGGATTCTGTATGGCTAACATGTAAAATATATCATTCGTGAAAAAGAAATCCAGAAAGTCTTGGTTGTCAGGCTTAGCACTACACAACTTCAGAAGTCATCTATGTTCCAGAGAGCATGTGTTAAAAACTTAAAATTAGAATAAATCACAAGTTAGATATAGAAGATTATTACCTACCAATTTCCAAACACCGTTTAATTTCACAGAACTGACTGCTACTGGTGTGAGATTCTCAGCCTCCTTATTCTCAAAGAGGGCACTTGCTGTGCTCTCAGCAGGAAGCCCAAGTTCAGCAGCACATTTAGGATACAGCTAAGCTTGGGAGCAGCTACAGGTTGTTCAAATATGAAACTCTTGTTTTGAAAAACATTTTTAAATATATGTGCATGTTTTCTATAATTTGGCTTCTCGTAGAACATTATCATCAATAACCCTGAGAGTTCTTCTCACTCAACTTTACTGAAGCCCAAGTTAATTGTTAGTTAATAGAAGAAAATAATGTAAATGGCATACTTTTTTTGAGACAGCTAAACAATCATTATATATTTTAAGTAACCCATTGACCTCCTACTACAGATACACTGAAGATTATTTGACCTAGTATTTCAGTAACTCATATATGTTGATTCATTTATAATACTCTAACATTATTATAACTATTATTATATATATATTACATATATTTAACATTGTTTAACCAAACAACAGCACATGGATAAGCATAAATACATTCTCTCATTCACTAGTCAACAAAAGTTTATTGAGCAATTACTATTCACCAACCTCTCTTAAAAGCTAGGTAGATAGGAGAGAACAAAACAGTGTCACTGCTCGCATGAAGCTTATATTTGTCTGGTGGAGAAAAGAGCCAATAAAAACTAAATAAGCAGACTCATACACATGCAAAATCATGGACCAATGAGTGGTAAAGAATGATAGAAAAAGAGTGAAAAGGGGTATTATTTTAGGTAGTGAAGGCAAAGAAGATTCCTCTTCAGGAACATCTTATCACAAAAAGTGATTCAACCAAATAACCAGGGAAGAAGTATTCCAGACAGAGTCCTTGAGAGGAGAAAGTTTGTGGAATTTTCCAGAAATGAGAAAAAAGATAAGTGAAACTGAAATAATTTCCTTCCTTCCTTCCTTCCTTCTTTCCTTTTTTCTTTCATTCTCTCTCTCTCTCCCTCTCTCCCTCTCTCTCTCTCTCTCTCTGTTTTTGCTTTTTGCAATTTTGCCTGATTGCTTTAGAGCAAATTTCCATTTTATTTTAATTAACTATATCACAATTTTCTGCTTCAGCCTTCCTTCAATCCGAGTTATCCTATGCACTATTTTCTCAATCACTCCTAATCCCTCTACATGCTTCTGTACTTGGGAATGTCTACACCACACATAGCATTGCCAAAGCCCTGCCCTCTGGGATAGACAATTAAGCTATCTGAACCCACATGTGCATCCTATTGACATAATTACTCTTCAAAGGTGCTTTGGACATGGTCACTCACCATGGTTCTCAGATCTCATCATGCCATTCGGAAATGTTTCTGCCTTGATTTGTGCATTTTGATTTTCCCCTTTGGAAACATTATTGTAGAAATTCCCTGGTTGATCTTTCTTTGGTCTCTTTCTATTTATTGCTCTTCTTGGTAAATGACAGTTTGAATTCCAGCCCTTTTCTTAAAGGTTCTGGGTCCCTGCTCTGCAAACTGTTGTCATTGTCAAGCTCTTTCTTTTGTCATATAAATTGTTGACAAAAATGTTAACTCTGCCAGATTTCAACATAGGCTTGTTCTTCCCCTAGGCTGAGGATAATCCAAAGAAATGCAAGTTTTTAGGGTGTAAAGGATTATTATCTGAAGAGGAGCAACATGGTATAAGTCAACACCACATGATGCTATCATTACCACATCAAATTTTATTGTTTTTGTTGTACATT
Organism: Urocitellus parryii; assembly: GCF_045843805.1. Classification (NCBI taxonomy): domain Eukaryota; kingdom Metazoa; phylum Chordata; class Mammalia; order Rodentia; family Sciuridae; genus Urocitellus; species Urocitellus parryii. The sequence goes on along the minus strand of NC_135531.1, from coordinate 210,198,108 downwards.
CAAACTGTCATAATTGCATATTTGTTTTATAAAATTGGCATTGCTATTAGTGGAAATATTTTCAAGTTATCTATAACTAGCTTCAGCATCTAAAGCATGTCTACCATGCAGGTCTTCACATGTTGAACAGCTCTTAAAAGCAAATAAGTTAACCTCAGAATTCTGTACAGTGTTACCTTTTCCTATTATATACATTTGTCATGAAGCATAAAACTTAGTTCTAGAACTATCCTTTATAGTAATAGAAATTTGTTGTAAGAGTATCCTGAAATGTAGTATTTTATTTAATAGTTTGAAATAAAATTCATGTTATTTCCTTAATCTACACACGTAATATTTAAACTATCCACATGACACAGTAACTTTGATTCTCCAGGAAAAACAGAATACTGTTATTTAAATATATTCACTTCAATAAGTAGATTTTTGGGCATTGGGCAATATAATGAAATGGTTAAATCTTTGCACTCAGTAACTAATCACCATGAATATGACAGCTTTAAAGCAGGTGAATGCAGGTGCTTGGGCTGGCATTAGATCAAATACTAACAATGTAATCAGTGACTGGACAAAATGATGTGCTAGTGTAGGTAATGTTTCAAAAAATCAACAAAATCCTCCTTCAGTTTATATGACACTTCCATTTTGAGTAAATCAGAGATCATTCAAATTTTTAAAAATAAATTTCTATTTAAGTAGAAAACAGAGTTAAGTTCCAGGTTCTGATAATTATAAGTATTTTGATACTTTATTTTTTAAAAAGTTTGGATTTATAGTAAATTCAAAAGTTAATAAAAATAGTTTCATTTCTCTTATTTTCCATGTTATAATTACCTTACATTAGCATTGTAGTATGTTTTAATTGATCAGCTAATATTATCATTATTATTGAAGTCTATAGTTCATTTGGATTTCCTTTATCTACTGTATTACATACAGGATGAGTCTAGAGCATCTTGTAGTGGCAGAAAATCTGTGTTCAAAAATAGCAAAATGAAACTCTGCATTAATGGGGATAAAACAAAGGGACATGGGAACCACTTGAAGGAGATCCCAATGACCAAAGCTGGTATATTCTGAGCAAAATAAAGTATTGGTTTATAAGCCAAAATATAAAGCTAATAATTCCGTACTGATGCACATATGATTGATGAATAGCTAAGTAAATGGAGGATGGGGGGTCTCACATGGGGGAGGATTTCAAGTGATTTATTTAAATATTGCATCCTTAATGAGAGACAGCATAAATCTGCCCCCTGAAGTGTTTTTGCCTAATGTGTTTTCTGTTCCAGTACCCTTCCAAGGGTAACGCATTACATTTAATCCTAACTTTTTCTTATGCGCCCCTTCATTGTGACAGTTCCTCAGACTTTGATTTTAATGACTTTCAAAGCTTTGTGTTTTGTCAGTTTGAGAGGATGCTCTCTTCCTGGAATTTGATTGAAATTTATCTTATGATTTGACAGAGGTTCGAGATTTGGGGAAGGAGGTAAAAAGTTACATACTTTCACCGTGATTTATCATTAATGTACTGACCTTGGTTCATTGGCTAAAACAGAGAATTTATCAGATTTCTCCTCCTTAAAGTTACTCATTCTACACCCCACCCCCAGTCCTTTCCATGTTGTATTCTTTGAAAACAAGATATGTGCACACTTAGGTAGTGGAGATTTATGCTGTCACTAAGGATAAAGTTGTTTCTCATTAATAGTGAGGTATTGGGCTGGGGATGTGGCTCAAGCGGTAGTGCGTTCACCTGGCATGCGTGCGTCCTGGGTTTGATCCTCAGCACCACATACAAACAAAGATGTTGTGTCTATCGAAAACTAAAAAAATAAAAATTAAAAATTCTCTCTCTCACTCTCTCTTAAAAAATATTTTAAAAAGAGTGAGGTATTTATATAAATTATATGAAACCCTCCTCCATGGTAGATTTTCATCCCTCTCCATTTACTTAACTATTCAATCACTTATGTCTATAAGTATGGACTTATGTATATTAGCTTTTTATTTTTTGTTTCTAAACCAGCACTACTTTAATTTGCTCAGGTTTGTCACTAGAAGCTCTTTCAGTTGGTTCCTGTGTCCCTTTATCTTATCCATATTAACCTAGGGATTTTTGTTTGTTTGTTTGTTTTGTTGTTTTTGAGCATGACATTTCTGACACTACAAAATGATCTAGGCTCATTTTGTATATTTTATATCCAGTATTAGATTCAGCATTTCCTTTAAGCATCTTTGATTCCTTTTATGTGGAGAATGGTATGAGAAATTATTGTTAGGTCTTAGGCATGTTCATTAGGGTTCACTGCATTGCTTCTAGGCCCTCTTCAATATACTAACAACTCCCCCATGCACATTTATGTAACTATGTGCTTCTAGATTAAGCTAAAGATGAGGACAGAGTGTTGTCTCTAATTCTTAACCATTACCATATACCAGTAGCATGGATCATTCTGGCTTCCCTCCCTTGCACATTTCCACTCCAAAAATGAGAAACCTGGGTATGACACCCATTGTCCATTTACATTATTATCCAGGGTTCAATATAGCAATACCAGAATTGTTGACACACATCCCTTTGTCTTTAGCCACACAGACTTTATCCATTTTTAATCTTAAGTCAGCACCTTTTCTGCCCATGCCCTGCCTTGTGGCATTTCCATAGGTTTATAATACAGTTAGATTCATTCTCTATATACTACTTTGGAATCTGTAACCTCTGAATAGTTGTCTTATAATTTGAACATATTAAAATTTACTCTTTTTAGTGGAAAGTTGCATAGGTATGGCAAATACATAATTTCTTTTATTACAGTATTATAGAGCATATTAACACCACTCTAAATATCTCATATTCCCTACAACTTATCTATTCAATTCTTCTCCCCAATTTTGAGGATTTCTTGCCTGCACAGAAGTCTATGAAATCCCTGAGCTGCACAGAACATGACAGAATCTTCTGCAAATCCCTGGTTCTCACTGCTAGATGACAACAGTGTCTTTCCATCAATATGGCAACACTACACATTTCCTAAACAGTCTCACTCTATTGAGAACCACTGACCCACTAGAAATTCAATGTCCATATGGCAAATAAAACTCCCTTTATGACAGCATGGGCAAATTCTGTACAATTTGCTTTCTTTCTCTGGTTTTACTATAAATCTATAAAATAGAAATTCTATATTCTTATAGGGTTCTACACCTTTTCCTTGTCATACCCTTTAGTCATCCTGGAAATAACTGAGCTATTTATTATTTTTAAAAATATGAGTAATATTTCAGTCTACAATTTATGACAAAGAAAATATGATGAAGCACAAAAATGTATTCTAAAATATTTAAAATATGTTATATTAGACTCTTTTTGATATTGTAGGATAAATATAGCAAACTAAGAAGATGCTGTAAGGGTGAATTTGGGGGGTCAGTCATGCAAGAGGAGCTTAAAATTTAGTACCTAAAGAGAATTTCTCTTGTGTGGAAGGAAATACGTGCATTTTACTCTTTGTGTGATTTTTAAGTAATTTTATTTTACTTTGCAATTACAGTCATTATTCTAACAAGAACTGACCATGATTGCTGAAGGCAAATAATTTAGCACTGAATTTGAGTAAGTTTGAATTCTACCCTCAACATTAAGAAACTTATGGTGACATATAAGGATAACACAGTTATCAGAATAGAATTCTTACAATTTGTGTATAAAACATTTATTAATATACAATATTTTTTGTCTTCTATGATATCTTGCCATGAGGCAATCCATGCAGACATTTAAAAGATCTTATTATGAACATAGAACTCTCCATTATTTTGTTCATTGAACTACTTATTTTTTTTTACTCCAATTCATTGGGTAATCTTATCAAAACGTATGGTTTGTACTATTGCATTTTTATACTTAATAGTCCTCAAAGAGACCCTTGGTCTTCTCCATAAGCCTGGATGCCCACACCCTTCTCATCATTAAAAACTGAACACATCAGCTTCTTCTCATAGACCTCATGAATTTAGAAGGTCTTTCTCCTCTAAAACTCATCCTCAGATACTGAAGATGATCACTTAAGAGTAGTTGGTTTTTTTTTTTTTAAATATTTTTAGTTGTAGATGGACACAAAACTTTTATTTTTTTTTAATTTTAGTTCTCTTTTTTAATGTGGTTATGGGGATCAAACCCAGTGCCTCACATGTGCTAAGTAAGTGCTCTGCCACTAAGCCACAACCCCGGCCCCTTACGAGTCATTATTTATTATTTTTTCTTCTTTTTTAAAAATCTAATAGATGAAAAAATCCAGTGGATTTTACCTCGATATATCAGTTTCTGGCTTTCTATCTCTACTGTTACCACTTCACTTCAGCCCCTTATCATACACACATGCAGTAATGACATAGATGCTCATCAGGTTTCTCTTGACTATTTTAAATTCCATTTCATTTAGCAATAATGCCATTTTCCTAATATGAAGTTCTGCTCATATTGCTTTAGATCTTAAAATTTTTCATTATACCCCACTGTTGAGTTACATTCCAAACTTCCATGATGATTTTTTGCATTTCTTTAAATATAACCTTGGCTTCGAGCTACTAAATGCATGAAGACATGGTCTACTATTCCTGAGTAATCCACATGGTATTATCATGGCCTTGGATATATTACACATAATACTTGAATTGCTCTGTTCTTTCTGTGATCTTCCTATTCACTCCCCTACACTAACTAGCGGAGAATAATTGGTTATTCTCTAGTCACTGTCTCAGTTACCCATTGCCTTAATAATGCTGTGTAAGAAACAAACACAACAGCAAATCAGTGAATCTACATGGCTCTGTGGATATTGCCTGGACTTGCTCATGTATTTGAATGTCAATGGGAAGGCTGACATCAGCTGAAGAAACTTGTGCAGTCCATGTTAGCCATGTGTTGCTCATCTACAGTAGGCTAGTCTATTCTCATCCTCATGACACTAGCAGAAGTACAAATGAGGACAAGTAAAAGGTCTACACTCTCTTGAGACTTAGGTTCAGAAATGGCACTCTGTCACTTCTCACTTCTAATTGACCAAGTAAGTCACATGAGATGAGAAAATATACTTTGCCTTCATGAGGAAAACTCCTGAATAATGTATATTCATAAAAAGGTAAAGAATTGTACTAATAAATCACTTTATCATGACTATATTAGACCATTTTTCATATTTTATTAAAATTAGTTTTTACATGCTCAATTATGTCATGTTTCTTGAGCTTAAGTAGGGTGCCTTATTTAAGTCAATGTTCCACAGATATGTACCTAATGATTCTTAAAAGATATTTATTGAGTAAAAGGTTATCACAATGTGATTAAAATCTAATATATGACATATACTATATATTATGTAATACATTTAGTGAAAAATAAATATATATATAAATACATATATAACATGTTTAAATGTAATGTTTTAATAATTTTCAAAATACTAAAAGTCTTCAATATCTTATGAGGGATAGAAAGCATTTTTTTTAATTATTAGAGTAATCCTAAATATAACACTGAATGCATAACATTATACCAACTAGTAACATATGACAATTAACATGGTCAAAGACATTGTTATGTTTTGTATTTGTTTTAATAAGTAATTATAATAGTAAATTTATAAATTTTAAGGCTTATACTACTAAAATATAATTAGTTCTCATTTTTTGTATTTATATTAGTCAATTCTCTATGAAAGTGAATTAGACTACACATGACACTTTCCACTTTTATTGATCATTGCTTAAGTTCATGCCTGAAAAGTCCAGGAAAATATGAAAGTCCCCATTTTACAGAAGCAAATATTTATTCTTGATAAAAAAGAAGAGAATTTATACAGAACACAAAAGATTGTTATCATTTTCCCCCTCAGTAATCAGGAAAAAAAATGAATATATTCTAAAATTGTTGTGTAGTGACACATCTAGAACCTTCAAAATCTGAGTAAGATATAAATTTTAAATTTCTTTTAAATTTAGAGATAAATTTGCTTTGAAAATTGGTCACTGCTAAAATAACTTTATGCTGCATGTGGTTTAGTTATTAGAAAACACACATTATAAAGGAATATTAGAACACCTAAAATTTCTCTCCATAATGATTCCCTATTGTTTCACTACTCACTCCATTCCAAGAAAGGTCAGCTGATGAGTGTTTTTGCTTTCTCTTTAAAGTTAGTTAAATGAAAGTACTTTAGAAATCTATTCATATTTCAAGAAAAGTCGGATATTGCATGGCAATAAATCAGAAGAATTAGATAGATAGATAGATAGATAGATAGATTAGATAGATGGATGGATGGATGGATAGATAGATAGATAGATAGATAGATAGATAGATAGATAGATAGATAGATAGATAGATATAGATATGTGTAGCTTGGTAAGAGAAGCTGCCTTGACCACTGTTTCAAAGCTGATCTTTGGAAGGATGTAGGGAATTAGAGACCTCACATTATGGGAAAGAGTATGAAGTATTACAAGTTCCTAGAACACTGACATGATAGTATCTATCACAATTGAAAATGCCCAGGGTTTCTCAATACCCTTAAGACATCTTTCATACAAAAATGAAACAAAATTTTTTTTGTTATTTTTTATGCAGTGGCCCTCAAACCAAAATCATCTTTAGTCTTTAAAAAATATATATATATGAATAAATGTGTATAGCCCTACAATGAATGAAAGCTATGTGTAGTGATCTATCACACTGCCCATGAAATATTACCTTTATAAATCATGTTGCAGAGTAAAAAATATATTAAACTTTAATTTTTGCTAAAACACTATATGAATGTCTATCTCGGTTTCTATCTGCTTTTAAGTATCATGATGCATGTGGATAGATGCATGTGGATAGTTCTGCGTTATTTTGTTGTTGTTGTTGTTGTTCCATCAGGGAGTGGAGCTCAGATAGCATTGTTAAGTGCTGGCTTATTTTTATACTTTTCTTTCTTTATTAAATTTTGTATCAATTAACAATTTACTGGTTTTTTCAAAAACTTATTACTTAAAAATAATAAAGTAAAAAATTAGAAAAAAATTCTATCTTAGTAGGCTCTTCATTAGAGGAGCATATAAAATGTTTGCTAGATCAAACTACAGAAAAACTACAGAAAATTTTTGATTGGAAATTTTTTTAAAAAATTGGTTCTGTTTTACTAGACTGCCTCCTGGTTATAAATGGCACCTTATAAGAGCTTCCTAACTGGTGTCTGCATCTCTCCCCATTGCTTTACCTTGTTGTACTTTATGTTTTATGTTAAATCTGCGACCATTTTTTTCCACTATTAGTATTTAAGAAGTTGTCCTGTAAATTAAAGCAGGTCTGAGAATTAAACTCTTCTTATAGTAAATTTTTTTTTTGTTGCTGGTTATTTTAGTCACTGCACATTTTTCAAAGCTTGAACTGGATCTCAAGAATGGCCCACATTTATTCATGGAGTCCATGTTACTCTGAATTTTTTAGTGTGCTCTTTAAGAGAAATGCTCAGGGTTACTGATTTCAGATCCTGGGCTTTGAAAATCTCCATTTTAACCTATCCGAATTCTAACCCAGCTAATTTTTGTGTCTCGGCTGAATCTTGCCTCAAGTAGTTAGTATCTAACTCTTGAATTATGTTACACATGTGATAAAAATATGATATCTGGTTTGAGACAAGTGATGAAGCTAAGAGGTTGGTAGGAAGGGAGAGATTATTAAGAAGGCCTGAGGGAGTGCAGAAAAGATTGCAAGAATTAGTCCAGGTGAAGGCCAAAGAATATTGATTATTGTGTCTAAGAGCCAGACTGAAGAATGACCCAAATAATGTTTTTTATTTTTAATTCATCTAACATCAGAGTATAAATAAATGATTACCTAATAATGTTCTCACCAAAATTCAGTATCAGTTTTTGAAAGCTTCTTATGTGATAAAGATTTTATAACTATTAATTCATTTAATATTCAAAACAGTCTTATTAAATAGGCACTATTATTGTCATGCCCAGTCTATTAAGGAAAAAAGCAGCTAATTAACTTGTCCCCTCTTACACAATTAACATGTGGTAGAGCTGAGATTTTTAACTCAGAAAATCTAGTGTTTGAGTCCCAGCTATAGGGCAGTATGCCAAGAAACACCTTCTCTTCCCTATTCCAAATCTTATTCTTCAGATCATCATAAACTTTAGGATTGATGGCCATGTCCTTTCAATACCAGAACTCCCTTTCTCTCAGTGCTGTATATATCAGTTAGGATGATAGAAGGAAGCCAATTAATTGAATCTATTCACGTAAAGGTAGAGAGCATTAGTCACTAAACCCTCCCAAAGGTATTTTCATTTTTAAAGAGAATGCTTATTAAAACAAATTAATCCCTCATTGGTGAGCTGTCCAGTTGTGTCAAACCCAGAAGAGAAATAATTTAGAAGTGAAAGAGGGGAATATTTTTAAGTGGAAGTCACTGCTCACTAAACCAATGGTCCTACAACTTTCTTAAATTACTCCTATTTTTATTTACCAACTTAATTCTACATGTTCCAACTCAATTTTTTATGTGTTTTGGTTTATTGGTTTTTCACTGGTGTTCTCAATTGTAATAATAGTGAGTATTCTGGAGAAGTAGAGAATGTGAAGGAAATGGAGACTGTAAAGACTGTTGAAGGAAATATAAATAGCAATTCTAGAGGACCACATGCAGACTCAGGGTAGATGGTAGGGAAATTATATATAAATATAAAACATTGATTTATTAATATTTTGAAATTTTTGATAACAGTAATAATTAGCTATTTTTTAAGAACTGCATTATTTGAGGACCCACGATGTATTATCATTAAGAATGTATATTCATCTTGAAGTACTTACAAAAAAAAGGTAAAATAAAATATGCAAACTAACCAGTTTAGTTTAACAACTACAAATTACTAATATATATTAAATTAAGTCAGTTAATATCTTGAAAAATAAACAAATACTGCGATCCTGAAATATTTTGTATTTCGACCTACTCTCAGGAGGGTATTTCTGCAAGTACACTCACTCAGCATATTTAAATGTTATCACTGAAATCTACAAAAGTAGATTTATTGTCGAGAAGCATAGAATGAAGACTAAAACCACACCATTGATGGAGATTTTAAAGAAGTGTCTTTTATTTAAAACTACAATTAAAATTATTTCATGAAATATAATATTTCACTTATCATTCCATTTTTTATCTTTTCTCCAAAAGTTCTAGACAAAACTTCCAAAACAATAGAAAGCTTTTAGCAGCATTAACTTTATTGAAATTTGCAAAACATGAAAGATACAGGAGTCAGATTAATGGAGAACACATAAGTATGTGCACCTAACAATAATCTTTTCATTTTTTCTGCATCTTTGCAAAGCAGCCCTGCACTGAGAATGTCCTTCAGAGTGTGAAATTGCCCCATGGTGTTGTTGAGCTAGTCAAGACTATTTTATGGATGTGGTCATCTATCCTGACTTTCTCTTGCTCTGATAGACTCTGTTCAGTTGAGAAAAAAAGAAAATCATCACCTTTATTTTATGAAACCTTATTCGGCCAAGTGGGTTTAAATGTACATGCTTATCTGTCTTCCATTTTAAGCAAAATTTGAAAGTTTAAGTGGTACTCAACAGAGCAAAATTTAATTTTAAGAAGCAATAACTTTATTTTTCACATTAATATTGGCCAGAACTTTACTGTTATGAGAGAGCCAGTCACATTGATACTAAACTTGGCATTTAAGAAACCCACCAGTCACTCCTCTAAATTGTTCTTTTGTTTCTAAAATTCCTAACACTTGCATCATTGATTTAAGTGTCCCCTGAAATGTGTAATTACAAAAACATTCTGAAAATTAAAATGCTTATATTATTTTTACCCATCCCCATTACTACTGAGGTGTTAAAATAATTTATTCCATTATATTAACAATTGCTTGATGCATCAAAAGATAATTTGCCATGTAATTTTGTTAAACCTGAAACTGTAGCATATTTTCTTGATAATACCATTAATATATCAAGAGTAAATAAAATGTTTAGTGGTAGGCACATTAATTATCGCCTTCATCTATCAGTGTTTAAAACTTAGAAATAATTAAATGTGCTTTAATAAGATATGGTTCTGAGAAAGCAGGATCATTTATGAATTGCTAGAGGTGCGTGGAACTGCGTTTCCCTTGAGAGACGGAATTTATGCCTAACACCCCGCTGATTGTTCAGGAGGTAAAGAACCAATAGCTGCATGTACAGAGGTTTAATTTAAAGTGTGTTTCTCACTAGGCTGCTCACAACACTTAATTAAACTCTGCTGTTTTGGCAATGACAAATGCTGTAGTGCAAAAGGAACCCGAGTCCCAGTGACTGAGAAGCTTTTGTAATTTCTTTCATGTGCACTGGCAGCCAGATCCAGGTCAAAAAAGAAAGCGAGAATAAAAGAAGACATATTTAAGGTGTTTGGGCAAAGTTGCCAGTTTTAAGCATCTATTTTAGGTGCCCAAAAGTACTGCATTATTTAAAGGATTTAATCATGTGGTGTTTGTGGGAAATATGGCATGTGACTGGGGAAAACAATTTAAAGACCATTTCTAAATCATTGTTGCTTTGGAAAATTTTTCTTTTTTATTAATATTTATAAAACCTGACAAAAATAATCAATTCAAATTTAGACAAATATACAGTACTTTTATTTCTAGGCAATACCTTATTCTGTATTTATGTATATATTTTTATATTGTTTATATAAATTTAAGTTTATTTGTGTGTACAAGATTAAGGAAGTCTATTATCTGGATCTGATTAAAAAAAAACCCAAGGTTTTATACTTATATACAATTCATTATAATGTGAAGCCTAGAGAATCAACTTTTATAATTCTTCCTGTTGAGATGCATAGTTTGAAAAGTATCCTCGAAATTGCTTTGTATAAAACCATCATCTCTTATGCACAGGATCATGTGAATAGGCAGTGCTTCCAGTAAGGTGCAGAACTATGTCTCCATTTTAATCTTGTTTTCATCCCTAAGTGAGAACAAATGTAACACAAATAAAATATTGGAAATGATAACAAAAGTAGCTAATTGAATATATACTATGTGTCCGAAACTATTTAAGCGTTTTTTTACATGTGCAGACTTATTCAGTTCCCATGACAATGTGTGCATCCAGATCTTATCATTATCTCCACTATACAGATCTGAACAATGAGGTGCAGAAAAATTAGGAAACTTATCCAAAATCACAAATTGATACAGCAAGGATTCAAACTCAAGTAATCTATATGTAGATCACATATCTCTAGCCAGTGTACCACACTGCCAGACTAAAATATTACAAACTGCACAGAAATCTAATCAAAGAGAAAATTGCATATACATGGTAGTTATTTTATCACCTAGCATTAGTTTCTACTCTTCATCTAAGACTCACATTTGCTGTAATAAATTTTAAAATCCTCTAACTGCAATCTAGGCACACAAAGTGAGGCCCAGACAGGGTAAGGAAATGCATAGTATTTCAGAGATAATCAATGATGGGGCTAAGAATAAAACTAAGCTTCTCTTTTGTCATTCTTTTTTGCTTTCCAGCATACCATGATTCTTTGTCTTTCTTTTTCTTTCTTTTTCTTGATAATGGTGATTGAACATGGGGCACTCTGCCACTAATCTATATCCCCAGGTCTTCTTGTTTTTTATTTGCGATGGGGTCTTGCCAAGATATTCAGGCTGGCCTGAAGCTTGTGATCCTATTGCCTCAGCCTCTTTAGTTGCTGGAATTGCAGGCATGTCCCATTGCACCCGTCATTTCCTCACAAATTTGTTGTTATTGTTGTTTTGCTTGTTTGTTTGTTTGTTTTAGTTCTCATCAGTTATACATGACAGTAGAAAGCTCTTCAATCCATTGTACACAAATGGAGCAGAATTTTTCACTTCTATGGTTGTACATGAAGTAGAGTCACACTTCTCCATTCTTGATTGCTGGCATATCTTATCTCCAAAGCAAATATGTATACTGGTTATTATTAATAATTACAGGTTAGATTTATTTAGTCTATCATTCTATTCTTTATTAATGAAAATATGTCCATAGTGTAAAATGATGATATCTTTTTTTTTTGCTTAACTGAATATTGTAGATAAATTTTATATCAACATGGTGTTCAATACAGGTTCAAAATATTTGCATGAACTCATTTTGTTTTTATCCAACTTGTATCAAGTAGACACAACTTAGATCATAGAATCATAAAGATTTTTAGAGCATGAAGAGTATAGTTCTCATTCCCTAATGGGTGACCTTTCATTCTTACTTAAAAAATATACAGGGTTAAAAATCTCAATGCTGTAATGCAGACTTTCATCTTTGCACAGTTCCAAAAAGAAATAACTTTTCTGTCTTATTTTAGGAATTGGAATCTGCCACATTTGTTAGACAACCAGGGATCAATGTTGGGTAGTATTCATGAAGTTTGTTATAGGAAAACAAGTAACAGGAAATATCATATATAGAGGAAAACATAATCAGTCTAACTCATTTCAGCCTTAGATTTGGGGCAATTCTGGAATATGCTGATTTTAAAACTTTATAAAAGAACTTTCTATAATTAATTCACACCAACTATTAGGTTTTTCATGTACATAGACAAATTCTTGAGCTCTAACTAAGGGCCAATTTTATGTCTTGGTATTTAGCAATTCATGGACAAATATCACACAAGAGAATGAGGCAAAATTCCCCGCCCCCTCTCTCTCTCTCTTTCTCTCACTACTTTGCGTATTCAATCTGATGGATTCTAAGATACAATACTGCCCAAATGCCACATTTGTAAGGCTGTGCTGGGACAGGTGAAATAATATCTTTTTGATCAGTGTAACATACAAATCTCTCAACTGAAACACTGTTTTAGTCCCATTCATTGGCAATAAAACTTATTTATTTTTGTTTTTGTTTGTTTCTTTTTAGTTTTAAAAGGGTACAAAAAACACCACACTTCCATTTTCCACCTCTTTACATTCAGTCAACTTCCCATTTAGTAAGTTGTCTGTATGTTAAACTCATTCATAATTCCCCAGTGTAATATTTTAATTAAATTATTGTAGTCTCCATAACCTACTTTTTAAAACTTTGTAACATATCCATTTGATTTTCAGTATCTGAAAGTCATTTATATTCAAACTGAAACAAATCAAAATTCGCTTTCTCTATTGTAAGGACTACATTTGTTAATCAGGTAATTATATCTCACTTTGGCTTAAATACACCTTCTCACTGATTCAATTTTTGACTATCCTAATATTATGGTTTGAATATGAGGTGTTCCCTAAAAGCTTATGCCCGAAAAAATACAAGAAAGGTCAGAGGTGAAATGATTATGAGGGATGTACCCCAATCAATGGATTAGTCCACTCATGGGGTTAGTAACTATAGGCACATAGAGTGTGGCTAGAAGAGGTAGGTCACTGGAGTTGTGCCTTTGGTGTTTATATTTTGTCTCTGCTTTCTTGTTGCTATGCTGGGAGCTGATTTCCTCCTCCACACTTTTCTGCCATCATGTTCTGATCTACCTCAAACCCAGAGCTATGGAGTTGGTCATCTATAGATTGAGACTTATGAAACTGTGCACCAAATGAATTTTTCCTCCCCTAATTATTCTTGTCAGGTCTTTTGGTCCAATGATGAAAAGTCTGACTAAAACACTACCAAAATTATTTGCTCTATGGTTTTATAACAGAATCCAGTTTTCTTCATGACACTTGCCAAATTTCAAACTTTATTTTCCATGTATTCATTTTCCATGTATTCATTAATTCATTCATTGCATCACCTCTTAAATTGTAAAGCCAGAGTTGTGACAAAATCTCTTTTGTTCCCCGTTCAATCTTCAACACTCATGAGATTTAACATTTAAATTGCTCAGAAAATGGTCACTAAAAGAATGAATTGATAAAAGAATGTATAGATAAAAACTGACCAAATTACCAGTATATTCACTCTTGTGTCTTTCTATATATTCATTATATTGTATTTGATGTCTCTCTCGAAGGGTCTTTTCCTGGTCTTTATTTGGGGGATTTGTCCTACACAGCCCAAACTTACACTCTTCTCCCCAGAGGAGAGAAAATTCATTTGGAGGCATTTACATCCCCAAATCTGAAATTACAAACCACAGGTTTTCAGTAGCTGAATAAGTATTTCTCCACAATAAGAAACATGTAGTCAGCCAGGTGCAAAAGTGCACACCTGTAATCTTAGTGGCTTGAGAGGCTGAAACAGGAGGATTGCAAGTTCAAAGCCAGCCTCAGCAAGAGTGAGGCACTAATAAACTCAGTGAGACCCTGTCTCTACATAAAATAAAATAAAATAAAATAGGGCTGGGATGTGGCTCAGTGGTTAAGTGCCGCTGAGTTCAATCTCCAGTATCCCTGCCCCGCCCCCCCAAAAAGAAAGAAACAAACAAAAAAAGACAAGAGCAGTCTATGTGATAAAATAGCCATATTTTCATGCTCATTTGCTAACTAGCTTCGTGATAATGGGCATTTCATTCTAACCTCTCTGAGATCTGTATTACTATACATAGTACATGGGGACAATAATACTTAGAAGAACTGTGATAAAAATCAGGTAAAATATTTTCAAGATCCATGAAAAGCTTAATAATTGTACAAGTTCAAATTATAATAACAACCACTATATTAAAAATGTGATATTCAATAATTATTTTAGACAAAACTCCCTATTTGGATTTCTATTTTTTTTCTAACTTCAGTAATACTTAGGTTTGCTCAAATGTTCCAAGCAGTTGTTCTTTCTTCTGTGCAATGTATTTGAGCAAACACAGGAAAACACTAAAGTTAGATATTTTGATAGGTACAGTTTATTATTCCCAACATCAGTTAAATAGACCTTTGCACGTTGGCCTTCCTATATTTTCACTCCCTTCCATCTTCCTAGGCTGAATGGCTTCAGAGGAATCAAAGTAGCACCCACTCCTGTAACCTCAGCATGTCCTTTGCAGTGTTTCAAGTGAACATAAGCTTTAAAGGGGCTTAGTGAATTTCACCTCTCTGGATACTCAACTCTCTTCGCTTGCATCCCATCACCTAACATGTAGTGGTTACAGAATGTACTTGAGTGGTTAGGGCTGAACTTCACGTCCCCAACATTTAGAGAAGCAATTCAAAGCAGATAGTGAGCAATTCAGCCAGGGCCTATTTACCCTTGTCATTTATTTTAAAACCCTAACACTAAAACCAGACCATTTTAAATGGTAGATAAAAGGCAGTGAAATTGATGAATGCCTTTTGGCAAGTACAGTTGAGTTTCCATGGGGTTTTATACATTATTGACACTGTCAGTGATTTCGGTGATTGTGGCTACAGCTGGGATGTTATTATTGCCATGTTGCAGTACTTCTGTTGGGAGGCTATTCCATGGTCACAGCTGGAAGTGTTAGTGGCATTTGATGTTCATGACCTGCAGTAATTGTACCATTTTATAAGAGGAGTTCACGAAATCCATAGTCAAGAATTAAGCTGAACCCGACCAAGTGACTTACGCTAGTAGGCAAGAGAATGAACAGGAGTGGCCTCAGTCAGAATTCAATAGTTGCCACGAGAGACTGAGCAGGTCGTTGTGAGGGTAATGTTACTGTACAATGGCGCCAATCTACAGAGAAGTCTGGGGTTGCTGTGTTGGCACTGATACATTTCCTTCCAGGCTGTCTTTGCGGTGGGAATTTTGTATGCCCTTAAGGCCAAGTGAATTTCAGTCCACAAATGCATTGTGTGATGAATAACCCTTTTACGTTCTTTAAATTTGATTCTCAGATTATCAAAGTAATACATGTTCATTATGAATAATTTGAACAATACAACAAAGGATATAGAATAAATTTGAAATCACATTTAATCTCACTGCACAGAGGTAACCAATTTTAATATTTCTTTGGACATCTTTCCAAATATATATGCATGTATAATTTTATAAAATTGAATTAATATTGTATATGGAGGGTTTTTTTTTAAATTTTCAATTCTGCCTTTCCACATTTAAGATTAGTTCCTAAGTAATGTACTGATTCATTTGAAAAACAGAAACCAAGAAAATTATGTTAAGTTTCTGAGACAAAGAATAAGTTTATGTACTACAAAACCATGAATTAGGCTTTTAAAAAATTTAGTTCTAAAATATGTATCCTCTGTTGTGTAGCTTAGGGGTCAACCTCATAATCACAAGGGTAACACACAGGTAAATCAAACTGTGGCTTAGCCTACACAGTACAATGGACCTTGAGAGATAGCTCGGATATCTTTTGTGCCCAAATACTTTTCTTATTGATAACTTCTGGTGATCTAAATTCAATCTTGACAGATCAACATTTTGAAACACAGTGATTGTATACAGAAACATTTTATTGAAAAGATCCCATTTTTGGTGGGATAGAACAAGTAAATTATCAGGTTACTGGCCTGAACTAACTCGTTAGTATCTGCTGAGGTTTTCTCTGGAAAATAGAGAGCAGAGAAGTGAGAAAAGACAGGCAGCTTGTGAGGAGGGACATGAGGAATATGGTTGATGTATAAGAATTTAATTTATACGGGATGGATTCCCAAAGACAGAATAGTCAAACTCATTACATTTGCACTTCTGGCATACCTGTACTTCCTACAAGCACAGCAAACTTAATATTTCCCTGTATAAGTATTATATGTCACTACAATTCTGTAGTGTGCATGCTGTCTTCCTTGTTCTGGGATAATAGTTATCTTCTCTTGGTAATTTAATCATTAGAGTTAAGTCTCTTTTTTCACATTCCTAAAGTTTAAAACATATTTTTACAACTTATTATATTTACCTAAGAAATATCCATTCTTACCAACTGCTGTCCAATACTTACAACTATCCAATACTTACCAAGTACTTCTTACCTCTCATCTGGCCTTTTATAGTAGCCCCCGTTTTAGTCTTCCTCCACCCACTGTCCCCTCTTAACAAAAAATTCTACAAACAATAACAAACAATATTTATCATATATTTAGTCTGTGTTGATCAAAGCTATCAATATTTGCCACCAATAATGATAGTATTGATGATGATGATGATAAAAACCAAACACCCAAACTTAATTACTAACCAAATCTCTCTTCCCTAGCTTAACCCTTTTTCTTGTTGATATTTTATATTTCATTATACTTGGGCTAACTTCTACTCCTCATAAACATATTTAGTAGTTATCTCTGTTACTTGGAATACATTGTTCCTGGTTGTTTTAAAATCTCCTTTTACCATTATAGTTTGTTAAAAATCATTTCCATCAACATTTCCTAAAGTCTCAACTGAAGCTTCTTCAACTCTGGGTCCCCAGGGTTCAGAAAGTGATTTCACAGAGAAAATGTATGTAGGAATGAATTCACATTGTTGAAAGACATGAATATTTCAGGGCAAGGATGGGAATCTTCAGGTACCATGGCTAATTTTATCTGTCAACTTGACTAGGCTGTGAGAGGGCCAGATGTTTGGTCAAGTACTATTCTGAGTGTGTCTGTGAGGATTCCTCTCAAGGTGATGCACATTTGAATGGGTAGACTGAGTTAAGCAGATTGTCTTTCTCTAATGTGTCTTCTCTAGTGAATATCAATTAGCTGAAGTCTTGTATAGAAGGAGACTTGCCCTCCTGCAAGCAAGAAGGAACTTCTGCAGGAGTGTTTGAGGTGGGAATGTGGGTCTTTTCCTGCCTTCAGACTTGAACTAAGGCACTGCCTTTTTTGTTTGTTTGTTTGTATTTGTTTTTGTTTTGAGTCTGACTTTTCCTGGCTTCCAGACTGGAACTTATCATCAGTTCTCCTGGTTTCCAGGCCTTTAGACTTGCACTGGAATTACAACATTGACTCTCCTCTCTACCAACTTCAGATCTTGGAATTTTTGAGATTCCGTAATTGTGTGAGTCAATTCCTTATCACAAAATTTGCTTATCTATCTTTTTCTGTCTCCTGTTGGTTCTGTTTCTTAGAAAACTCTAAGAGAAAGTTTGCCTGAGAGCAGAGACGTGAACACAGAAACTAGGAACAAACATAATCTCTTTGAAGGAAATGAGCAAAAAAGGGAATACAAAGAAACATTCCCTATGGAATATTTTTTAAAAAACTGAGTTTTTACAATTGGTGTTTCAACACTACTCAACCTTCTCTGACTTTGACCCAGATTCACTGATGTGTCACAAGGACCCAGAAGAACAAAGGTTGCATGTTAGGACATGCTGATCTAAAACACAAACAAAACATGTTTTATGTGACTTAGGTTCACCCAACACTGATCTGGCCCCCTTTTTTAATGATGATGACAAATACATTAAAATTTAAAGCAAGGAAAAATCATCACTTAGAGTCAAGTTAAATTCTTAAGAGAAAACAATTTTTATCTGAATTTTATTTTTAAATAAAAAACTATACAGTTCATTTATATGTCTTAGGAATTATAATTTTAATGACTTCATATTATTAGTTAATTAAATAATTTATCATATTTACGTAACTAATTCTTTAGTGTAGGCTAATACTATGAATGCTGTAATTTATACCCTTACCTATATATTTCCTCCATATGTCCTAAATTTGAGTTGTCTGAATTTAAATGTGTTTTATCCACAGAAAGCAAAGACATGCAAATTTGTAATCAAGGATGTGGAACATTGTATATAAATTTAACTTTCCCAAATAAAATGTATAAGTATTTGCCCTTGCCCCATGATATGAATTTATTTACGTTAAAAAAAAATGGAATTCCTGGCTCTGTAATTATCAGGCCTTTCATATGACTCATTTTGCCAAGAAAAATTATAAAACTTCAGTTTACAACAGAATATTGAAGTATTTTTTTTTAATATTCTCTCTCAGGATAATATGTTCCAGACTGGGTTGTCTTATACTTAACCAAAACATAACAAAGACAACAGTAGATGAGAGATACAGTAAATGCAGCCCCAAGCCAAACACCAATTCCTGTGAGATATTAATAAGAAATAAAATTTGGTCATTGGAAGCAATTGGAATTTGGAACATTTTTCTATAGCAAAGTTGATAAATACAGTGTTAATTTAAGTCTTATTCTAGATTTTGAAGAGAATTTCTCTAGTGGTCCACACAGCACATTGTAAATATGTGTGAATAATAAAATGCTATATATCTCAATTGAGCAGTGTTACATGTCAGCTATTCTGCCATTTCCATAATTTCCGGTAGGGATTACTCACTCATAGGATGCAATGGGAAAATAAATTAGCCAGACCTGAAACTGAAGGTGACTAATTTAAGTGCCAGGAAGACACCAACTCCTAAAAACAAAAATAGAGAGGAGGGCAGGCAGTAAAAAATCATCATGACCATTACACGAACACTTATAAAGTAAAACTTAAGATCTGATCTAAAATTTCTGTTCTCAAATATTGATTCCAAAAATGAGAAAGGAGATTAGTACTTTCCAGGGGATGTACCTATAAGCAGTCAGACCCAATAACCCTGTGCCTATGTCACCGGGAAAGTATTAATCTCCTTTTGCCTATATACATGGGCTTATTCTGGACATTTTAAAGCACCAGATTCATATTATGTATAGTCTTTCATGTCTGGATTTTTGCAATGTGTATATCTTTAAAGTTTCATGAAAGTTGTAGTATGTATTAAGCGTTCCATTTTTTTTTTCTGCATAGTCGCCCACTGTATGAATATACTACATTTGTTATTAATTAATCAATAGAGGTTATTTCCTCTTCTCAGATGCTATGAATCACACTATTTTGAAAGTTCAGGTACAAGTTTTTGTATGGGCATATATTTTTGTAGATTTAATGTATATAGCTAGGAGTTGAACTACTGAGTCGAATGGGAACTGTGTTTAACTTCTTGAGGATCTTCCAGAATGCTTTCTAAAGTGGCTGCATCCTCAAGAAAAACAGGATTACCTTTTTCCCATCTTGGGCTGAGTTGTCTTGGAGAACACATCCACCACAGGAATCAAGTAACTTAGACTTCAGGGATGGCCCCACAAAATCTAATGGCTATCTCCCAAATTAACAAGTGAATCATACCCCCACCCACCACAGGCAACACCTGGAATTAATCACTTTTTAATAAAATCTCTGTTCTCTCTGATAAGCAGAATCATAGCCTCTGGGACAAGAGTCCCTTGTGCTTCTCCTTTGTTAGAAAAGCAATAAAATTTCTTTTTCCTTTTCCTCCAAAATAAATAAACAAATAAATAAAGTGGCTGCTTGATTTTATATTCTTAACAGCAATGTATGATGGCTTTGATCTTTCTGCATCTGTCACGCTCTTTATTGTCTACCTTTTTTTTATTTTGGCTACTCTAATGTATGGGAAGTGGAATATAATTTTGGTTTTGAATTTAATCCACTGATAACTAATAAGGTTTTCCCCCTTTTCATGGGCTTATTTTTTATTTGTAAGCTTCCTAAGAAAAATGTCTATTTACTTATTTTGCTTTATTTTTATTTGAGTTATTTGTTCTTATTACCAAATTGTAAGAGTTCTTTATATATTTGGAGTACAAGTCCTAAATATATGATATGTAAACATTTTCTCCCTTTATGTGGACTATATTTTTAAATAATTGATAGTTCCCTTTGAAGAACAAAAATTCTAATTGTGATAAACTCCAAATTGTTAATTAACTAATTTTTATGGTTTAGATGTGGTGTACCCCCAAAACTCACATGTGACAATGCAAGGTTTGGAGGAGAAATGATTGGGCTATTGCCTTAATCTAATCAGTGAATTAATCCCAGATGGGATTAATTGGTGACTGGAGGCAGGTGGGATGTGGCTAGAGGAAGTGGTTCATTGGGGGTGTGGCTACGGGGTGTATATATTTGTATCTGAAGAGTAGAATCTCTCTCTTTTGAGTATCTCCCTCTCTCTTCCCCTTTCCCTCTCCCCGCTTCCCAATCCTTCCCTTCATGATGTTTAGCCTCACCTCAGAGTAATGAAGCCTGCTGACTGTGGATGGAGACTACTGAAATTGTGAGTCTTCAAATAAACAATTCCTAAAGGTGTTCTAGTTGGGTCTTCTAGTCATAGCACTGAAAAAGGTGACTAAAACACTAATTTTGTTGCTGCATTTTTAGATCCTTTCTAAGAAATCATAACTTAATAAAAGTTCACTTATATGTCAATTTTGTAAGAATTTTATTGATTTAGTTTTTATGTTAAAGTCTTTGTTCAATTTTAAGTTAATGTTTGTATATAATATGAGTTTCTTACCTATTTTCATTTTTTAATGAGGCTATCAAGTTGTCTCAGCATCATTTGTTGAAAATATTATTCTTAATTAAGTTATTTTGTCATCCTTTTTGAGGATAAACTGATGAAAGTAATAGGTTTATTTTGTGGACTTGTAATACAGTTTTATTGATATTACACATTGATTTAGTTCATATAGCTTTGTATTAACTATTAAAATTGAGAAGTGAGTTCTCCAACTTTATTATTTTTTAAGATTATTGTGTTTATTCAGAGTCCCATGAATCTTTCTATCCATTTTAATATTAATTCCTCTGTTTCAGCATAAAATCCAGCAGAGATGTTGATAGTTTGCATTGAATGTTTAGATTGAATTGGAGAGTATTGCTATCTTAACATTTTAAAGTTCTCCAATCCATGAATATAGTTTGTATTATCACTATTTATCTCTTGAATCATCTTTAACAATGTTTTTTAGTTTTCATCATACAAGTCTTATACCCTTTTGTTACCTAATTTTTAAGGATTGCATTGTTTTGATGCCATTGTAAATGGAATGATTTCCTGAATTTTACTTTAAATTTTTTTCATTGCTAGTTACACAGTTGAATTTTGCATATTGATCTTGGGTCCTGTATCTTATTAGAATACTTCTAATCTTTCCCCCATTATGGTTTGGATGTGATGTGTCCCCCAAAAGCTCACGTGTGAGACAATGCAAGAAGGTTCAGAGGAGAAATGATTGATTTGGGAGAGTCTTAACCTAATCAGTGAATTAATCCCTGATGGGATTAATAGAGTGGTAACTGGAGGCAGGTGAGGTGTGGCTGGAAGAAGTGGTTAATTGGGGGCAGGGCTATGGGGTATCTATTTTGTATCTGGAGAGTGGAGTCTCTCTGCTTCTTGATCACCATGATGTGAACTGATTTCCTCTGCTACACACTCTGCTATGATGTTCACCCCTGAGAGATGAAGCCAGCCTTCTATGAATTAAGACCTCTGAAACTGTGAGCCCTCAAATAAATGTTTCCTCCTCTATAATTGTTCTGGTCAGATCCATTAGTTACAGCAGCACAAAAGCTTCCTAAAACACTCCCTCATCTCTGTGTTTGTTTTATTTAAAATTATCTATAATATCTATTATATTTTATTTACTAATAGAATTTCCTATTTTTTAAAAAGGATGTTTTTACTTGTTTTTCTTGCCTACTGTATTAGTTTGCTGTTCAATCATAATGTGTAATGGAAATGGCAAGAATATCCATTCTTGTCTTGTGTCTGACATTATAAGGCAAACATTTAATCTCTTGCCATTAAATACAATGTTAACTATGGATTTTCATAGGTATCCTTTAGCATGCTGATGTAGTTGCTAAATATTCCCATTTGTTAAGTGTTTTTATGATGAAACTACACTGTACTTCATCCAACATATTTTCTGTTTGTATTTAGATAATCATGTATTTTTTTTCCTTTGTTCTAGTTCTAGTAATGTTAGATTACATTTATTGAATTTTTTTTTCCTATGTTGAACAAACCTTGCATTCTTAGCATAAATCTGGCTGGTTCATAGTAGTTATTTCTTCTAATATTCTAAATGCAATTGGTAAGGGACAGGCAGATGAGAATGATGGGAACATGAGGTTATGAAAATAATTCTATAAAATGGGCCCACTGAGTTGACCCCCATATGCTTTCTTTTCCAAAAAGCAATTTACTTGCAGTTCTGCCTGGCCTAAATAGAGAGACTATGCAAATTCCTCAAGAAACTCCCTGTTACCTGCTGGAGAAATACAGACAAAAAATAATGTTTTAAAGAGGAACCCAAGTTAACCTGAAGGGGGAGATTTTTGTAACCAGATTCTGAAACTCAGGGAGCTAAGGACAAGTCTCCTAACCATAAAATCTGTAATAATATATGTTTCAGAATCCAATTAGAACTGGTCATCATGAACCAGAGTGACCTAGAGAAGTCATGGCAGTGGGTACTTGAAAGTCTGGTGTCATCTTGTTGTCAGTCTGCTGCAGTCCGGCTGCAGCAAAATAACCAGGGGGGTGGGTGACGAGGAACTTGTGTAGATTGATACAGCAGGAGTGGGAGCCACTTATTGTAGGACAGGAGGGGTATATATACATTCCACACAGCTTATCTTAATTAACATAAACTAGATACAGCAGTCAACCAATCAGGAATCTCCACACTTAATGGCTCCCTGGCGTTACTTCTCAAACCACTCCCTCTGGCAAAATGCCAGGCGCCATCTTGACTTGTTTACAGACTCTAACATCAGTCAAAAGTCAAAAGGTAGACCTGAGCAGTACTCTTTGGAAAATTCTCTGGGATCTCCAATAAAATTGGAGTGCAGGAGAGGCACATTGTCCTCTTTTCTAAGAGGACCCACTCTCTCCCCTTTTCCTTTTTCTATCCATTCAATAAAGTCATTGCTTTTACAAGTGACATGTCTGAAATCTTTCTGACTTGAACACAAGAATAGGGGTTTGAAGTGGGGGATGTCTTTGTGTTGTCGAAGTTTCCTGGAAGACCTCATCTTTGTAATACAATATTTGAATATTTTGTTTAGAATTTTATATCTACATTCACAATGGCCACTATTATTCCATAGATTTATTTTTATATAAAATCAGGGTAATATTGTCATGTAGAATTTGTTTTCAAGTGACTCCTTTTTCTTTTATTTTGCAAGACTTTAAAAAAGAATTTTTAGTGATTTAGATGTTTGGTAGAATTTAAAAGATATTTAGACCTAAGTTTCTAATTGTGGGTAGGATTTCCATTATTATATGACATGATATTATATTGTATCGTATCTTCTATTGTCAGATTTATTCAGATTATCGGCATCTTCTTAAGAGTTGCAGTTTATATCTATCAAATAATTTGCCTCATCATTTAGGTTACATAATATTTGACATACACTTTTCATAGTATTAAAATATTTTTTATTTTCCTAATTTTGATGATAATCCTCAAATTTTTACTTCTGAATTTAAGAAACTTCTTTTATTTTTCTTGCTCAACATAAAGCATTTTCTTATTCTGCATTTCATTGATATCTTTTCTAGTTATCTTGTTTGATATTAAGTTCACTATTCTTTTTCTAATGTCTTAAGATAGGAAATTATTGTCTTGAGATCTTAATGATCCTTTTAGCTACAAATTTAATTCTGCATGAAACTGTTGCAGTTTTCAACATTTTATTTTTTTTTGCTTCATTTATATCAATGCATTCCCCAATTTCTCTAGTTTTCTGGTTTTACTCACATTATTTAAAAGTATGTTGTTTAATTTTTATATATTTGTGAACTTCTATAATTTACTTGTGTTTTTTATTTCTAATTTTATTTTACTGGAGTCAGAATACACACTTGTATGATTTCATAACTTTTAGTTCATTAGATATGTTCTATGGCATTTTAAATATGATCTATCCTAAAATTATTTTTCATACAATATATATATATATATATTTCATACTATATATATATATATATATATATATATCCATTCATTCATTCTACTATTGAATGAACTGATCTATTGATGTCCATCAGCTGTAGTTATTTATAGTGTAAGTCAATTCTTTTATTTCCTGATGTTGTTCTTCTTGTTCTACCCATTATTAAAAATAAGATATTGAAGTTGCCAATTATGAATGAGATATACCTTTTTGTCTTTGATTCTGTCAGCATTTTCATGAAACAAGGAGCTCTTTTGTAAGGTACACGTTTATAGTTACTTCCTGATAAATTGACATTTTAGCCTTATAAAATATATCACTTTATTCCTAGTATAACCTTTGTTATGAAAACTATTTTGTCTGATACTAGCATCTTTACTTTGCTCACTTTTGATGAATGCCTGATATCTTTTGTTCATTTTGTTTTACTTTCAAATTATTTCCGATCTTGAATCTAATATGTATTTCTCATAGATGGTGTGTAGGTGAGGAAAGTTTTTCTTTAAAAATTCTGCTAATCTTTGTCTTTTAGTTAAGATTATTGGGCTGGGGATATATCTCAGTTGGTAGAGTACTTGCCTTGCACGCACAAAGCCCTGGATTCAATGCCCAGCACCACAAAAAGAAAGAAAATAAAGAAAAAAATTCTTAATAGTTTACATTTAATGTATTAATGACAATGTAATATTTACATCTGACAAATTGTTATTAAATATTTTATGTTGGTTTTTTTGTTGTTCCTTTATTCCAACATTGCTTTTTCTGTTGTGTGGAGTTGATATTATCTAATGTACTATTTTATTACACTTATTTTTAACCATATTTAATTTTTAGTTAGTTTAATTTTTTTTTTAGTTAGTCTCCATGGCCTTTATAACTTAAACTTTATAATATAAAGTTATAACATAAACTTATAACTAAAACTTTATAACATCTAGTTTATGTAAATGTTTTGTTTTATTGCAATTAGTTATAGAATATTTGCTTCTATATCTTTCCTCAAAGTTATGCTTTATATTGATATACAAATTACATCTTTATATACTTTATGTTTATAGAAACCAATTTGATTACTGCTTCATGCAATTTTCAAAAATTACATTTATACTAGTATTTAATACTTACCTATATAATTATCATTATTGATATTCTTTACTTCTTTATGCTATTTCAAATTGCTGTCTAGTGTCCATCCATTTCATCATTAAGACTCCCTTTATTATTTCTTGTATGACAGTTTGTGATGAATTATTTAAGATTTTATTTATCTAGGAATGTCTCAGTGACTAATATTTGAAGAATTTCTTCTTTCTTGGTACTCTTGAGATGCTTTTTCTTCAAATATTTTGTGGGAATTAGTGTGTTATATTTGAGATTTATTAATTAGTATTTGTTTAACTTCTTATACATGTATATTAGGATTTTTGGTTTCCCACATGTTTTTGTAATTTTGTTCATGTTTATTTATTTTATTTTTGCTTTCTTTTCCTCAAACTATATTTCAACAGGCCTATTTTCAAATTAGCTACTTCTTATCTCTGTTTACCAAACCTGCTGTCCAGTCTATCTGGTAAATTTTTTCTGAAATTTTTAATTTCAATTTTATTGTATTTTTCATAAAATATTAAGTGAATGTTTTATGATTTCTATCTCTGTATTTGCATCATATTTTGTGAGACATTATCTTCATATTTTGTCTTAGATCTTTAGATAAGGTTTCCTTCAGTTCACTTAACGTATTTAAAATTGTTGATTTTAATGTCTTTGTCTTGTAATTCCAAACTGTGGGCTTCCTTATTTTGAAAGGGCTGTTTTTCTCCTTAGGAAAGAATATTTTTATTGGACATTATATATTTCCAAATTAATGAAAACCACATATTCACTACCTCTTCAAGATTTGTTAGTGTTACTATTAGCTTAGCTATTTTTCTGAACTAATTTTTGTAACATTTTTATTCTTTGTCAGGTGCAGTCATAAAAGTCATTACACAGTTAACTTAATGGCCAGCTAATAGAGTTTTCTTTTAATGCCTAAAACCAATAAGTCTCTGAGTCTTTGCTAAGAGCTGTTTTTGCATTTGGGGCAACATTTCAGAACTTAGGGTGGCAGTTGAGAATGCTTCCTTAACCTTCCCTTTCTTTTTACATGAGGCCTCAAGGTCAATGAGTGGTGAGAACATACAGCCTGTGCAAAGGCTTAGAGCATTCACATAGCTCTATGCATAAGTGTGGCTTTCCCTGTCTCCAGAATGCATAAAACCCTTTAAAGCCCCATATGGCCATTGTGCTCACCAATATTTTTCTTTTAAATTTGGTAAACATGTTGTTTGCCACAGCTGTGTACATGACCTCCTAAATAATGACAGTTAATAATGGCCACTGTTTTTGTTAAGATACATTCACAAGGAAAAGGCTGCTGCTTGTACATCAAGCTCTGAATCAATACAAATAAAAACAAGCCTTGTGATGAAGTCTTCCAGAAAACCAGACTTCAGTCAAGTAATATCAATTCTCTGGAAATGGAGCTCTGAAGATGCTCCAAACCTGTTCTACTTCCCTTGGCTTCTAGACTGCTTGTTTTGATTATCTCTATAGGCTTTTAGTTTTATAAGCCACTGCGAAGAGGGGGTAAGGATGGTCATAGTCCAAGTCAAAATGGCAGAATGAGTATAAATACTGTTAATTGTTCTATTAGTAGGTAGTTTTATATTTATTATCTATTATGTAGCAATAACTTTAGAGCTGTATTTTATACTATGGTATGGTATTATGTTCTCTATTCTATGAAAAAAAAGTAATGGGAAAGTAGAATGTTATTTGAAACAAAGGTGTACATCTTGTTATCTAGAAAATGGAGGTGGGTTATTGGACACAAGTAAATTACACAGAAAAGTTGCCTATTTAAGAAGGCATTGGAACATTTTCATATGGAGATGTAAAACTTACACTAAAATCTTTAAATTATTGACTATTTCTCAGTAAAGCAATTTTCAACATTAATACTAAGAATACTGAGAAGAATATTTTAATTTCCTGTGGTAAAGAAAATAAATATCCATGGTGATCTAATTCTTAAATAATAAAATCTAATAAATAAATTTTTCTAATTTCTGTAGTTCAATTTGAATTACGTATTTAATGTAATAAAACTTAATTTAATTTTAAAATAGAGAATTTAGAGAAATTCTCTAAAATTTAGAAAAATAATTTTTGTTGGGGGGGATACAAGGGATTAAACCCATGGATGATTAATCATTGAGCCACATCCCAGTATTTTAAAAAATTATATTTTATCTAAAGACAGTTTTGTTAAGTATTTTAGGGTCTCACTAACTTGCTGAAGCTGCCTTAGAACTTGTAATCCTCCTGCCTCATCCTCCGAGTACTGGGATTATAGCCATGTGCCACCATGCTTGGAGAAAACATCTATATTGAATTTAGTGTAGAGAAATCATCTATATTGAATTTAGTAATTATATGACTTAATGATGTGTGTTTGCAAAAATGTGTTGAGTTCTGATAGTACCAAATTAGTGTTCTCAAAGTTACCATTTGTGAAAATTAATGCTGAAATATGTCTTCTAGTCATTTGCAGACTTTTTCTTAGGTTTTAGGAAGCAAATAGTTCCACAAACATCTCTGTGTAGAAGATGTGTGATACAAATTTACTGCCTGATAAAGAGTTGTTGACTAGTGTGTTCTGATAATCTTCTGCATGGGAGATCTGTGCTTTTCCTATTTTCAAAGATTGGAGTCATAGAGGAACTCCTTTCATATTTATTAACATCTTCTCAGGTTTGAACTCTTTTTACTGATCTCACTTCTGCCTTTATTAATCAAAGAGATTATGCCTTCTAAATTTAGTCAGTACTGTCAGTCTGGTATATTTCTTCCACTGTCAAACAGACTATTTAGGAAATAATTTTGGGGACAAATATGAAATGTTCGGTAATTTTATTTTCTCTTAAGACCCGCTCCTACCTCTCTTCTTTCTCTCCTCTTCCTTTCTCTTGTTCTCTCACACTTTTTCTCCATTTCTCCTGCCCTGCCATGGTCTGTATATATGTGCATTGTTTATTAACATTCTCTCTTGTTTTCCACTTCCTGTTTTCTGAAAGGATCCAGCCGGCTTGGTGATGTTTTTGTGTTTGGGGTTTTTTCTCTGCATTATTTCAAAGTGCTAAAATGTGGAGCAAACTAAGAGTGTCTTTGGAACTTCAAAGCTAATCCACAGAATTTTTCTCCTGGTGGTAATGTTGGAAATGATGGAAGGGAAGCAGGTTACTTTCTCTTCTATTTTTACTTTAAATCTTGGTCAACCTTAAATACACACGGAGCTTAAGTTTAAGAGCTGAGAATCTCCATCCAATTAGTATTTCTGTGACAGAGCTTTGTCAGATGCCTCAAAGTCCCTTTGTGATGATCTTGGGGTTATCTAAAAATCCAAAAGAATCTGATGTGGTTTTCAGGAAGTAATGAAAGTGTCATTGTGCTGATTGCCATGTGTGCACAAGAAGAAGAGAGGGTTAACCCACTTGGGGGCAGAGAAAAGGATGAGATTACCTGAACTCTGCTTCTCTAAGTGGCTACAAGGGCAGTTGTTCTCAACAGGGCTCACAGAATAGATTATAGAATAAGAACATAGCTTTAAAAATTATTGCAAAGGTCCATACAAATCCCACAGTGAACTGTATGTTTGAGCCACTCTTACTTTGATCTTTAGGACAGATGCTGATGCTAATCTTTCAGAGAGAAATAAAGCATACCTTAACTATATTTGGATAATGTGAATGCTTAAAGTACATTGTAAGTTATGTGTGCATCATTCACAACTACTTTATTTGCTAGTACTATTTTTGTACTTTAAAATTATAGTAATTCTTTTGTTTTAATCACCCCTCAGGCTTTAAATAAGGCAAACCAAAACATTTAAGAGCAAATCTAAATATTTCTAAAACCTATCTAGATATTTTGGTATGCTTCACTTCAAGTTTTAACCTACATATCCATAATTTTAATTTCAGATAGAATTTATCTGTAATAGAGAATAATGTCTTCTTATTGCATAGTAAGTTAGAGATGGGGGAAAGTATATAAAAGTAAAGGTAAATATTTCTTCCCTGCCATCCCTGCACTTATCCAGTCCCTATACTCTTAAAATTCTTCAACACCCTTCTTTATAAAATGAACATTATATTTTTTAATTAGAGTTATGTAAAACACAGCACTTGCAGCCTTTTGATTTCCCATAATTTAACATATATAATTCTATAAGTCAAGATGCATAATTCTAACTGTATCCCATGGTAATTATTTTATACTTTGGTATACAAGAATGTGTGTCTGTCCATATGTGGTGAACATGCAGATACATATTTATGAGCAAGAAGACATAACATATCACTTTATGACCTGTTTTTCTTTATAATTTGCTTCTAACTTTTTTCCTGTGTACTCTGCATTTCTACTTTCATTGCCCACCTCCTGGGTATATAAAATTGAAATGATAATGAGTCTTGTAGGTGGTAGTATCAAAACAGCCCATGGTTAATTGAGATGTATAGCAGGAGTTAGTACAGGTGTTAGGTAAGAATTCAGGAAGATGGTAGCTAAGAAACTTGGATACTAAACTGGCATAATGGTCTAGGTATAAAGTGGCTGCGATGTCAAAGGAAGAGACTATGCATGGGCCCGATAACATAGACTCTCTCAAGTATTAGCTAGGTACTGTAACTGCTAATAGCAGAAAGTAATGCTGAGCTCTCAGTATGCCAACCTCCTTCAATAAAACCATCAATCTACTATGTGGCATGTTGATTATATTTGATCACTTTCAATCTGAAGGAGGCAACAATTTATCCTTCTAGAACTGACATGTGAATACAAAGTGTTAAGGTTCTTCCTTTCATCCTAGTGCCTCTGACAACATCAATATTCAGGGACTTCTAGATGGCCTACCAAATTACCCAGAAATAGTCATCTTGTAAGACAGTAGAAATACCTATTAAATTTTTGGCTAAAGGGACACCTTGGGGACAGCATTCTCCTACATCAGGGAGCTTTATTCCAGGCTATGGAATATGCAGTTAACTGCTTATATATTTTGTTGTAACCCTGATAACAAGAACACACACACACACACACACACACACACACACACACACACACACACAAAAGAGAATATAAAAGAGTAGAAATAGTTTCTCTCATTATCAGTCCCAGTGACATGACTTTGGTTTTCATCTCTGAAATCTTAGGTTCTGCTATATTAGATATCCCAGTTCCTAGTTGGGGAAGAAATACTTACCACTTAGTTACTCTGAGCTCCTCATGCTATTGTGTGAGGAGGTAAATTAATAAATTGCTTAAGTTATGGGTTTATCTGACCCTGAACCCAGTAAAAATTCTAGGGGTTCTTCCATAGATGTGGCTGGGAGAAGTATGTCTAGAAGTCAGGAATTCACTGGAGCATCATTTGATGATACAGCAATTCAGTGATAAAAGTAAATGGGAATGGAGGCAATCATTGAAAAAAGCAAGGCCACTGAAGTTTCAAACTCTGTAGGATAAAACCTTGATAACTGAACTAGGCAAGAAACTTACCTAAATGTGAGCAGAATCTGGAACCCATCAGGTAAAGAGGATCCTGAATGTGAATTATGATTTTGGCACAAGCTTCAAAAGCTTGTTTCACAAACCATCTTGCCTTCAATTCTTCAAAGAAAATCCAATTTAAAAGGGACTTGCTCGTGATGGATTGGACTTCATGTAGTATATGAATGGGCTGAGTCAGATACCTTTAATGTATAACTTCAGATTATCTCAGCTTGATTGCTGCCTTATTTCAGCCACCTCTGTAAAAAATGAAAGGTGCTTGCTCCTTCACACAGGTGTTACCGATCACAACTTGCCTGAGGCTGGTGCTGTGTGCTTTCTCTCCCCATCTTGGTACTCTTTGCTGCTGGTGGGGGATGTTTTAAAAATACACTTGTTGGTCACATATAATACTGAGTAGAAAGGAGAATACACCCTGTGGATTGAATCTTTGACTCAACAGTGTCAGAATTCCCCCAACAGGATGTTCTGAGAGGCATTTCATATGCTTTTTTAGACTATATTGTAAGATCAAACCACTGTCCGTGGCCATAACCAATTCAGTAAAGTTCTTTGAACTGCCCTTCCTTCCTTCCTTTCTACATTAATCACACATCCCCCTCCTCTATTTCCTAGATCCAGTACCTAACAAAGTACTTGCAAAAAATACTGGGGAACACAAGCTAAGATATTCCAGAATAAAGATAGGAAATGATGAAAAATAATTGAATTTTGAACATATTCTCAACGTACAAGGATAATGATTGAAATTTCGTTTATCAGTATATTTTTGGTAAAATGGTAAGGAACCCTATAAGAATGAATTTATGAGAGAATGCAACAGTTGGAGAACAAACATACTGACAGTGCTTCTGAGTGTTACACTATGCCCTCCTAGTTTCATTTCTCTATCCCATTTTTCACTCCTAATGCCAATACCTCACTTTTGCTACTTTATCCTTATAACTTTTATATATATATATATATATATATATATATATATATATATAAAATACACACACACATACATACACACACACACATATACACACACACACATTTGTCTACTTTGTTGATCTTGAAAGTTATCTTGGATATTATTGATCTTTATCAAACATACTGGTTTTAATATCTGTATTTATATTCTTGGTTAATAACTTCTCCCCCAAACTCTAATTTTTTTGCCCTAGATTATCTCATACTTTTATTATCTTTTTTACCTTTAGATAATTAATACACTGAAAATTACTTTTTGTAGAAGGTATGAAAGTTCGATCCATATTTATTTTCTCCCAGTTGTATAACCTTTTAGGCAGCATCATTTGTTGAATAATAATTTTCCTTCTTATTAAATAAAATCACATTTTTATATTTAAATTTCAGAAATATATTTCTAGAATATAGTTTGTTTTGCCTATGCAATTTATCTCTTTTGCCTGTTCAATTTAACCACAGTCACATGATTAAACTGAATTGCAAGAGAAACTGTGAAATATAATTTGGGTAGGAAGCCATGGATCCATATGTAAATTTATTACCATGGAAGGTGGGAAGAATGGGCATGTGTGGACACCTATCATTCTGCTACACGTGCCTATGCCACCACTACATTGATGCCTATATAAATTCTGATGTCCACCAAAGGAAGTATCCTCCATTAATCCATCTTTGAAAGCTTTTTTTTCCCCTCCTTTTTTGGGTGGTATACATGGTAATTCTATTATCAAACTCCATTTTAAAACTTCTGTTATCCTGTTTACATAGAATGTTATTAGTATACAGACAATGATATTTCCAAATTTGATTCCTCACAAAATACATGACCTTTCAATTGTCTAGAAAACCTTTTTAGTAAGATTTTAGTTTTATTTATTTCATCATTAATTAATTGTATTCTTAATTATTTTATAATTATATTAATGTGATGCTTTTAAAATTTTCATTTCTAGTTTATATTGCCAACTAAATGAAAATGGTTTATTTATTTTCAATCCAGTAATTTTAAGTAATGCTAATATTATTAAGATTTTTATTAATTCTTAACATTTTTTGTTCTTTTTAGATATATAGGATGGTAGAGTATATATTTCCTTATTTATACAAACATGGATTACATCTTATTCTAATTAAGATCCTAGGCTTGTGATTGTACATAAAGTAGGGATTCACTGTGGTATATTTATATATGTATGTAGGAAAGTTATGGAAGAATCATTTCACTGTCCTTCCTATTTCTTTCCCCCATACCTTCCCTTCATTCCCCTTTGTCTAATCTACTAAATTTTTATTCTTCCCCTCTCCGGCTTATGTGTCAGCATGCACACATAAGAGAGAATCCTCGACCTTTAGATTGGCTTATTTTGTTTAGCATGCTAGTTTCCAGATTCTTCCACTTCCTGGCATTAATTTTATGGCTGCATAGCATTCCAT
Source organism: Urocitellus parryii (assembly GCF_045843805.1). NCBI lineage: Eukaryota > Metazoa > Chordata > Mammalia > Rodentia > Sciuridae > Urocitellus > Urocitellus parryii. The sequence goes on along the minus strand of NC_135531.1, from coordinate 210,164,341 downwards.
TGTATAGATTTACCATACTTATCCATTGATCTGTTGTAGGGCACCTAGGTTGGTTCCATAGCTTAGATATTTAGAATTGAGCAGCTATAAATATTGATGTGTCTGCATCACTATAGTATTCTGTTTTAAAGTACTTTGGGTATATAACAAGAAGTGAGATAACTGGGTCAAATAGTGGTTCCATTCCATGTTTTCTGAGGAATCTCCATATTGCTCTCCATAGTGATTGCACCAAATTGCAGTCCCACCAGCAATGTATGAGTGTGTCATTTCCCCAACATTCTCACCAACATTTATAGTTACTTATATTCTTGATAATTGCCATTCTTATTGGAGTGAGATAAAATTTCAGTGTAGTTTTAATTTTCATCTCTCTAACTGCTAGAGATGTTAAACATTTTTTTCATGTATTTGCTGACCAATCCTATTTCTTCTTCTGTGAAGTGTTTGTTCAGTACCTTAGCACATATATTGATTGGATTATTTGGGATTTTTTTGTTTTGTTTTGTTGATGACTTTTTTTGAGTTCTTTCTGTATCCTGGAGATTACTGCTCCATCTGAGGTGCAGGTGGCAAAGATTTTCTCCAATTCTGGGGGTTCTCTCTTCACGTTATCAATTATTTCCTTTGCTGTGAAAAAAACTTTTTAGTTTGCTGATGTCCCACTTATTGACTCTTGATTTTACATATTGTGCTTTAGGAATCTTGATAAGGAAGTCAGTTCATAAGCCAATGTGATATAATTTGGGGCCTACCTCTTCTACTATTACATGCAGGGTCTCTGTTCATCTGCCTAAGTCTTTTATCCACTTTGAGTCAAGTTTTGTGTAGGGCAAGAGATACAGATTTAATTTCATTCTGCTACATGTTGATTCCCAGTATTCCCATTTGTTGAAGAGGCTATTTTTTCTCCAATGTATATTTTTGGCACCTGTGTAGTACAAGATAATTGTATTTATGTGCATTTGTCTCTGTGTATTCTATTCTGTACCATTGGTCTACATATCTTTTTTGGTGCCAATACATACCATTTTTTTTGTTATTATAGTTTTATAGCATAATTTAATGTCTAGTATTGTGATGCCTCCTGCTTCATTTTACTTGCTATGGATCACTTGGCTATTCTGGGACTCTTATTTTTCCAAATGACTGGGTTTTTTTTTTCTATTTCTATGAAGAAGGTCATTGGAATTTTAAAAGAAATTGAATTAAATCTGTATAGCACTTTTGCTAATGTGGCCATTTTGATAATTTTAATTCTGCCTATCCAAGAACATAGGAGGAAGTTCTTTCAATCTTTTAAGGTCTTCTTCAATTTCTTTCTTTAGTATTCTGTAGTTATAATTATCTTTTTTAGAGCTAGATAAACACTTTTATTTTCAGTAGCTTATTTCACACACACACACACACACACACACACACACATACACACACCATAATTTTTGTCATCTTTTTTTAAGTAGTATTTTGGTGTTTTTTAGTTGTAGTTGAACAAAATACCTTTATTTTATTTTTATGTGGTGCCGAGGATTCATATGCTGATATCCTGCCCCGCATATGCTAGGTGAGCACTCCACTGCTGAGCCACAACCCCAGCCCCTTGTCATCTTTTTTTTTAAATTGGTTCTTTTTAGTTATGCAAAACAATAAAATTTATTTTGACATAAGTATAAACTCATGGAATATAATTTGTTTTAATTCAGTTCCCGGTACATTTCCTTTTCCTCTCCTCCCTCCCCCTGTTTCCTTCGCTATACTCTACTGATTTTCTACTATCTATAATTTCTTTTTTAAAATATACCTTTATTTTTATGTGGTGCTGAGGATTGAACTCAGGGTGTAAGTTCTATGTGAGCACTCTAACACTGAGCCACAGTCCCAGCCCCTGTAATTTCTTTTTTAATTAGTGTTTTGTGGATGGAGAGATTCACTGAAGTATATTTATATATGTATGTAGAAAGTTAGGTTAGACTCATTCCATGGTATTTCCTCCTCTAATCACCCCTTCTTCACTCCACCTTGTCTATTCCACTGATCTTTCTTCTATTTTTTTTTTTTTAATTTGGATTAGCTTTGGCATATCAGAGAAAACATTTGACCTTTGACTTTTTGGGACTGGCTCATTTCATTTAGCATAAGAGTCTCCAGGTCCATTTGTTTATTGGCAAATGTTGTAAAGTCATTCTTCTTAATTCTACGTAATATTCCACTGTGCTTATGCACCAGATTTTCTTTATCTATTCATCTGTTGAAGGTACTTATATGAAATCAGAGTAATTTTGATTTGAATTTCTGTAATTGCTAGAGATTTTGATAGATTTTATGTAATCTTCTGAGAAGGGTCTGTTCAGTTCCTTGGCCCATTTATTCATTTGGTTATTTGTGGGAGTTTTTTGGTTGTTGTTGTTGGTGTGTGTGTGTGTGTGTGTGTGTGTGTGTGTGTGTGTGTGTGTTGGTATTAAGGTTTTTGAATTCTTTATATATTCTAGAGGTCAGTGCTCAAAACTCAAATCAAAGTGGATCAAGGACCTAGAAAGTAAACCAGAGGCACTGTGCCTATTAGAAGAAAAAGTAGGCCCAAATCTCCATCATTGTAGGATTAAGCCCCAACTTTCTTAATAAGACTCCTATAGTGCAAGAATTAAAATCCAAATGAATTTTATAACTGTCTTTTCTAGTTCTTTGTAAAATACCGTTAGAATTTTGATGGGAATTGCATTGAATCCCATTAGTGCTTTTGGTAGTATGGCCATTTTGACAATATTAACTCAGCCTATCTAAGAGCATAAGAGATCTTTCCAACTTCTAAGTTCATCTTTAATTTCTTTCCTTAGTGTTCTATAGTTTTCACTGTAGAGTTCTTCTCACTCTCTTTTTTTATAAATATTGATTCCCAAGTATTTTTGAGGTTATTTTGAATGATATAGATTTCCTAATTTCTTTTTCAGCAGATTCATCATTGGAATATGGGAACATGATTGACTTAAGAGTGTTAATCGTGTATCTTGCTATTTTGATGAATTTATTTATGAGCTCTAGAACTTTTCTGGTGGAAATTTTGGTCCCTCTAAACATAGGATCATGTCATCAGCAAAGGGAGATAATTGGAGCTATTATTTTTCTATTCATGTCCCTTTAATTTTCTTCTCTTTCCTAATTACTAGGGCTAGAGTTGCAAGGACTATGTTGAACAGGAGTGGTAAAAGTGGACATCCTTATTTTGTTACTTTCAGTTTTTCTCCATTTAGTATAATTTTGGCCTTGGGTTTGTCATATATAGCCTTTAAAATGTTGAAGAAAATTCCTTCTATCTCTTGTTTTTCTAGTGTTTTAAATATGAGTGAGTACTATACTTTGTCAAATGCTTTTTTTTCATGTATTGAGATAATTATATGATTCTTGAACTTAATTTTATTTATATGTAAATTACATTTATTGATTTCTATATGTTGAACAAAACTTGCAACCCTGAAATGAAACCCTCTTGATCATGGTACACTAGCTTTTAATGTTTTGTTGCTGTTGTTGTTTTTTAGCTTTAGACTAGAGATGCTTTCAGGGCCTTTCACTAAGGTTTTCCATATCATAGTAAATAATTTGGATTTAGTTTTACAGAGTAGTGACTTGAACACAATTCCATTTTAGAAGCTCCTCAGAAAGACAGTGTAGAGTAGAAGTTAAATGGTTAAATACAAGGAAGGCAGGAAAACATTTAATCAATCAACCCCCCAAATCCACTTGAAAATGAAAACTTTAGTAAGGGCACTGGCCATAAGATTAAGAGGAAAACATGACAGATGAAAGTGACCTGAGGGTGAGTGGAAGGAAGGTGTTCACAACGATGCGATTCCAAGTTACTCCTCTTCTCTCCAGTGTAGCTTCTACTCTGCTTTTAGTAATTGATGTTAGTAAACTGTCACGTGGCCTCAAATCTCCTCGACCTAGAATGGTATTTCAATGATAAGAAAATTACGTAGCTCATGATTATGATATATAAAATAGAAAAAAATGCATCAGTTATATTTAAAAGAACTTGATAAAATTTACTAGATGTTTATAACAACAACAAACCCCACAAAGCAATATAGAATAAGTTAATTGGAATATATTAATAATTATAAAATAGTAATGATAATAACATTAAATGTCATTCTAAATGGCAGAGCTCAATGCAGTGTAAATAAATCAGGGATGACATAAAACAGACTTTTCGTTTTCTAATTAATATTGTCTTAGATGTGATACTAAACTAATATATAAATACAAAAATAAAGGAAGAAAATAAAAGTAGTTGCATAAATATTATAAAAGAAGACACAAATTTACTATTTGTTTAAATTACATAAAATGACTAGCAAAAAAAAAAATAGGAGGCTCAGGAAAGAAAAATTAAATAAATAATAGAAATAACATTAGTGATGGTGGAATGGAGCCAGGCAGTGAGTCCCAATCTCACAACAGAGGCAGCAAAGGAAAAGCAGACTTGAAAGATGAGTGACAAAGTAAACGTTCTAAGAGTCAATATTATATAGTCTAAGACCTGTAGAAATTGGAAGCTAGGTTACAGAAAACAACAACAACAACAACAACAACAACAAAAAACAACAAAATTCCCTTAACCCTAAACCCAAACCTAGGGATAAAAAGGGGAAGGGGCAGCAGAGAAAGAGAATGAAGGGGGAGCAGAAATTCTCTTAAGCTTACCCACTTAAAAAAATTTGAAAAGACAGAAAAAAAATAAAATGCAATGGTAACAGAATGGTCCTTAAAACAGAGTAAACAGCTTAAAACCAAACCTTAAAAAAAAAAAAATTACTGAGCCAGGGGCCTACAGTCATCTTGTGGAGCCCTCATTCAACCAGGAGAAAGTCCCCTGTGGTGGGATCTCTTAAATTTAGCCATGTAGTCTTCTAGAAGGACCATCACTAGCCCAAAATTGCTGTACTCCTCTCTCCCCCTCTCTCACTGCAAACAAAGGGGAATGGCTGGCAGGACCTGTGTGAGGAACTGTGCCTAACTCTGCTTAGTGTGACACAGGCAAGGGTGGAGAGCTCTGTGTAGCATCCACTTGCTTGACTCGGACAGAGACAGCAATGAAGCAACTTTGACCCTGAACAAAGGAAAGTGGATTTACCAGGTCCTGACCACTGCCAATAGTGGAAGGCACTATGGGAATCCCAGAGATGGTCCCAGGATCGGTTTGCATCAGAGGGAAGATGCCCAAATGCCCAGTGACATAGAGACCCAATGGGAAGTTACCAAAGCCTACACAGAGGGAAAAAGTTGATTTCCGGCTTAATTGGCTCATAGCCTCACTTGTGATCACAAATGGTGAGTGAAAGGACATTGTTTGGTTATATGCAGGACATTGCGTCAGACTTATTAAACAGGGGGAATCAATGCCCGCCTAGAGTCCAGATGAACCACCTGAGACCCTTCACTACAAAATTTTAGAGACTGATATTGGCTGGGGGATACCTCTGCACCACAGAATACCATGGAAAACTGCAGAGTGAGTTCCTGCATTCATAGACTGGAGCCACCAGGGTCTTCACTACTGCAAAAAGGATCCAGGGGAGAGGAGCAAGTATGTGGTGACCCACATCTGATTTTAATTATTTTCTGACTTTTACATATTTTGGTGTTGATTTGTTCTTCTAGGGCTTCGAGATGTAATGTATGCTAGGTTATTGATGTGGTGACTTTCTATATTTTTAATGAATGAGCTCAATGCAATGAACTTTTCTCTTAGAACTGCATCCAATAGAGTCCCAGGGTTTTTGATATGTTGCATTAGTGTTCTCATTTACTTCTAAGGTTGTTTTTTCCCCCCCCATTTCATCCCTTATTTCTTCTGCTATCCATTGTTCATTCAAACAATATTATTTGGTCTCTGGATCTTAGGGTAGCTTCTTCTTTATTATAAAACTTATTTCTAGTTTCATTTCATTATGATCTAGCAGAATGTGAGGTATTATATCTAATATTTTTTATTTGCTAAGACTTGCTTTGTGGCCTAAGATATAGTCTATTTTAGAGAAGGATGTATGTATCTGAGAAGAAAGTATATTCAGTCACTGACGGAAAAAATATTTACTTATGTCTGTTAAGTATATGTTATTGTGTTTTTTTAGTTCTAGAGTTTCTTTATTTTTTTTTGCTTCTAGGATCTATGTAGTGGTTAGAGAGGTATGTTAAAGTCACCCAGTATTATTGTGTTGTGGTCTATTGGATTCATGAAATTGAGAAGGGTTTATTTGATGTATGTACATGTACCATTGTTTGGGGCATAAATATTTACAATTGTTATGTCTTGCTGATATATAATTCCTTTAAGTAGTATGAAAAGTTCTTTTTTGAACCTTCTGATCATTTTTGACTGGAAGTCCACTTTATCTGATATGAGAATAGAAACCCCTGCTTGCTTATGCAACTAATGTGAATGAAAGTTTTTTCCCATAATTTTACCTTAAGTCTGTGAATGTCTTTGCCTATGAGATGAGCCTCTTGGAGACAGCGTATTGTGAGTCTTGTTTTTTAATCCAATCTGCCAGTTTATGTGTTTTGATTGATGAGTTTAGGTCATTTCCATTCAATGTTATTATTGAGAAATTATTTTTATGACCTGTCATTTTGATCAATGTCTGATTTTATAAATTTAAATTGGGGCTGGAGATGTGGCTCAGCGGTAGCGCGCTCGCCTGGCATGCGTGCGGCCCGGGTTCGATCCTCAGCACCACATACCAACAAAGATGTTGTGTCCGCCGAGAACTAAAAAATAAATATTAAAAAATTCTCTCTCTCTCTCTCTCTCCTCTCTCACTCTCTCTTAAAAAAAAAAAAGAGAGAGAGAATTTATTCATTTAAAAAAAAAAAAAATAAATTTAAATTGGTTTCTTCCTTGATTGACTATCCTTTTAGAGTAATTCCTCCTTTTGCTGTTTTTCACTTTTATTTTTCATTTCTTCATGAAATATTTTATTGACAATGTTCTGTAGTACAGGCTTTCTAGTTGTGAATTCTTTTAACTTTTATTTACCATGAAAGGCTTTTATTTCATCATTAATTCTGAAGCTTAATTTGCTCAGCATAGTATTCTTAGCTGGAATTTATTTTCTTTCAGATATCGGTAAATATTATTCCAAGAACTCCTAGATTTGATGGTTTGGGTTGAGAAATCAGCGGAGATATGAATTGTTTTCCCTCTACATGTGATGTGTCATTCTCTATGGCACTCTTAAAATTCTATCAGTAATTCTGTATGTAGGGCATTTTCATAATAATGTGCCTTGGTGTGGATCTGTTGTAATTTTTTATATTTGGGGTTCTATAGACCTCCTGAATTTGATTTTCCATTTAATTCTTTGGGTTTGGGGAATTTTCTGATATGATTTCACTAAAAAAATCATACATTCCATTGGTTTGTATCTCCAAGACTTCATCTATCCCAAATAATCTTAAATTTGGTCTTTTCAAGTTATCCCCTGTTTCTTGGAAATTCTGTTCATGGGCTTTTAACATCTTTTCTCTATGATATACTTTATTTTTAAGATTATATATTTTGTCTGCATTGCCTGAAACTCTGTCTTCCTAATGATCTAGTCTGTTGGTGATGCTGTCCATTGAATTTTTAATTTGGTTTATTGATTCCTTCATTCTGAGGATTTTTGCTTGATTTTTTTTTCAGAATCTCTATTTCTTTATTGAAGTGATTTTTTTCACTTCCTATATTTTCTCTCTGATTTCACTCCTTCCATTGTCCTTTAACTCACAGATTAGATTAACTATGTACCTTCTAAACTCTTTCTCTGACATTTCTTATACTCTGGTGTTGACAGATTTTGTTATTGAAGTATCTTGGTTTTTTTTTGGGGGGGGGGTGATTTCTTATCTTGTTTTTTCATGTTGTTTGTGTGTCTACCCATCTACCAGTATGGACTTCAGACAGTAGTGTCTCTCTCTGTCCTGTGAACTTATTGTGTTCCTGAAGGTTTTCAGCACCTCACCTTTCAGGAGGAGACAAATAATGCCAACAACCAATGCCAACAATATATTAACATTACACCAAGTAGTTACTGCTATGATGTCTACAATGTTGATTCTCAAAATAAACAGAATTATATAATCAGTTATGCCTACAATAAAAACAGTAAGTTTGCAAAAGAGTTTACAATTTTGAATGGTGAACAGGAAGAGAACAGATGTGATGTAGGATGTGATATTTATGAGGGAGGATGAGAGAAGATAGAACTAAAAAATTAAAGAAGACATGAAGAGAGAACAATAGAGATTGGCCGTTAGCAGTAGAAGAGAGAGAATCAAGGGAAACAGATAAATGAGAGAATAAAATATATATAAAGTTAAATTTAGAAAATTAAATATAAAATTAAGAATATAAAATAAGAATAAAACAAAATTGAAATATATTAGTCAAATATACTAATCCTCAAAAAACTGATTCATGAAAAATAACTGGCTCCAAAAATGCTAGAAATGATAAAAAAAACAAATATTAATATGTATAAATGTCCATGAACTCTTGAGGTCATAATTAAACAGAAAAGAAAAAAAGATTAATGAAAATTTAAAGAATTGTTTCCATTGGAGTTCAAAAGATTATTGGCTTTCCTCTTTAGCAATGTTAGGTGGAATTATCGAGAGTGTGATGCTTGCTTCACCCTCAAGGTGGAGTTGCTAGAGTAAGAGAGCTAATTCCATACTGGAATTTCTGGAGGCAGAGTTCAGGCTTAGGTAGGTTCCAAGTTCTTTGCTGAATGCCAGTTGTGCTGGAGATTTAAAATCGGTACACCTCCAGGGCCCAGGAATTGCTGATCCATGCTGGGAGACTGCATACCAGGGATTTCCCCTGGGTTCCATTCATGTGGTGGAGGAGCCAATTCTTAGTCAACTTTGTCACCTGTGGATCCCACATTTCCTGGTCTTGAGTTCAGTCTCCAAACTCAATCTCTGCCATCCCTGTACTTTCAAATTCATGGCCAGTTGCATCTTTCCCAGCTAGTCCTGAGAGCAGCTGGATAAGTCGGGGAGGGGTGAGCTAGGTGGGTTTCCACAACCAATAGTCCCCTGTGTAAACCTCGGTCCATGTTTGATTTTCTTCTAGTTACTTAGGGACATTGTATGTCATGCAGAATGGATTTTCCAGGCTATATTTTGGGCCAAACATGGGTTTTCTATGAATTGGCTCCATCAGCTGCTGGCCCCCACACTGCAGCTACAAAATGATTTCTTCCTCTGTCATCTGCAGGCAGTCAGGAGAGATGGGGCTTCTATCCCATGCAAGGAGATTGTGTGACATGCCTTTCAGTTTAGTCAAGCAGTGTCTTTGATTTTTAAACTCTTCATAACCAGACATGCCTCAGGCCTGCTAAAAATGTGGTTTCCTTTAATCCCTTATCCTTTCACTTTGTTCACAGAGAGACCACTCTGGCTGTGGCCTCTGGCTGCAGAAGAGGCTGTGGCACTGTGAATTTCTTCCTTATTTTATTATATCCAACCCCCTGAATCCCTGATCTTTGAATGTCCAGTATTAAATTCCAGTAAAGTTCCCCCAGGTTTTTTTTTTTTTTTTTCTGTTCATCTACCTTGATGAGAATTTGCCTTTCTGCTTTTTTGGTTTCATATCATAGAGCATCCAGGAAAGCAAACTTTTCTATTCCATTGTGAAAAAGAAAACTTTTTTATGTCTCTCAATCACAATATTTTCTCCTGCACTTGATTTAATCTTGGGTGGTTTTATTCCCCATGGCCCATACACATACAAAATTCATTGCTAATGTTGACAGTAGGAGGCCATGTAGCATTCGAAACCTAGAAACAAAATCAATACTATAAAATGGGAAAATCAGTGGTTATTGTTCTAGTTAAGTATGTATACTTCCACCATACTCATGATCTTGAAGAATAAGCTTAAAGTGTCAAAAGCTGTTGAAGTGACTGTATTAGATGGAGATACTTGTAATGACTTAGATGACCAGATGCAAAACATATCTTTCTCACTACCATGACAATCAAGGACAAAACAAAAGTTTGTTTGCAATGTTGAGAGAAAAGACTGAATCAGATTTTTATGTTTAATTTGCTGTAAGCATTTAGTGGCTTAAATGATTCAAGGATGATTATGTGAGAATGAATGGTGCGACTGTTTGTGCTGATGTTAAAGCAGCTGAAAAAAATTTGGAAATCTTAGATAAGCTGATTGTAGAGAAAAATTACTTTCCTGAGAAAATCTTCAATATGAATACAACTTCTCTATTCTGTAAATAGATGGCCTTCCTTTGGATAAAAGTACTTTAAGGCAAGTCAATGTCAAATTTGAAGATTTTTAAGGCCAGATTAAGAATGTTGCTGGTGGGAAATGTTTCAATTTCTGAATTAAAACTCTTTGTAACCTGGCACCATTAGAACCACAGGGTCTTCAAGCTTATCAAGAAACATGCATTGTATACTACAGGAGAAATAAAATATTATGAATGATCCAGTTTCTTTTCCATGATGACCTCAGTGAATTGTTATACCTGCAAAAGGGAAAAGTAGTATTTGGAAAATAAGATATCTTTCAATACTTAGGATATTACTAATAATGTTTCTGCACATTCTCCTTTTTTTATTGGGCTTTGCTCTGATTTAAAAGTAGTATTTCTGCCTCTACATATCATCTCTTGAATCCAACCAATGGACCAAACAGTTATAGTAGGTTTTAAACCCTACTTTTTTGTTGTTGTTTGTTTGAATTGATTGGACGTAGGGGCCCTTAATCACTGAGTCACATCCCCAGCCACTTTTATTTTTTATCTTGAGACAGAGTCTCCCTAAGTTGTTTAGGGCCTCACTAAGTTGCTGATTCTGGCTTTGGACTGATGATCCTCCTGCCTCCACATTGCAAGTTGGGATTATGGATGTGAGCCACCCCACTCATCTTAAAGCTTAGTATTTGAGGTGAACCTATGCCCATGCTATTACTAAAATTAAGAGACAATGATACAACACTGATGCATATAGATGACAACATCTGTGTTTGCATTGTGAACATTTCTTGTTCTTGGGGTAATGTCACCAAAGTCTGTATGAATGCTATCTGAAAGAAGATGCTCAAGAGGTTTGGCCATGCCTTCAAAGAATTTGCCAAGGATGAAGAAGATGCTAAAATCAACTGTTGTAAGTTGTTGTAAGTTTAGCAACATTATCCTGGGTGTGGATGAAGATGACATTGAATAGATCCTAGAGGTGATTCCTAAGGTATTAACTAATGAGTTTCTGGAAATGAACCAGGAATTAATTCAGAGATTAAAAAAATATAGGCAAGTTAAAAAGAAACTGCATGATAAAAAAAACCTTCAAAAGTTAATAGTGAATTATAAAGATTTTGAGACCTCAGTTAGCTCCTTTGTTTCAGAAGTTTGAAAAAATGTAACCCAACACTGAAGAGTTTTCATTAATAGAGAGAAATAATGCATTATCTGATGAGTGCAAATCTATGACAAAAAAGTACAAAGCAAACGACCACAGACATATTCTGAAAAGAATGACATTTCTTCATAAAATAGGTGCTTCATGAGGTATTCTAGGAGAAAGCATTACTATCTTAGGAGAAGTAGCTTCATGTGTACTATTGCCCTTGGAGACCTTTCAATGGGATAAGAAGTGGAGGTCAAAGACAGTGACATTGATGATCCTGACCCTGTGAGGTCAATCGATGGTATGCATTTTTTGTCTTGGCATTAAACAAGAGTTTAAACAGTAAAATAAATCATTTCCAAAATAGAAAAAAGGCAGGGCTGGGGTTGTAGCTCAGCGGTAGAGCGCTTGCCTAGCACGTGTGAAGCCTTGAGTTCAATCCTCAGCACCACATAAAAATAAATAAATAAAATAAAGGCACTGTGTCCAACTACACCTAAAAAATATTTAAAAAAAATAGAAAAAAAGCACTCAAGACATCAAGGATATAAAGAAAAAGCATACTTCTTCACAATCATACAATGAGAACATTAGTGTTTAAACTGCATTATAAAATTTCAAAAAGCTAAAAGGAAATTAAGGTATAAAGTAAAAAAAATAAGCTAAGATCAATTTTCACTGAGGGAAGAAAAATATTAATAACTTTAATGTAGCCTAAGTTTATCTTTTTTATAAAATCTCCAGCAATGTAAATAGTCTCTTAAGCCTCTCCATTCACTCAACACTCACTCACTAATGCACCCAAAGCAACTTCCAGTCCTGTGAGCTCTATTTCTAATACAGATTCTATACATAGCCCCCTTTTAATCTTTTATACCATATATTCACTGTGCCTGTTCTATATTTAATACTCTAAGATATATAAATGCTTTCCATTACTGTTGCCTATAGTATTCAGTACAAGAGCATGCTGTGCAGGTTTGTAGCTGAGGAACAATAGGCTGTACATATAGCCCAGGAGGATAGCAGGTTACATCATATAAGTTTGGGAATGTATCATATTCTCATAACAATTAAATTACTTATCCCTTATGGTTTAGATATTAGGTGTCCCCCAAAATCTCATGTGTGAGGAAATGAAAGAACATTTAGAAGAGAAATGATAGGCTTATGAGAGCCTTAACCCAATCAGTGAACTAATCCCCAGATGGGATTAATTGAGTGCTCTTTGTAGGTAGGTAGAGTATGGCTAGAGGAGGTGAGTCATTGGGTTCATACCTGTGGGATGTATATTTTGTATCTAGCAAGTAGAATCTCTCTCTGATTTCTGGTTATCATGCGAGATGTTTCCCTATGTCACACTCTTCCTCCATGATATTCTGCCTCACCTCAGGCCCTGAGGTGTGAAATTGGACGGAGACTTCAGAAACTATGAGCCTTGAGATAAATTTTTCTTCCTCTAAAATTGTTCTTGTCAGGTTTTTCAGTCACAGTATCAAATAACCTGACGAAAAATTGACTTATTTTTCAGTATGTATCTCCACTGTTAAGCAACACATGGCTGTATCTTCATTTACAATACAAATTCTTGAGTTCTAGGTCAATAGAATTTTATGTATCTTGGTTTTAATGATTTTAGCTCCTCCTACTCAATGGGACTAAACCCATATCACTTCCTTCTTTACAATATTTCTCTTCCCTTTTTTGAGGGGGATCACCAGGAATTGAATTCAACCACTCAGTCATATCCCCAGCCCTATTTTATATTTTATTTGGAGACAGGATTTCACGAAATTGTTTAACACCTTGCTTTTACTCAGCCTGGCTTTGAACATGCCATCCTCTTGCCTCAGCCTCCCAAGCCTCTAGGATCACAGGTGTGTACTACCCTGCCCAGCACACAATATTTCTCTTCTTGAGTTACCTCTATCCATTCATGTCTCTTCATAAAACATATTGCTATGTTTTATTGTCCTTATAACATAATTTCCCTCTCAGACACAGCATAATATTTGTAAAAAAAAAAAAATAAGTCTGATAATGATTTTTGGTTTCTCTGATCAGAGTCGAAACAAAAATAATTGATGACTTTATTAAATTAGTCTTGAAACTGTTTTTAAATTTAAACAAAAATAACTACTTGAATTATTTCAATCTCATCAAGAACACATAAACATTCCTGTGCAAGACTGAATACCAGAAGATGTAAAGGAATTTTATTTTGAGAAGTGTTGTTATCCGTGTGTGAAATTATAAAAATATTTAATTGAAAAATAATCCTGAAATATGTTAGGCTATAATAAACTTATCAGCAAATATTTTTCTTGAATAATAAGTCAGCTTTAATTTACCATTACTTTTTTAATTCATAATTTTGTACTCTATATGTCTTTTCCAAACACTTAGATAATTTAATAGAGCCAGCTAATAGATAATATAGTATGAATAGTAAAATTAGAAAATTCTTATATTAAAAACCAAGTAACTATATTAAAGTCTAGAAATTTCTTACACAGCAACATGATATATTTTAGTTGACAATGAGAATAAAATGTGTATAAAATATGTTAACAAATATTTTGAAATGTAGCACCTCCTCTCTCTTTTTGGAAGGAGGACTTAGCAGCTGACAGCAGAGAGCCTCTAACACTCAGCTCCTTGATCCACCTGCACCGCAAAGAGCAGCCTCCCTGCCTGTGAGTTTGTGCTCTGGGATTGGAGACTGCCACCCAACCAGACAGACAGGATGTATCATGAGATTGACAGGAGACCATTGTGATGGGTTATTCACGCCCCAGAGGTCCCCATGGGTTGTCTAAGCTATGTTAAGAATGCACTGCTGTTCAGCTTCTACCTCTGCTCAATCCGGATTCCAGTTTACCTTCCAAGGAGATCTCTTTAAAAACAACAACAAAAAAAAAAAAAAAAAAAAACTCTGCTTGTTAAACTCTGTTAGTACCCAATTCCAAAGAATCCAACCTGCAGAGAGGTTATCCATTATTATGCAGAGAACAGAATATATTCACTCTCTACTTAGTCTTCTGGTTCACTTTACAATGAACATGATGTTTTCTTCTTTTCTACATATAATCGTCTAAGAAAAGTCACATCCTCTTATTATTATGCTCAAGTTTGGAACTTATAAACAAAACATTAAACAGCAAATATAACTCCAACCACTTAATTAAAATAATCAATTCCATGTGGCTTTTCAAACAAAGAGAGAAAATTTCCAAATAAAGACTTTTTTTGGAAAGTTACTATATGAATATATTGTTTTTGAACAGTTATATCAATTCTTTCAGAGGTATACTTCATAGCCAACTTGAGGCCAAAAATGCTTTTATTTTTAAGCAAATAGTAAATAATTAGTTAATAATTGAATCCATGAAGTTAGGGGGAAATGGTCCATAAATAGGGGAAATAATTTATGGAAAAAATTAACTATCAAACCAGAAAAAAGCAAAAAATAATAGTAATTAAAAACTTGTAAATATGCCTCAAATGGGAATATCATATGTGGATAAATATCTTCAGGAAAAAATAACAAATATTCGCAAGCATGTGATTCAGACATGTAAGAAAGAACATAGCTGTCAATATTGCAATCTCTAAGGAACTAATGGAATTGAGAAAATATAAGTTACCAAGATTAATTGAGAGAATGGTGCATTTGTCTTAGATGAAATTGAAAATTATTTGAATGTGCAAATAATTATATCCAGAAATTATATATTTCAGAATTTTTCATGGGAGTGATTTATGACAGACATTTAAGGAATGTTAATTATATATTATTTAAATCATACTCTATACCTTGCTTAAAAGGAGTTAATTTTAAGATACTTTCATAACCTTGATATAAAAACTTTATTAGCAAAATGAAGAAAAAATACTGACAAGTCACACTTATGAAGATACATTTTTTGATTATGCTAATGTCCATGCTAAGTACTTTACATGCATCATAATACTGAACATTCTAAACCATCTGCAAGAGTAGAATATTGTATTATCTATGTATTACACACAGAGTAATGCTTAACAGGTGTATTCAAGTTGTCCAAAGTAACAGAGCTAAACTAAGAGTGAAAAGGGATATGGATTCAGATTTTTCTTATACTAAGGCTAAACCATAAAACATATAATAAAATTCTATAGTCTACTTAGTCAAATACCATAAATGTAAGAAAATAAAATCTGACTATCAAAAATGATGAAATCACCAAGTGCAATCCTTTCACGTACTCTTTTCTATTCCTCTTCTCTCCACCTAAAAGTTTCTTCTGACAGCCATGTATATTACTTTCTCGTCGTTGAAATGTTGCCTTTCATCAACACCTTGTCCCTACATCCTTTCTAAAAATGCAACATTTCCTGGTTCAAATAGTGTAAGGGGAGAGTATATCTAACTCATTCCCAGAACAGCAAGGTCACAGTGGCTGTGGAAGTAAGAAAAAATCCAATTTGCTAAACATTCCTCCTCCTCCACTACCTTCTTTTTCTTCTTTTCCTTCTTTCTCTTTGTACCAGGGACTCAACTCAGGGGTACTTAACCACTCAGCCACATCTCCAGCCCTTTTTGTTTATTCATTAATTTGTTAGAAAATGTCTCACTAAGTTGCTCAGGGCCTTCCTAAAACCTAAAACTTGTGATCCTCTTGTCTCAGCCTATTCAGTCACTGGAATTACAGGCATATGCCACCAGGTCCAGCTTATTTATTCTTTTTATTTTAAAATTATTTTATGATTTTATTATGGCATTAGAATTATATATATTATAGTGGGGTTCATTTTGATGTAAATATACATGCATGATATATATTTTGCTATGTTACAATCTATTGAACTTCCTCTTTCTCTTTTCATCTTCCTCCTCCTCCTATTTTCCTTTCTTTATTTTATTGTTTTTCCTCTATTATTTTTTAAATTGGTACTTTATAGCCATACATAAAAGTGAAATGTACTATGGTATATTCATATATTTACATGTGATAATTGGGTCAATTTTATTCCACAGTTCCTTTCTTTTCCCATCCCTTCTATTTTCACCTGAATCATCATCATCTGCTCCATTGATTTCATTTCTATTTTCATGGTGTCCCCTATGAAAAATTAATTAACTCCTTTTTCTTTCCTTTATTGTGCTCTAGTTTCCATATAAGAAAGAAAACATTGTACACTTGACTTTCTAAGTCTGGCTTATTTTATTTAGAATGATGTTCTCCACTTCCATCTGTTTACCAGCAAATGCCATACTTTCATTCTTCTTTATGGCTAAGTAATACTCTATCGTGTATTAGTATCACATTTTATTTATCCATTTATCTATTGACAGGTGGGTTGGTTTATAACTTGGCTCTTATGAATTGTGCTGTTCTAAAAATATGTGACTGTATCATTATAGTATGCTGATTTTAGCTCTTTCGGAGAAATACCAAGGATTAAAATAGCTGAGTCATATGGTGGTTCCATTTTAAGTCTTTTAAAGAATATCCCTACTACTTTACAAAGTGTCTATACTAATTTGCAGTCCCACCAACAATGTATGAGTGTACCTTTTCCCCCATCTCCTAAATAGAAGTAGTTATTATTCATATTCTGTATCATTATCATTCTAACTGCAGTAAGATGGCATCTCAATGTAGTTTTGATTTGTATTTCTCTGATTTCTAGAAAAGTTGAACATTTTTTGATATATTGGTTGGCCATTTGTATTTCTTCTTTTGAGAAATGTCTGTTTTGTTCTTTTGCCTGTTTGTTTTTTTTTAAAGTTCTTTATATATTCTGAATGTTAATATCCTTTCAGAGGAGTAGCTGGCAAAGATGTTTTATTTTCCCCTTTTATGTAGACTCATGCTCTAAATTGTTTTCTTTGCTATGAAAAAGCTTTTAAATTTGATATCATCTGAGATTTCAATTATTTATTTATTGAGCTATAGTAGTCTTATTAAGGAAGTTGGTGCCTGCACCAATATGTTGGAGTCTATCTGACTCAGATATACTGTTGAGCCTAAGTTTTCTTCTAGTAATTGCTCAGTTTCTGGTATAATTTCTTGGTCATTGATCCACTTTGAGTTGACTTTTGTTCAGGGTGAAAGAGGGGGAGCTAGTTTTCTTTGATGCTCATTTCTACTTTTATTCCATTATGATCTGATAGCATGTAAGAAATTCTCTTTTTTTGTATTTGTTAAGAGTTTTTTTTTTATTGCTTGTTCAAAACATTACAAAGCTATTGACATATCATGTTTTATACATTAGATTCAAGTGGGTTATGAACTCCCATTTTTACCCCAAATACAGATTGCAGAATCACATCTGTTACACATCCACATTTTTACATAATGCCCTATTAGTAACTGTTGTATTCTGCTACCTTTCCTATCCTCTACTATCCCCCCTCCCCTCCCCTCCCATCTTCTCTCTCTACCCCATCTACTGTATTTCATTTCTCTCCTTGTTTATTTTCCAGTTCCCCTCACAACCTCTTATGTGTAATTTTGTATAACAATGAGGGTCTCCCTCCATTACCATGCAATTTCCCTTTTCTCTCCCTTTCCCTCCCACCTAGTGTATCTGTTTAATGTTGATCTTTTCTTCCTGCTCTTCCTCCCTGCTCTGTTCTTAGTTGTTCTCATTATATCAAAGAAGACATTTGGTATTTGGTTTTTTTTGTCTTAAAATATGGTTTATTTTAAAGAAGTTTCCTGTGCAGCTGAAAAGAAAGGAAATTCATTTGTTAGCAGATGGAATATACTATAAATGTCCAATAGGTCTAATATTTTTTAGTTTTGAAGAGTTTTTACATTGTTTATGTCAGAATAATGTATCAGTTGTTGAGAGAAGTATGTTAAAATTAGCCAGTATTATTGTATTGGAATCTATTTATTTATATTGAGTAGGGTTTATTTTATGTGCACAGGTGCACCAATATTAGGGGCATAAATATCATTGTCTTATTGTTGGATGGTTCCCTTAAACAGTATGAAGTGACCTTTTTCTCTTCTGGTTAATTTGGGCTTGAATTCTACTTTATCAGATATAAGATTAGTGATTTCTACTGAATTTTGATCTCTTATTTATTTGCATGATATTTCTTTTTCCATCCTTCTATCTTCATCCTGTGGATGTATTTTCCTGAAAGGTGAATCTCTTATAAACAATATATGGTTGTATCTTGTTTTCTGATCTATTCTACCAATATATGTCTTTTGAATAGAATGTTTAGACTATTTAATTTCAGGGTCAATTTTCATTTTCTGCCATTTTGATTTATTTTTAATGCTTAATTCAGACTTGGTTCTCCTTTAATAAGAATTTTAGTAAGATTCATCCATACACTGACTCTGATATAAATTTTTTATTTATTTTTTTTTGCATGACATATCTCATGTTTTCTAGTATTGGCTTAATGGCTATGAATTCTTTCAGTTTTGTCTATCATGGAAATTTTTATTTCATCTTTAATTGTGAAGTTTTGCTGAATATAGCAATCTTAGTAGGAACCTATTATCATTCATGAATTGGTATATGCTATTCTAAGACCCCCAGTCTTTTAGGGTCTGATTTGACAGATTAGTTAAAATCCAAATTGGTTTACTTCTAAATGTGACCTGCTTTTTTTTCTCTTTTGGCTTTTAGGATTATATCCTTGTTATGTATATTAGCTATTTTCATTATAATGTATTTTGATAGGATCTTTTTTGATTTTATTTATTTGAGGCTCTAAATGCATCTTACATTTGGAATTCCATTTCATTACTCAGATTTACATTTTTTCTGCTATTATTTCATTGAATAGTTTGTGAATTCCTTTGTTTTGTATTTTGTGCCTTCATCTACACAAATGATTCTTAGATTTGTTCTCTTTGGATAGTCCCAGGCTTCTTAAATATTCCAGGCATAGTCTCAATATTTTCTTTTATTGTTGACTTTATTTTCAAGATTATACAATTTTAAGGCCTGATAATCTGTCTTTAAAGTGGTCTCCTCTATTGGTGATGTTTTCCACTAAATTTTTAATTTAAATTATTGAGTCTTTCATTTCCAGTATTTTATTTTTTGATAAAGCCCAAGTGTTTTACCCAGTGAGTTACATCCCAGAACTTTTTATTTTCATATTTTATTTTGAGAAGGTGTGTCAATAAATTACTCAGGGCCTTGATAAGTTGCTGAAGCTGACCTTGAACTTGTGATTCTCCTATCTCAGCCTGCTGAACAACTGAGATTACAGACACATGCTAACATGCCTGGCTTCCAGGATTTCTTTGTAAATTCTTATTCAGGAATTTCTTCCACTGTGGTGTCAATGGTGTTGTGAGCTATTTGGGCTAGCTTGTTCAACCAGAAAAACCAAGGAATCATTCTCTTATACTTTTGAATAAGGAAATTTTGACTGAGCTGATCTTCTTTTGTTATGTATCCTGGGTTGAATAAATGTTTGGTGTCAATATTTCACTCAATCTGAACACACTATTATGTACATTTTCTAACACCACATTGAGGAGATAGTATTTTCAGTAGTTTCAGTCACTTCAGAACAATGCCTTATACTAATAATTTTTTTGGGGCGGGTGGGTACCCAGGGATTAAACTCAGGGGTACTCAATCATTGAGCCACATCCCCAGACCTATTTTATATTTAATTTAAAGACAGAATCTCACTGAGTTGCTTAGCACCTTCCTTTTGCTGCGGCTGGCTTTGAACTCAATGATCCTCCTGCTTCAGCCTCCTGAGCCACTGTGATTACAGGCATGCACCACTTCACCCAGTCTGTCAAAATTTTTAAAAGTAAAGTTCTTTAGCAACCCACTAATCTATGGAACTGGTTTTTGAAGTAGTGTGTTTTATTTCTGGAGTTCAGTTATTGTGCAGTTTGTTTATTCTCAGCTCTAATTCAAAGCTATCAAATATGTTCAGGGTGCCTGTATGCAAATTAATGAAAAAACCAGAACAACACTGACCCTGCGCCAGCATCAAACAACTAAAGTAAAAAATAAAGTCAACAAAAAATTTAATAAACCAACCTCCCCAAAAATCCAAACAAAGAGTCACTATCTTAGAAAAATAGTACTAAATAGTAAAAGATTAATAAAAAGAAAAAATAATAAAATAGGAGTTATAAAAGCAGAAACATAAATCCATATGTATACATGAATCACTTAGCAAATATGGCCATAAAAACAACAAAAATTTTTAAAATAGAAAAAAATCTTAATTAAAAATGCTTGAACTTTTCCACTGAGGAAGCTGAAGTTGAGACTTTATGTCCTATTCCAGAGTAACATTCTGTCTCTTATTTCTTGGGCTATGCACCTTTTAGAGGCAGCTGGGGCTAGGTGATATTAAATCCAACCTCTTTTTTTTTTTTTTTTTTTTTTTTTTTTTTTTTTTGCCTTAGTGCCTGTGAGAATAGTTAGGAAGTGTAGCCAGTTGGAATGTCTCTCAGCTTCTCTTCTTGCCTGTAAGGGGTAAAGAAGGGAGGTGGCAGGATGGAAGTAGAAGTACATTCTCTTGAGATTTTGTTTGAATGTCTTAGATCACTGCTCTTGCTATTTGGAAGTAGTATGGAAGTATATTTGGGAAGTTCTGGATGCTGGGTTTAAGTTCTAAATTGAACTTTAGATTTTTTGGTAGGCTACATACTTTGGAGAGCTCAAACTTTTGCATCCCTAGGGATGAATAGATGTCTATGTCAGCTTGGCAGTTGCATTTCTAGCATCTCCCCAAGGTTCTACTCATATAGGGGGGTAACAGAGAAGGGTAACAGACCAAATGGTGCACAACAGGATTCATGTGGCCAGCCCACCACCCAAACATGAATTTCTAAGTCCTGAATGTAGTCATGCACATCTGATTAGTTCCCCACCCATCATTTTCAGCTCATCATTGATGCCACAGAGCTCTAAAGGAAATTGAGTTACGCTTTTCTTTCTCCATCATAATCATGCTGCCTGGAAAATTTCCCCAATTCTTTTTCATTGGTCCTTTGCACATCACAGGGTCAGGGGGAAAACAGACTCTATTCTGCTATGTACATCTATCTAGAATTCTCCTGGATCCTCTATTCTTTATAGCTGTTTGGGGAATATGATTTTCCAAGTGCATTTAGGTCATACAAGAAGAACTGGCTGAGACCAAGTGGAAATATTTGTTAAGAACTCTTGAGTTCCCATAGGAATAAGATTTGGTATAAACCAAAGTTTTTTACTTTGGGATTTGGGAAACATGAAGCTTTTTTTGTATGCCAAATTTATCCACTATATGACTCTTTCCCTTTGTGTAGCTCCTCACTTTGCAATGAAACCGCATCACTGTCTCTGCTGGGTCTAGGCGTATTTTATTATATTCTCCATTCACTGCATCAGAATCTCTGGGCTCCTCTGATTCTGGCAGACAAATAATGATTTGCCATCATTTTCTTTAGACACCCATCTTGGATATGAAGCCATATTCCTACATACAAATTCAAAGAACACAGTGGGATGTGCCTACTTTCTATACTCCACCATCTTGTGATTCTAACCAATATCTTTTGTTAAAAATTTAGATGTAAATTAATGTCTGTATTTTACTGTATATTGAATATTTCTCAGTGATAATGCATTATCTTACAATTTGAAAGAAATTGTTGCAACACAGAAAATTACACAAGTAATAAGATTAGGTGATCCTATTAATTTCTAAAGGCCAACTGTGTAAATGATCTGCTTACAAGTGAGTATTGCATCCTCTGCCTCGATCCAGTGAGAACAATTGTAATGGTGAAATATTACTATCTAGCCTATAAATCACTAACCCTTTTTTGCTTCTTGGACAGTTTTTAGAATCTAATGCTGCATTTGCCACTTAAGCCTCCTTGTTCTTAACTGAGAGCACTGTGGGACAAAGCTGTTGGGTAGATCACATGAGTACCTTCTTCTCACCATTGCTACAGTTCTGCTAATCATAAAATGTGTTTGAGATTGAAATACCTGGCTGACATAATTTATATTTCATTATAGTTATGTAGTTTGTAAAGCAATTATCTCTTAATATGTTCATTGAATGGACAGTGAATTCAAGAAATGATTATCTGAATAAGCCAAAGTCTTCATTAAATATGAGATACATAAAATCATTTTAAAAATAACTTATATCTTGATACTTAATATTATTAGATACTTAAATGTTTTAGGTATAAATCTTCCTTCATAATTTAGATTATACTCTGTCTAGAGCATTGTGGTAGAAGCTGAGCAATACTCTTAATATTTTGTTCTTGATTATAAATCCCTCGAAGTACTTATAAAAAGGCTCAGTTTGAAAACATTTCTCAATAAGATGAATTTTCTATGGACTGAATTATGTTTCTGCTAAATTCAAATGCTGAAGTTCCAATCCCAATATGATGGTATTAAGAGACAACTCCTTTGGGAGATGAACACAATTAGAAGAGATCATTAGGAAGTGGGCCTCATGATGGAATTAATTCTATTCTAGCTGGTGAAAGGCGTACCAGATTTCTCTATCCACCACGTGGGGGATGCAGAGAGACATTAGCTGTACAAAATTGAGAAAAAAATGACCCTCATTAGGAACTAAGTCAGTCAGCTAAGGCACTTATTTTGGGTTTCCCAGAACTGTGAGAAATAAGTGTTTGTCACTTAGCTACCCACTCTGAGATGTTGTTTCATTAGTCTGACATAATATTGGTCTGTTTAGTTTTTTTTAATATTTACCTGATTCAATTTGGCAAGATTATGTGTGTCTAGAATTTGTCAAAGTCTTCCAGATTTTTCAGTGTATTGGAGTATAAATTTTAAAATAGGTTCTGATTATCCTCTGGATTTCAGAAGGGTCTGTGGTTATGTCCCTTTTTCATGGATGATTTTGTTGATTTGCATCTTTTTACTCTTTGTTTTGATGAGTTTTTCTAAGGGTTTGTCAATCTTATTTATCTTTTAAAGGAAACAATTCTTTGATGCATTGATCCTGCATATTGTTATGTTATTCTCAATATTATTGTTTTGGGCTCTGATCTTAATTATTTACTGTTTTCTTTTGGTTTGGGACTTAGTTGTTTTTTTTTTTTTTCCCTAAAGTCTTGAAATAGAGCATAAGCCTATTTGGGATTTCTATATTTTTGATGTAGGCTGTCAGTACTATAAATATTCCTTTTAGAATTGTTTTCATACCATCAAAGATTTTGATGTGTTGTATCTTTAGGTTCTTGTTCATTTCTAAGAATTTCCTGATTTTTCCTCTCATTTTTTCTTTGATCCTGTCCTCATTTAAGGGAGTATTGTTCAACATCCATGTGTTTATGTGTTTTCTATTATTTGTCTTACAGTTTATTTCTAATTTAATTTTATTATGTTCTGATAAGATATGTGTAATTCTATTGATTTTTTTCTATATTTGTTAAAATTTGCTTTGTGGTATAGAATATAGTCTATTTTGCAAAATTTCTAAGCACTGATGAGAAGAAGGTAAATTCAGCTGTTTTGGTATGAAATATTCTGTAGATGCCTAATAGGTTTATTTGGTTTGTAGTATTATTTTGGTTGTAGTTATCTTTATTGATTTTATGTTTTGATGACCTGTTTATTGATAAGTGTGTGCTGAAAGTCACCCAGGACTATTGTGGTAGGGCAGGGTCTATCTGGGATTTAATGTCATGGAGGGTTTTTTTTTTTTTCTTTTGTTTGTTTTGTGTGTGCGTGTTTCTTTTTTCTTTCTTTCTTTTTTTTTTTTTTTTGTAATGTAAGTTGTTGTGACATTTGAGGCAAAAAATGTTTCCTGTCTTTATATGCTCTTCTTGAATTTTTTCTTTTACCAGAATATAGTGGCCTTTTGGCTTCTTCTGATTAATTTTTTCTTGAAATCTACTTTTTCAGATATGAGAATAGCTACTTCTGCTTATTTTCTTGGTCCATATGCATGGAATATTTTTTCCCATCCTTTTACCTTCAGCCTATATCTTTGCTTGTAAGATGGGTCTCCTGTAAACAGCATATAGTTGTTTTTTGATGCATTCTGCCAATTTGTATTTTTTAATTGGGGAGTGGAGATCCTTAACATTCCCTATTATTATAGATATGCATTTGTGGTTTCCTGCCTTTTTGATTTTTGGCTCTATTTAATCCTACCTTGATTCTCATTCAGTGTGTAACTCTTCTATTGAACTTCCTCTGTTTGATAGCTTTGGAAATTTTGTTTTAGTTTCTCTGTGTGCAGTTTACCTTTGATTATTCTTTGTGGTACTGGATTGCTGCTCATGAATATTTTCAGCTTATTCTTGTTATGAAAAGTTTTTATTTCCCCCTTGAACTTAGAATGGAGCTTTGCTCATTATAATAAACTTGGATGGCAGTTGTTTTCTTTTACAGCTTGGAATACCTCATTCCAGGACCACCTCCTTAATTTTCAGGTCTGAACTAAGGTATCAGAAGTGAGCCTCATTGTTTTGCCTCTACATGTGACTTATTGTTTCTCCTTTGTGGCTTTTAATATTCTTCCCTTTGTTCTTTTGCAAACTAGGCATTTGGGTTGTGATATGTCTTGAAAAGGTTCTCATTTGAATAGCTTCTATTTGAAATCAAATGATTTCAGCATTAAATAGAACTATCTGGGGTCCTATTAGACTTATGTATGTGGATGTCTATCTCATTTCTCATGGGAAGCTTTCTATAACTATCTCATTAAAATATACTTTATTCCTTTATCTTGTGTCTCCTTGTTCTATCACAATGTTCCTCAGGTTTGGTCTTTCACATTTACCCAGAGTTCTTCTATATGCTGAACATGTTCTCTATTTTTTCCCTTTATTGCATTCTGTGTTCTCAAAATCATGAACCCTGTCTTCAATGTCTGAAGTTCTGTCTTCAAGTGTTGAAGTTCTGTTTTCTATGTGATCTAATCTCTTAATTATGCTCTCAAAAAAGTTTTAATTTTATTGATTGTATATTTCATTTCTATCCATTACAATTAGCTTCTTTATACTATTTCTAAAGAGGTCTTTCATCTTCTGTATTTTCTCTCTTGATTTCTTCTTTAGATCTTTTAATTTATTGATTATTTTAATAATCAGTTTTTATAATTTTTTCTGGGATTTTTGTCCAAATCACTTTCAGTGGGATACTTCATTGCCAATTGTGAATTTGCGGGGGTCGGGAATTTTGTCTTGAACTCTTGCATCAATTGAGATGAATTACCCTTCTTTTTTTGCATGTCCTTTAGTGTATAACCATCTTACTTGTTCTGGGATTCACCCTTTTTTTGATATCTGAGAAGATGTCAGGGAATGGGACCTGAGGTCTCTCAATTTTTCTCTTTGGGTTTTTGTTGTTGGTTTCATTTTTGTCTCCTCAATTCTTTGAATTGGAGTAATATCAGGGCTCAGACAGAACAGGCTGTGCGTAAAGTAAGATTTACTGTTGGTTGGTTGAAATGTATTTCTCGGATGCAAGATCTCTACTCTGTGATCTTGAAGTGCCCTAATCTGTTCCCAGCCCCTCTTAGAGGAAGGGGAAGCCAGGACTGCCATTAATGTCAACAACAGATTTATGATAAATGTCTGCTGTCTATTTTGACATCTATAAAACTAATTGTCACCATCTACACACAGATAGTGAGGTTAGCCTTTAACAGTAGTACAGCAATAAAAAAAAAATTATGAACTAGATCAGGAATTTGATAGCAAGTGTTGACGATGTATATTAGTAGTCACCCCAACTTGATTTGCGTGGGATTTACAAAGTCAAATTGTTAGTTTTGGTTTTGTCTCTTCTATTCTTTGCACTAAACCGTAGGTGAAGACTAAGTGTCATTAATTTATGTGTGGAGCAAGGCCCACTGTTTTGCTTGAGTTTAGTACAGAAGAGTCTCTGACCTGTGAACTATTATTGTCCCTATAGGTTCCAAGCACCTCCAAAAATAGAGCAAGATAAACAATAGTAATAACTGTCACAAAGAACACACAACAATAAATAAATACCCAGTTCCTACTATGACATATTCAACACTTAACACCCTTTCTGTTGTTTGGTGGTATCAACAATTATAAACATGAAAATAATAACCATGAACTAGTTTGGGCTTTAAGCAAACAGCAGATGTCAATTATATAATTCACAGCAATAATGATTTTAGCATTAATGGTGGGGACAGGGATTCTGAAAAATGGTAAAATACAGTTAATCCAGATAAAAGAAAATGTGTTAAAAAGGTAAAAATACAGTTTACAACTTCAAAATGTGAACAGTGAGAATTCAGAAGAGATGTAGCAGGTGGTGATTATCCAGAAGGAAGGGAAAATAGGAGAAGCAAAGTAATGGGAAAGATGCAGAGAAAACAATAGAATTTGGAAAAAGGGGAAGAGATAAGAGCAAAGATAAACAAATGAAAATCATACTAAAGAAAACCCAAATGTGAAAACAAAAAACCCCAAACCCTCAAAGGATAAGGCAAGAAAAAATAACTACATTAAATAAATGTAAAAAATGAGAGAAAAATAAATACGTAAAAATAGGTATTCAGGTCCCAGAACCAATTAGTACAGCAAGAATTTACATACACATGCACACATGTGCACATGCATGCGTGCACACGTGCACACACACACACACACACACAAGGGAAAAAAAGAGAAAGATTCTTAATGAATAATTAAGAAAATGTCTCCAATATGGTGGTCAAAATGGTTGACTAGAATGGGTAGTCACAACAGTACTTCTAACTCTTCTTGAGTTATATACTGAGAGAGAGAGACAGACAGAGAGACAGAGAGAGCGAGCGAGCACAGGGTAGGGGTTGTTAACACCTTCTTGTTTTTGTGTTGCTCTCTGAGCTTCCAGTTGCATCAGGCTAAGATTGAAGCTGTTTGATATAAGACTCATTTTCCCTTCTCACCAGGTATGAGGAGGGTTGGGTTAGGAAGTTCTGTCAGTTATAGTTTTGGCCATTGAGACCAGTTCGGTGTACTCCCAGGGTAAAACTTATTCAGAATTCTGAGGGAAGTTTCAGTTTAGGTCTAATCGGATCTCAGGAGATTTGTTGGGTAGAGTTGGTTTTAGAGAGATTAGATCAGCCTGCCCCTAGGACTTCTCTGTTGTTGGTTCTCAGTAATCTCCCAAGAATTTCAATCATGGAACTTTGTTGGAGAAGACTGATCCTCCTTACACTGCTGCCCACACGAACAGCTTTCCAGGCTTAGTCCTAGTGATTCTCCTCCTTGTGTGCAGTCTCATGGCCTGCCCACTTCAGGTGATCATGTGAGCTACCACACACAAAGGAGAAGCAAGTTGGACGCTCCTTTGTCCTTTTGACTTAAATACCCTGGGTACCATCTCATGCCTGTTTTACTCATTTTCCACCAGGTATGTCCCCTGCCACTTGGTAGCCACTTGTGGGTATATGGCAGGAGTGTTTGCTCTTTTCTCCCATTTCCTGGAGTTGCCATTGAGGTGCAATCACCCCAAGATGGCCCCCACCTCATCTCTGCACAGTCAGTTGGGAATCAAGGCATGCTTTTCAAGCACCAGTGCACAGTGCAATCCCTGGATCTGCAAAATTCAGGCATCTTTTTTGATTTTAAAGTTTTACATGCCAAATCTGTGTTTCCCTGTCTTCACCCTCCTTCTGTGTTAAATCAGTGCTGCAGTCCCTACTGCTTTTGGTGCAATGTAGCAACAGTAGGCTCCAATGTATTCTTTCTTCCTTTTTTATTGTACTCCAATTTCTGAGTCTCTAAGCCACTTTGGATGTCCAATAATGAATTATTCTGAAATTCCTCTTTCATGCACCTCTCTGAGAAGCTATACACCCACATTTTGAATTTGAGCCACAGTGAGACTTTGCAGAGTAGAGGAAAGATACATTCAGTCTTCTGGTCTCTGTGAATGTCTTCCTATGAGGCAAATCAATTGAGAATGCCCATTGCCTATCTGCAGGATAAGTTTGATGTATTTATAGATATTAGAGATGGCTTGTCAATAAGGTGGTTTTATATTCTGCAAGAACATTTCCAAAAGTTTAAGATTTTTCTGAAATAAAAATCTTTCATTGTAACAATAGAAGACTATCATTCACTCCTTTCTTGTCCTGATTTTTGTCTTCATAATATTAATATCCATACTGTTACTACTTATTTACTCACTGTATCCCCTTTTTAAATTAAGCATAAAATAAAATATTGTATTTTGAAAGGATACAGAAAACTTATACTAGCTTGACATGAAAATTGTTGTCACTGTATTGATGCCAATTACGTTACACATTGCTGAAAAAAAAAGCCTTCTAAATTCTTAGAAATACTAATTGAATTCTACATTCATTTACAATTTGTGTTCCATACCTTATTCATTATGCTACTTTCCACTGATTAGATAATTACATTTTAATCATAAAATGTAAGGGAAAATAACTAAGCCTACATGTTGTATCTTCCCTCACACTTATGATTCCATCATATTAAAAAATGTAAATGAAACCTATAAAAAACAGTGGTATGTAATTAGGAAACTTTTTTTTTAACTACATCAATGATCTAATGTGGTAAATGTCTTCTTAGCATTGATCATGTTCCTGTATTACTGAAATAATTCAGAAATTTACTAAGGACTATTATACCATGGTCATCAATTTAGATTAGACATTATTTCTACCCTCAAAAAGTTGATAGTCTAATAGGAGATAACACACTGTTATCTAGTTTGGGAGAATTAACAATATTATCAATATTGAACTTTCTAAAGCATTGTTTTGGTTTAAATATGTGGTGCCCCTAAAATCTCATATGTGAGAAAATGTAAGAAGGTTTAAAGTATAATGATTGGGTAATGAGAGATTTAACCCAATCAGTTTATTAATCCCTGGATAGGGATTAACTTGTTGATTACTGAAAGCAGATTGGGTAGGAATGAAGATGGTGGATCCCTGGGGATTGCTTTTGGGTTATATATATTGATTCTCACTAGTGGAATATCTGTTTTTTGATCATCATATGAGCCACATATCTTCACCACAATCTTTCACCTTGACCCTCAAGCAGTGACGTTGGCTGTCTATTAACTGAGGCCTCTGAAACTACAAACCCTCAAATAAACTTCATTTTCTCATAATTTGTACCAGGAGTAGGGTCATTGCTACGAAGAACCTGACAGTGTGGTTTAGAAGCTTTTGGAGCCTTTTGGGATTTGTGGGAAAAATTTTGAAAGTTTAATAATGCAAGCTAGAAAAGGCTTAGGTTGTTGAAAGTTGAGCTTAATGGGGGATTCTGGTGAAAGCTCAAAAGCACAGAATGCCCATAGGATTGTGTAAAGGAAAGACAGGACTCAAGAGGCTGAAAGAAAACAGGACACTATTGGAAATTGGACTAGAGGCCATCCATATTGCATTCTGGCTAAGAAGTTGTCTGCATTTTCCTTGTATCCTGAGACTTCCTATTAAACTGAATTTAAAAGCAATGGATTTCATAATCTGGCAGGAGAAATTTCTAGGGAACATAGTATTCAGGCAGTGGCATGGGTATTGTTAGCTGCTTTAGCCAAATGTATTGTGATATTCAGGAACAGACAGCAGAGCAAAAAGATTTTAAAAACTTGGACTTGAAAGGTGGGACTAAAACTGGGGCTAAAGAAGTTGCAGTTGTTAAAGACATTTACTGTCACTGAAGACTAAGACATATGTCTTGAGAGTATCTCAAGCATTCGCAAGACTACACACCCATCTCAGGCTTAAGGGAGTAAAAATTTCTTTGAGAGGAGATGAGTGGGGCACGCTTCTTGCATAAGAGGTAGGAAGTTTTTTCATTGTGCTTAGCCACCCAAGCACACAGAGGCTGCTGCAGCTGGGGACCCTGGAGGTTTTACTCATGCTTGAGATGGCAGCAGAACTACATGATGCTGATACTGTGGGAATGCAGGATGTTGGAGTTAGTGTGTCATGGAGCCTTCCACCAAGATTTTAAAAGAAGACCTGAGAGGCCAGGAAGAATATCCCAGGGTCAGAGTCTCTGTGGGCAGCCCCTGAAAGGGCAATGTTTGAAGATATGTTTTAAAAAAGCTAAAACTGGAGTGGAGGAGATCCAACATGGCGGCCGGCGAGCAGGCAGCATTTTCTATACCTCCGCAGTAACGGGATCAGAGAGACACATAAATACACTTGCATGGGACATGCTGAGGAACTTCTAACAATTTTCCACTGAAAGGAGACCTGCCGATAACTAGTAAGTCTGTGGGAGGGGTCAGTTGGTCCCAGGCGAGTGAATCTCCGCAACGCGGATCAGGGTCACAATCCCGCCTGCCGCCGCTGAACTGCAGCGAACATAGGAACCTACTGGGCCCCGCAGGCCTGAGTCCCTGAACTGACTCTAGCGGCTTGGTGCTAGGATCCACACTCCAAACACCCCACCCCACCCCCAGCCAGTTCGGAGCAAAGCGGACCAGGGACACAACCCCGCCGGCCGGCCACGGGCGGCGGCCAGACTGGGCCCCGCAGGCTTGAGTCTGTGAACGGCCTCTGGCGGTCCAGCGATAGGATCCACATTCCTACCACCCCACCCCCAGCCGGCTCGGTGCATCGCAGATCAGGGACACAATCCCGCCAGCCGCCGCTGAACTGCAGCGAACATAGGAACCTACTGGGCCCCGCAGGCCTGAATCTATGAACTGACTCTAGCGGCTTGGTGCTAGGATCCACACTCCTAACACCCCACCCCACCCCCAGCCAGTTCGGAGCAAAGCGGACCAGGGACACAACCCCGCGGGCTGGCCACGGGCGGCAGCCAGACTGGGCCCCGCAGGCTTGAGTCTGTGAAGGGCCTCTGGCGGTCCAGCGATAGGATCCACATTCCTACCACCCCACCCCCAGCCGGCTCGGTGCAAGGCAGATCAGGGACACAATCCCGCCGGCCGCCCCTGAACTGCAGCGAACATAGGAACCTACTGGGCCCCGCAGGCCTGAGTCTGTGAACTGACTCTAGCGGCTTGGTGCTAGGATCCACACTCCTAACACCCCACCCCACCCCCAGCCAGTTCGGAGCAAAGCGGACCAGGGACACAACCCCGCCGGCCAGACTGGGCCCCCCAGGCTTGAGTCTGTGAAGGGCCTCTGGCGGTCCAGCGATAGGATCCACATTCCTACCACCCCACCCCCAGCCGGCTCGGTGCATCGCAGATCAGGGACACAATCCCGCCAGCCGCCGCTGAACTGCAGCGAACATAGGAACCTACTGGGCCCCGCAGGCCTGAATCTATGAACTGACTCTAGCGGCTTGGTGCTAGGATCCACACTCCTAACACCCCACCCCACCCCCAGCCAGTTCGGAGCAAAGCGGACCAGGGACACAACCCCGCGGGCTGGCCACGGGCGGCAGCCAGACTGGGCCCCGCAGGCTTGAGTCTGTGAAGGGCCTCTGGCGGTCCAGCGATAGGATCCACATTCCTACCACCCCACCCCCAGCCGGCTCGGTGCAAGGCAGATCAGGGACACAATCCCGCCGGCCGCCCCTGAACTGCAGCGAACATAGGAACCTACTGGGCCCCGCAGGCCTGAGTCTGTGAACTGACTCTAGCGGCTTGGTGCTAGGATCCACACTCCTAACACCCCACCCCACCCCCAGCCAGTTCGGAGCAAAGCGGACCAGGGACACAACCCCGCCGGCCAGACTGGGCCCCCCAGGCTTGAGTCTGTGAAGGGCCTCTGGCGGTCCAGCGATAGGATCCACATTCCTACCACCCCACCCCCAGCCGGCTCGGTGCATCTCAGATCAGGGACACAATCCCGCCGGCCGCCGCTGAACTGCAGCGAACATAGGAACCTACTGGGCCCCGCAGGCCTGAATCTGTGAACTGACTCTAGCGGCTTGGTGCTAGGATCCACACTC
Source organism: Urocitellus parryii (assembly GCF_045843805.1). Lineage (NCBI taxonomy): Eukaryota > Metazoa > Chordata > Mammalia > Rodentia > Sciuridae > Urocitellus > Urocitellus parryii. The sequence goes on along the minus strand of NC_135531.1, from coordinate 210,132,059 downwards.
CTAACACCCCACCCCACCCCCAGCCAGTTCGGAGCAAAGCGGACCAGGGACACAACCCCGCCGGCTGGCCAGGGGCAGCGGCCAGATTGGGCCCCGCAGGCTTGAGTCTGTGAACGGCCTCTGGCGGTCCAGCGATAGGATCCACATTCCTACCACCCCACCCCCAGCCGGCTCGGTGCAAGGCAGATCAGGGACACAATCCCGCCGGCCGCCCCTGAACTGCAGCGAACATAGGAACCTACTGGGCCCCGCAGGCCTGAGTCTGTGAACTGACTCTAGCGGCTTGGTGCTAGGATCCACACTCCTAACACCCCACCCCACCCCCAGCCAGTTCGGAGCAAAGCGGACCAGGGACACAACCCCGCGGGCTGGCCACGGGCGGCGGCCAGACTGGGCCCCCCAGGCTTGAGTCTGTGAAGGGCCTCTGGCGGTCCAGCGATAGGATCCACATTCCTACCACCCCACCCCCAGCCGGCTCGGTGCATCGCAGATCAGGGACACAATCCCGCCGGCCGCCGCTGAACTGCAGCGAACATAGGAACCTACTGGGTCCCGCAGGCCTGAGTCTGTGAACTGACTCTAGCGGCTTGGTGCTAGGATCCACACTCCTAACACCCCACCCCACCCCCAGCCAGTTCGGAGCAAAGCGGACCAGGGACACAACCCCGCGGGCTGGCCACGGGCGGCGGCCAGACTGGGCCCCCCAGGCTTGAGTCTGTGAAGGGCCTCTGGCGGTCCAGCGATAGGATCCACATTCCTACCACCCCACCCCCAGCCGGCTCGGTGCATCGCAGATCAGGGACACAATCCCGCCGGCCGCCGCTGAACTGCAGCGAACATAGGAACCTACTGGGTCCCGCAGGCCTGAGTCTGTGAACTGACTCTAGCGGCTTGGTGCTAGGATCCACACTCCTAACACCCCACCCCACCCCCAGCCAGTTCGGAGCAAAGCGGACCAGGGACACAACCCCGCGGGCTGGCCACGGGCGGCGGCCAGACTGGGCCCCCCAGGCTTGAGTCTGTGAAGGGCCTCTGGCGGTCCAGCGATAGGATCCACATACCTACCACCCCACCCCCAGCCGGCTCGGTGCATCGCAGATCAGGGACACAATCCCGCCGGCCGCCGCTGAACTGCAGCGAACATAGGAACCTACTGGTCCCCGCAGGCCTGAATCTGTGAACTGACTCTAGCGGCTTGGTGTTAGGATCCACACTCCTAACACCCCACCCCACCCCCAGCCAGTTCGGAGCAAAGCGGACCAGGGACACAACCCCGCCGGCTGGCCAGGGGCAGCGGCCAGACTGGGCCCCGCAGGCTTGAGTCTGTGAAGGGCCTCTGGCGGTCCAGCGATAGGATCCACATTCCTACCACCCCACCCCCAGCCGGCTCGGTGCAAGGCAGATCAGGGACACAATCCCGCCGGCCGCCGCTGAACTGCAGCGAACATAGGAACCTACTGGGCCCCGCAGGCCTGAATCTGTGAACTGACTCTAGCGGCTTGGTGCTAGGATCCACACTCCTAACACCCCACCCCACCCCCAGCCAGTTCGGAGCAAGCGGACCAGGGACACAACCCCGCCGGCCGCGGGCGGAGGCCAGACTGGGCCCCACAGGCTTGAGTCTGTGAACGGCCTCCGGCGGTCCAGCAATAGGATCCACATTCCTACCACCCCACCCCACCCCCAGCCGGCTTGGAGGCGGCCAGACCAGGCTCCGCAGGCCTGAGTCTGTGAAGTGCCTCTAGCGGTTTGGCGCTAGGACTTTGGCAGCGCTTAGTGCTGAGTTCCAGCTTTCAGACAGAGGAGAGAAGCGGTCCAGTTGGGTTCCAGACACCGGTCGGACCACAGAGGAGGACAGCAGCCGCCATTTCGGAGAGATGATGTAATCATCCCCATGTTCTATTGATCTCAGCTCATCCAGCGACGGAACAGGTGATTTCAGGCTGGTAGTTGCCTGCGTCTAGCAGACAGATTTCTAGCTCAGGCTCGGGACTGGGGATCTTGTGGAGAATACTCCTAGAGGCTCATGCCTGGCAAGGCGTGTACCGGGCACTGAGCAGCTGGATTCTGGTTCCCGGGGCTAACCTGGCCCAGGTCTGAGGAAACTGCGGAGACTGCCAGTGGAGGCCAGCTCCAAGTGGAGCGTGCGCTGAGCTAGGGGCGACTGGGTTCTGACTCCCGGAACAGTTTTGGCCCGGGGCTAGGGAACCCGTGGGGGTCGCTCGCTGGAGCCAGCTCCCAGCGGAGAGTGTATCGAGATAGGAGAGGCGGGTTCTGGCTACCGAAGCTGCTTTGACCCAAGGCTAGGGAACCAGCGGTGTCTGCCTCTCAGTCAGGGTCCTGTTGGGTGCTGTGGGGGCAGAGTGGAGCTTCCACCTGCACCCAGAGCAGGCCAAGTGTCCCGCCGGCGTGGTAGCATGACACCCCAAACGCAGCTGGGTCTGAAGAGAGTAGCCGCCCACGCCTAGAATAGGACCAGCGGCCCCGCGAAGCGGTAGCCAAGTAACCTCATTTGGAGTAGGGGCTGTGCAGAGCGTGCAGGCAGACCTGCGGCCCACTGGCAAGACAGGCCAGGTAGCTTGCCAGAGTGGTGGACACGTAACACCGAGGCAGTTGCGTCACACTGGTTGGAGTGGGGGCGGAGCAGGGTCGCCGCCCGGGTCCGGAGGGGGCCCAGCGACCCGTTGGAGAGGTAGTCAGGTACTCCCATTGGGAGTGGGGGCTGTGCAGAACTGTGACCCACCGGCCTAGAAGTATGCCAGCGTGGTAGACTCGTCACACCAATTGGAGTGGGGACCCAGCAGAGCCGCCACCCACATCCAGATCAGGACCTACGACCCCAGGGCGTGGTAGTTACGTTACCACAATTGGAGTGGGGGCAGAGCAAAGCCGCCTCCTGTGCCCGCAGGGGGGGCAGACCTGTGACCGATCAGCGTGATAGATAGACCACCATAATTAGAGGAGGAGCACAGCCACTACCCACCCTGCAAGGGAGACTTTCCAACTATACAAGAGCAACATAAATAAATAGGGGGTAAATTTCAAAAACACAACAGTTGCACCAAGCAGAAAGAAACGCGAGCAGTATGAAAAGACAAGGAAAGAAAGGACCACAAGCAATGCAGGTCAACTCAACTTTAGAAGAGGTAATAGCTGCAACAGATGGAATATCAGATAAAGAGTTCAGGATATATATGCTTCAGATGATCTGGAGTCTCAAGGAAGACATGAGACAGCAAAATCAGACAATGAAAGATCACATTGACAAACAAATCCAGGAAGTAAAGATCAATTTCACAGGGAGATAGAAGTAATAAAAAACAAACAAATAGAAATTCTAGAAATGCAGGAAACAATAAACCAACTTAAAAACTCAATTGAGAATACTACCAGCAGAGTAGATCACTTAGAAGAGAGAACATCAGACAATGAAGACAAAGTATTTCAGCTGGAAAAGAACATAGACAGCTCAGCAAGTCTGCTAAGAAACCATGAGCAGAACATCCAAGAATTATGGGACAATATCAAAAGACCAAATTTAAGAGTCATTGGGATACAGGAAGGCACAGAGCTCCATGCCAAAGGAATAAACAGTCTATTCAGTGAAATAATACGAGAAAACTTCCCAGAATTGAAGATTGAGACAGAATCCCAAATCCTAGAAGCCTACAGGACGCCGAATGTGCAAAATCATAAGAGATCCACACCTAGACACATTATAATGAAGATGTCCAACATACAGAATAAGGAGAGAATTTTAAAAGCTGCAAGAGAAAGAAAGCAGATTACATTTAGGGGTAAACCAATCAGGATAACAGCTGATCTCTCAACACAGACTCTGAAAGCTAGAAGATCCTGGAATAACATATTTCAAACACTGAAAGACAATGGGCTCCAACCAAGAATCATGTATCCGGCGAAATTAAGCTTCAGGTTAGAAGATGAAATTAAAACCTTCCACGATAAACAAAAGTTAAAAGAATTCGCAGCTAGAAAACCATCTCTTCAAAAAATCCTTGGCAAAACATTACAGGAAGAGGAAATGGAAACTAACATTGATAACCAACAATGGGAGGTAGGACAGTAAAGGGGGGAAAGTAGTCAAAGAGGATAACAAATCAGGTTTAGTAACATCAATAAACAATTATGGATAGAAGAACAAACCACATCTCAATAATAACCCTAAATGTTAATGGCTTAAACTCACCAATTAAGAGACACAGGCTAGTAGAATGGATCACAAAACAAGACCCAACAATATGCTGTCTACAGGAGACGCATTTGATAGGAAAAGATATACATAGACTGAAGGTGAAAGGTTGGGAAAAAGCATATCACTCATATGGACCGCGGAAACAAGCAGGAGTGTCCATACTCATATCTAATAAAATAGATTTCAAGCCAAAGACAATCAAAAGGGATAAAGAAGGACACTTCATACTGCTCAAGGGAACCATACACCAACAAGACATAACAATCATAAATATATATGCCCCAAATAATGGTGCAGCCGGGTTCATCAAGCAAACTCTTCTCAAGTTCAAGAGTCTAATAGACCACCATACAATAATCATGGGAGACTTCAACACACCTCTCTCACCACTGGACAGATCTTCCAAACAAAAGTTAAATAAGGAAACTATAGAACTCAATAACATAATTAACAACCTAGACTTAATTGACATATATAGACTATACCACCCAACTTCAAGTAGCTACACTTTTTTCTCAGCAGCACATGGAACCTTCTCAAAAATAGACCATATACTATGTCACAGGGCAACTCTTAGACAATACAAAGGGGTAGAGATAATACCATGCATCTTATCTGATCATAATGGAATGAAACTGAAAATCAATGATAAAAGAAGAAAGGAAAAATCAAGCATCACCTGGAGAATGAACAACAGGTTGCTGAGTGATCAATGGGTTTTAGAAGACATCAAGGAGGAAATTAAAAAATTCCTAGAGTTAAATGAAAACACAGACACAACATATCGGAATCTATGGGACACATTGAAAGCAGTTCTAAGAGGAAAATTCATTGCTTGGAGTTCATTCCTCAAAAAAAGAAAAAACCAACAAATAAATGATCTCATACTTCATCTCAAAATCCTAGAAAAAGAAGAGCAAAACAACAGCAAAAGAAGTAGAAGGCAAGAAATAATTAAAATCAGAGCTGAAATTAATGAAATTGAAACAAAAGAAACTATTGAAAAAATTGACAAAACTAAAAGCTGGTTCTTTGAAAAAATAAATAAAATTGACAGACCCTTAGCCATACTAACGAAGAGAAGAAGAGAGAGAACCCAAATTACTAGCATACGGGATGAAAAAGGCAATATCACAACAGACACTTCAGAAATACAGAAGATAATCAGAAATTACTTTGAATCCCTATACTCCAATAAAATAGAAGATAGTGAAGGCATAGATAAATTCCTTGAGTCTTATGATCTGCCCAGACTGAGCCAGGAGGATATAGACAACCTAAACAGACCAATAACAATAGAGGAAATAGAAGAAACCATCAAAAGACTACCAACTAAGAAAAGCCCAGGACCGGATGGGTATACAGCAGAGTTTTACAAAACCTTTAAAGAGGAACTAACACCAATACTTTTCAAGCTATTTCAGGAAATAGAAAAAGAGGGAGAACTTCCAAATTCATTCTACGAGGCCAACATCACCCTGATTCCGAAACCAGACAAAGATACTTCAAAGAAAGAAAACTACAGACCAATATCTCTAATGAACCTTGATGCAAAAATCCTCAATAAAATTCTGGCGAATCGGATTCAAATACATATCAAAAAAATTATACACCATGATCAAGTAGGATTCATCCCTGGTATGCAAGGTTGGTTCAATATACGGAAATCAATAAATGTTATCCACCACATCAATAGACTTAAAATTAAGAACCATATGATCATCTCGATAGATGCAGAAAAAGCATTCGACAAAGTACAACATCCCTTTATGTTCAAAACTCTGGAAAAATTAGGGATAACTGGATCATACCTCAACATTGTAAAAGCAATCTATGATAAGCCACAGGCCAGCATCATTCTGAATGGAGAAAAATTGAAGGCATTCCCTCTAAGATCTGGTACAAGACAGGGATGCCCTCTCTCACCACTTCTGTTCAACATAGTCCTCGAGACACTGGCCAGAGCAATTAGGCAGACGAAAGAAATTAAAGGCATAAAAATAGGAAAAGAAGAACTTAAATTATCACTATTTGCAGATGATATGATTCTATACCTAGCAGACCCAAAAGGGTCTACAAAGAAGCTATTAGAGCTAATAAATGAATTCAGCAAAGTGGCAGGATATAAGATCAACACGCATAAATCAAAGGCATTCCTGTATATCAGCGACAAATCCTATGAAACGGAAATGAGGACAACTACTCCATTCACAATATCCCCCCAAAAAATAAAATACTTGGGAATCAGCCTAACAAAAGAGGTAAAAGATTTATACAATGAAAATTACAGAACCCTAAAGAAAGACATAGAAGAAGACCTTAGAAGATGGAAAAATATACCCTGCTCATGGATAGGCAGAACCAACATCATCAAAATGGCGATATTACCAAAAGTCCTATATAAGTTCAATGCAATGCCAATCAAAATCCCAACAGCATATCTTGTAGAAATCGATAAAAGAATCAGGAAATTCATATGGAATAATAAAAGACCCAGAATAGCAAAAACAATACTAAGCAGGAAGTGTGAATCAGGCGGTATAGCGATACCAGACTTCAAACTATACTACAGAGCAATAGTAACTAAAACAGCATGGTACTGGTACCAAAACAGGCGGGTGGACCAATGGTACAGAATAGAGGACACAGTAACCAATCCACAAAACTACAACTATCTTATTTTTGATAAAGGGGCTAAAAGCATGCAATGGAGGAAGGATAGCATCTTCAACAAATGGTGCTGGGAAAACTGGAAATCCATTTGCACCAAAATGAATCTGAATCCCTATCTCTCGCCATGCACAAAAGTTAACTCAAAATGGATCAAGGAGCTTGATATTAAACCAGAGACATGGCATCTGATAGAAGAAAAAGTTGGTTATGATCTGCACGCTGTGGGATCGGGCTCCAAATTCCTCAATAGGACACCCATAGCGCTAGAGTTAACAAACAGAATCAACAAATGGGACTTACTCAAACTAAAAAGTTTTTTCTCAGCAAAAGAAACAATAAGAGAGATAAACAGGGAGCCTACATCCTGGGAACAAATCTTTACTCCACACACTTCAGATAGAGCCCTAATTACCAGAATATACAAAGAACTCAAAAAATTAGACAATAAGATAACAAATAACCCAATCAATAAATGGGCCAAGGACCTGAACAGACACTTCTCAGAGGAGGACATACAATCAATCAACAAGTACATGAAAAAATGCTCACCATCACTAGCAGTCAGAGAAATGCAAATCAAAACTACCCTAAGATACCATCTCACTCCAGTAAGACTGGCAGCCATTAGGAAGTCAAACAACAGTAAGTGCTGGAGAGGATGCGGGGAAAAGGGCACTCTTGTTCATTGCTGGTGGGACTGCAAATTGGTGCAGCCAATTTGGAAAGCAGTATGGAGATTTCTTGGAAAGCTGGGAATGGAACCACCATTTGACCCAGCTATTCCCCTTCTCGGTCTATTCCCTAAAGCCCTAACAAGAGCATGCTACAGGGACACTGCTACATCGATGTTCATAGCAGCTCAATTCACGATAGCAAGACTGTGGAACCAGCCTAGATGCCCTTCAATAGATGAATGGATAAAAAAAATGTGGCATTTATATACTATGGAGTATTATTCTGCATTAAAAAATGACAAAATCATAGAGTTTGGAGGGAAATGGATGGCATTAGAGCAGATTATGCTAAGTGAAGCTAGTCAATCTTTAAAAAACAAATACCAAATGACTCCTTTGATATAAGGGGAGTAAACAAGGACAGGGTAGGGACGAAGAGCTTGAGAAGAAGATTTACATTAAACAGGGATAAGAGGTGGGAGGGAAAGGGAGTGAGAAGGGAAATTGCATGGAAATGGAAGGCGATCCTCAGGGTTATACAAAATGTCATATAAGAGGAAAGGAGGGGTAAGACAAGATAATACAAATGGAAGAAAGGATGTACAGTAGAAGGGGTAGAGAGAGAAAAGGGGAGGGGAGGGGAGGGGAGGGGAGGGGAGGGGGGACAGTAGAGAATAGGACAGACAGCAGAATACATCAGACACTAGAAAGGCAATATGTCAATCAATGGAAGGGAAACTGGTGTGATACAGCAATCTGTATATGGGGTAAAAGCGGGAGTTCATAATCCAATTGAATCAAACCGTGTAATATGATGTATTAAGAACCATGTAGTGTTATGAACGACCAATAAAAAAAAAAAAAAAAAAAAAAAAAAAAAAAAAAAAAAAAAAAAAATAAAGAGCTAGGCTTCTGCCACCCACAGAGCTCAGGGAGTTTTCTAGCTCAGCGTTAAATGTTTTTATTTAATTATAATATGGCTTGTGTGTGCCATTTTTTCTAAAGCATAGATTTAATAAGTGCATGTAGCCTGCCCATAAGGACAAAAACACACTAATAAATCTTATTATCCCCATATTTGCTAGAATAGGTTGGGAAATATTCCATAATACATGAAAACATGATAGAGCATATGACAGATAACCACAGATGGGGAGAAATTAGTAGTTGAGGAATTGTGATGTCTTACTTATTGTGTTCCTTAAACAGTGATTTTTTTATTGCATTTCATTCTGCAATTTAACATAGTAGACAAATGTTGTCTTTGCTGAGGACAATTATTGGTATATATCCTATGCACAGAGTTGCAATAGTGTGAATCTTCACTTGATGGCTTTCAACAAAGTATAATTTCAATATCCTCAGATATTTTGGAGAATTGAATTTGTTTTTGTTTGTTTATTTTTGGAGTGCCAGGGATTGAACTCAGGGGCACTCAATCACTGAGCCATGTCCCCATCCTATTTTGTATTTTATTTAGAGACAGGGTCTCACTGAATTGCTTAGCACCTGACTTTTGCTGAGGTTGACTTTAAACTTGCGTCCCTTCTGCCTCAGCCTCCTGAGCTGCTGGGATTATAGGCGTGCACCACTGTGCCTGGCTTGACTTTGTTCTTGAAACATTTCTATTACCAATCATTGTAATTTAATTGAAAGTATGTGGAATTTGAAGAAAAACAAATGTTCTAAAATTTGGATTTCAGATCCCAATTCTGCCACTTAAGAGTTTTATAATTTTCATTGGACAGTTTAACATCTCTGAGGCTGTCTTTTGTAAATTATAAATATTATATACTTCATATAATAAAACTATAAGACATTATATGTTGTTGATATACCTTTTAAGAGTACTGAAAGGATTGTAGTTTTGACGAGACTCCCTGGGTCCTGGTCCTACCTATCTTAGCACACTTTAATGGATGTCTAGATAAATATTTGTTGTCATTAATGATAACACTTATTACAACAAAGCATGAAAAATTAAGATGTTATTATTCTCATTTTATTGATAATGAGATGGTCTTGTGAGGAGTACCGTAAATTGCCAAGTTACTAAATGACAGAGCAAAATCTGAATCCTTAGGTGTAATCTCATAACCAATAATCTCTGAGCATATTTTTTTCCAAATGATTTTGTAAAAATATATATTTCAAAATTCAATTCTTGAGGATAGGGTTTATGTCTTAAAGCATGTAATAGGATATTTAAAAATCAATTATTTCTTGTTTTGGGGAAAAAAAATGGTATCAAACACTACAAAAAAAATTCTAACAATATCACTCTGGAACAAAATGCAAACTTCACCCCAAAATCTCTTTTCGTTACATGGCCTGTATGTCACCTGTCACCTGAAAAGTAGAAATAATAATAGGACCCACCATAGTGGTTTTATGAGTTTGAAGTGAGATGATAAATGTGTATGACTTAATTAACACAGTGCTTACTAAATTACCAAATGTAAAGGAACATCTGAGTTTGGATATCTGATTTCATAACATCAACAAAAATTAATAAATATCTGGGGCAAAATTATTGCTATACTGTTTTACTGGTGAAAGTATTATAAGAAATATTTTAAAAGCACAGACACATACACACCTATATCTTAATATTATTATTAAATAAAATAAAAATATTTTCTAGCATTGAAAAAAAAAAAAAAAAAAAAAAAAAAACTGGAGTGGAGACCCACAAGATTAAGAAATGCCAGTACTGTAAACATTATGTGGAGGAAAGCTTCAAGAATTGAGCAGAGACAATTAGCAGAGGGGCAATGTGAGCTGCAATCAGCAAAGCCATAGAGGCAGAGCTATACAATCTGAACATCATGATGTCATGGGCTCCTGAAGCCAGACATGGAACTACAGAATTTATTTGCCCAGATGGATTTTGGTCTCGCTTTGGCCCCATCCCTTCTTTCTAGGCTCCTATTTTTGTGAATGGAAATGTTTATTCATTTTTAAATGGTCTTGATTTTTACAGAAGCTTATAATACGAGGTTACCTTAAATCTTAACAGGGGACTTTGAACTTGAACTTTTGGGAAATGTTGAGACTATGGAGACTTTTGGAAATGGACAAAATGTATCTTGCATTTTGAGATGGTCATGAACTTTGGGAGATCAGGGGAGAATCTTATGGTTTAAATATTAGGTGTCCCCGTATACTTATGTGTGAGATAATGCATGAAGATTTATAGTACAATGATCAGGTTATGACAGCCTTAACCCAATCAGTGAATCAATCCCCTAACAGGAATTGAGTGGTAACTAAAGGTGAGTAGGGTGTGGCTGAAAGAGGGGGGATGTGTCTTTGGGGTATATATATTTTGTATTTGGAAAATGGAGTCTCTCTCTTTCTCTGCTTTCTGATTATTATGTGAGCCACTTGCCTCTGCCACATTCTGCCATAATTTTCTGCCTCACCTTGAGTCCCTGGCTGTCCATGGACTGAGACCTCTGAAACCATGCACTCAAAAATATGGTTTTCCTCCTTACAGTTGTTCTTTTCAGGTCTTTTGGTCTCGGGAACAAAAAGCTGACTAAACAGGCATACACAGAGTGTGCCTCCATTTATCCTTTTTCAATTTCTTTAAGCAGCATTTCATAGTTTTTAGCATACACATTTTGCAAATTTTATTAGATTTATATCTAAATAGTTCATGATTTCAGTGCTCTTTTAAATGGTACTATTCTTTAATTTTACTTGAATTTACAATTTTTTATTGCTAAAAGGTAGAAACACAACTAACTTTTGCATATTGCCATTACATCCTGTAACTTTGGTTAATCACTTATTGATTACATTATTTTTATATAGTCTCTAAAATTTTTAATTTGATGATGGAATAGTTTTGTTTCTCCCTTTGCCATAGGTGTTAATTTCATTTATTTTCCTATTCTATTACACTATTAGGCTCTCCACTTTGATCTTGAAGAGGAATGGTAAGAGAAGATATCCTTGTTCCAGAGCTTAGGAAAGAAAAGGAGTATTTTATCATTAAATATGATGTTAGCTGTAGTTGTTTTGTCAAAGTGCTTTTTCTGGTTGAAGACTTTCCATTCTATTCTTAGGTGGCTGACATTTGTATTATTAAAAACAGGTGTTAAATTGTGTTAGAAGTTTCCTATATCTGTTTGAATGATAGTCATTATTTTTACCATAACTGTATGTAAAATTGTGGATAATGTGATTTACCTGGATTGATGTTTGAATGTTGAAGTAGCTGTGGATTCCAAGGATAATCACACTTGGTTATGATATATTCATCTTTTTATGTAGTACTGTATTTCTTTTGTTAATATTTTGTTGATGATCTATATATTAATAAGAAATATTGTTCGGCTGTTTGTTGTTTTATATTTTTCCTGACTTTGGCATTAATGTTGGCCTCATAAAGTGGGTAGAAAATATAGAAATACTTAATTTATATTTTCTTCAAAAGATTGTGTTGAGTTGAAATTGTATCTTCTGAACATGTGTGGTAGAAACCCCCAATGAAACCCCATTGGGCTCAAAGTTTTGGTATATTGGAAGGCTTTTACCTCCTAATCCAATTCCACAAATACTTATTTGACAATTCACTTCTAGAGTAAGTTTGCTTGTGACTTATAAGAAATTTACCCATTTCATTGAAGTTTCTGTATTCATGGTATTGAAGTTATTCATATTTATTCTTTTACTATCTTTTTATTGACTGTAAGATCTGTAAGGATATTCAGCTTATATTCCTGATAGTAGAAATTTTGATAACTCTCATCTCCCTCTTCCCCTCTCTCTCTCTCTCCCTCCCTCCCTCCTTTTCTCCCTTGTTCTTCTGTTCTCTTTCTTTACTTAGTCAAGATGACTGTAGAGAATATTGATCTTTTCAAAGAACAAGTTTTTTACTTGATTATTCTCTATCGATTTTGTTTTCAATTTTGTTAATATGTAATCATATCTTTATTTCTTCTTGCTTATATTTAATCTTCTTTCTCTCATTTACTTTCCTCCTTTCTTCCTTCCTTCCTTTCTTTCTCTGCTCCCCTACCCTCCATTACTCTTCTTTCCTCTCCTCTCCTCCCCTCTCCTTCCTTACCCTCTCTTTCTTTTTCCTACTGGGAGTAAAACCCAGGCCTTGCATATGCACTGCCTTACATCCCCAGCCCTTCTTATTTCTTAAAGTGGAATCTTAGGTTAACTCATATTATGAATTAATCTATGTATATATTTATATATAAAATATTATATATATTTATTATATATCCTATATTGTAAAATATATAATATAATGTCTATAGAATCTCATATAATTATAGCTAATCCAATAATCAGTTTTCCAAATGTTGTATTATCTCCCTTCCATAAATTCTGATATGCTGTTATAATTTATATTAAATTTAAAATATTTTCTACTTTCTCTGTGACCTTCTTCTCTAATATATTTTCCCCCCCATGGTTTCTACTGGTGCATTATAATTATACATGTTGGGATTCATTTTTATATATTGATACATAAAACAATATAATTTGGTCAAAACCATTCTCCAGTATTTTTCCTTACTTCCCCTTTCCTTCTCTCTTTTGTTCTCCTTTATTCCTTTCCTATATTGTAATAGTCTCTCTTCCATTTCCATGAGAACTCATCCCTACCTTTCTTTTCCATTTCCCCCAGGCTCCCATGTATGAGAGAAAACAAAAGACCCTTGACTGAGTATGGCTCAGAAAAGTTGCTCTCAAGTTCCAATCATTTTTCTGTAAATGACATAATTTCATTCTCCTTTAATGCTGAATAAAACTCCATTGTTTAAATATACAATTAAAATGGTGGCAGATGCAACCAAGTGGGTAGAGATGCTTTAACTGCTGTCTTAACCCTATGTGTGCCTTTAGGCCTGAGGACCCTTTCCATCCTTTTCAAGGGGACTATTAATTTATCCTTTCAACAACATAGTAACCCATTTTAGAAATAAATCTTATTTAATTTACAAATATTTTAGAATATTTAAAATACCTTTCTGTTAACTATTTCCAATTTAATTCTACTTTAATTTTTTTTTTTAAGTACAAATTTTCAGAGTTGTAGGTTTTGCGCTTAGGCCTTCAATCCATTTTGAGTTGATTTTTGTGCCAGGTGAGAAAGATCAAATTTCAGTCTTCTGCATGTGGATATCCAATTTTCTTGGCACCATTTGTTAAAGAGGTTGTCCTGTGTCCAATGCCTATGTTTGGTGTCTTTGTTGAGAAACGGTTGGCTGTAGGTATGAGTTTACTTCTGTAATCTCCTTGCTAGATGATTTTCAAGTCCCCATTCTTTTCATCTTCCTTAGTGAAGGGAATCTAATTTTAAGTTTAGCACATTGGTATGAAGTTTAAAACCTATAATACATAGACTTCATTATGGTCATATGGGACATATGTGTAGATTTGGTCCTATATGAATGATTTATGGAGGAAATCCATATGGAACTTACAGGAAGATTCATAAAAAGGATGGAGCAAATCTCTTCTCTTTCTTCATACCTTTAATATGAATGTAATAGCTGAAACCCTGACAGTCATCTTTCTCCATACAGTGATATATTACGTGAGGCACGGCACTATGATAGAACTCTGACTTCCTGGTATCAACTTGGAGTCACTATCACAGCTTTGGTCTTCTTTTGTTTAAGAAATATATCTATAAGCTGAATATGGTATTGATATTATATGGTTTTGTTTATAGGCTTACAAACCAACTTGCATCTTCTAATCTATATAATTTGGATATTTATAGTGACTATTTTATTAGGTTTGTTGTTGTAAAGCATAAATGAGTGAATGTATCAAATTGAGTAAACAATTGACCAGCATATGGAAAATATTTTTTAAATGTTAGCTATGTTCATACATTATGAAATTATTTTAATGTGGTTCCTCCCTTGAGAACTTCACACATCACAACACATATTTTCCCTGTTTTTATCTTCTACAATTTATGCAGCCAATAACAGTGTGATTAGCAATTAATTTAAATACATAGCTGCTCCTTGACTTAAGATGATGTTCCATCTCAACAGGCTCACTATAAGTTGAAAACATCATAAGTCAAAAATGCGTTTGTATTGGTTTTGTAGTTCAGTGGTAGAGAGCTTGCCTGGCACATGTGAGGCACTGGGTCGATTCTCAGCATCACATATAAATAAAATAAAGGTCTATTAACAACTAAAAATATATATATTTAAAAGAAATGCATTCAATGCACCTAACCAAACAAACATAGTAGTTTCTGACTTAAACACACAGAGAACACTTACATCAGTCTATAGTTAGCAAATTTATCAAGTGCACCTTATTTTATTATAAAGTATTGAGCATTTATGTATGTGCACAGATGTGTGTTTTGTGCCATGAGGAGATGAGAAAACACAAAATGAAATATCCCAAAATCACAGTACCCATAGAGTTTTTGTTGTTTAGATCACGATTACATGGCTGTGACATATAGCTCACTTTCATGGCCTATCATTGCAGGAAAATACTTTGTTCTAGTCAGGGAAAGATCAAACTTCCAAATTCCAAAATGGTTTCTTCTGAATGTATATTGCTTTTATGGTATCATAAACTTGAATAATCATAAGTAGAACCATTGTTAATCCTGATTACACTTATATAAAATTGGTATGAAAGTCTATAAAAAAATTAAATGTGCTAAAGAATAAAGAGTAATTCCTTGGAAGTTCTTTGATTAAATGTACTTTTTTTTTCCAAAACAAAATAGTTATCTCTTGTATATGATGCAAAAGTCAATAAATATATGTATACATACAATACATATATACTGTATAGTATTTTCTATATAAATAAGTTCACTTGGATATTTACAGAGGTAAATAATTTACTTTTAAAATAAAATTTTTTAAAAAGTAAAAAAAATTCTGATTTTTAAAGTATATGCAGTGATATGCTTTTATACAAATTATATCTGGCTTAACAATGATTCTATTTAGGATTTTTTAACTTTATGATGGCATAAAAGCAATATACATTCAGAAGAAACCATCTTGGAATTTGGAAGTTTGACTTCCCTGATTAAAGATATATATACATATATTTTAAAGTATGATTCTCTGATGCTTTGTAAAATTGTTCCATTTACATTATGTCATAACCCCTACATTCCTCCAAAATATCCCTGAAAGGACAAACTATTCTTTAGTTGAGTGAAAGATGTGCACAAGTGAGATATTTTCTTTTTGACTACTTAAGATAATCATTGAGATTTCAAATCTCTGCCAGTTGTTCTGAGGTAACATAGATTCAGTCTTAGTGGAAACCCTCAAACTGTTGCTTCTGAGATCATATTTTCTATTTGGCCAACAGGAGTTATCTGAATGTCAAACATGAATTGCATTTTGTGAATGACTAAGGGTTCCTATGCATTAGACTTCAGGATAGTGATAATAACACATAAGAAAGCTTTTTGTCGGTGGGATCATAGCTCAGTGGTAGAGTCCTTGCCATGTGTTAGACACTGGGTTCGTTTCTCAGCACTGCATATAAGTAAATAAATAAAATAAACGTTCATTGACAACAACAACAAAAAAATATTTAAAGTAAATATTTTTTTTGTACCAAAAAATGGATATCTTCAGAATTAATGCGAAAATCACTGGGTACTGAATCATAGAAGCTTCTGCAGCAGGCACTGAAAGAGACCAAATTTTGTCTTAAAGATAGTACTATTTTGTTATGGAGGTTGTCTTATCACAGACCTTGTATACATAAGGTGTAAACCTATAATTTCTCTGATATGTACTATTTCTTGTTTTATTGAAAAGCAGATTAAATAGTAGCATAATACCTCTATAATTTGCATGTTTGTAGGGTAAGGCCTCAGGCAAACCATTCTCTTTTGTCTTGTCCCATACTTGCAGGGCAATCCCAATTTCAAACTGCTATATACCAAAAGGATATTTTATTCCCCAGCCTCCTGAAATAATAACATTAAATATGCTCTATTTATTCTATAGCTTACCATTGATCCTTAACCAATTTTTCTTTATAATTTTAGTAATGAGTGGATATTGTATAAATATTCAGATACGTAATTTAGTCAATAAAAGACACACCTTAAAAAATTTTAAAAAGTGAGATTGAAAATGTGTTTTACTGACTTGGAAAGTGAAAGTGAAAGTGTTAATTATCCTGTGCTAGAATGGCACTTACCTTAATACTGATGTGGAGGCAGATACCATATTTATCTTAAACTACCCCAGAGCAAAGAACCTGTGAAGAAGACAGTTACCTTCGGAACCATATTTATCATGTAAATAGCTCAGAAAAGGATACTGCCAGTTACATCTTTAAAATACAAAAATGCATGCATTTCACTATTTTGTAAATGCCAGAGAGATGCAGCATCCGTTAGAGTTAACGGTGCGGCACTTTTGTGTTCAGTAGCATGAATCATTAATCATGAGACAGGCCATATTCTTGTACTGCTTCTGCTTTCATTACTTGGCCTAATTAAACAGTTCTCTGAACTGGAATCTCAGATTCCTCTGTTACAGATTATCATTAATTATGGTGAAAGTGCTCAGAGATGTTGGACTCAATTATATTCTACTCAACTCTGGCACCGTGTGATTCATTGCGCAGCCTGCTCTGCAGATGTACTCTTTTCTTATCTCGCACTCCCACTTTTGTAAATTGGGCTCTGGCAGCCAACAAACTAAGAGTTATGTGCTGCGTTTTCATTAAAAACATGTTGGAGAAGCACAGACCAATTAAGGATTCTGTATTTTATAAGGAGTGATGAGATGAATAGTGGATTCTGGGAGAATTAGCTCAGTGAAGAAGCAATCTCAATCTTATTGTATTGCTAAATTTGATGCCTGTTTTGGCGGGTGGGGGCTTTCAATTGGTTAACTCTCTGGCTTGAATGTCTTTTTTTTTTTTTAATTTAAAGTAAATAAATTCATTGCTAGTTAATAGGAACACATTCAAAATTTTGTTTGATGCTTACGTGAGCTTATGTGAGCTACTGAAAAACATTCCTAGTGACATATGCCAAGCACATTATAGCTCAAAAGACACTAATTTCATCAATTTTGACAGTCATTTTCCATGCTATGTAACAAAATCTGTTCTATAGCACTAGTTCTAAGCAAACTGGACTAATATTTTGGCATAGACAAAGCCAAAATATCAGGATTTGCAGGCTTTGGGTAGTGTTTGTGGTATGCATTTGGGGGAAGGAGGGTGCATGATTTGACATATGGCACATGCATATCAAATTATCTTGAAGTACTTCTATTGCATGTAAAATTTGTTTATTTATTTAAGGATTCCCTTTTTCCTCTTTTATTCTTTCTTCCCCCCTTTCCTCCCTCTCTCCATCCACATTTTTCTCCTTTTCTTTTGATTAAAAATGTCACATTTGTATTCAATATTATAGAAATTATGTACAATTAAAAATATATTTTAGTAATTAAAATAGAACAAAATATAAAATAAAATGATTTCTCTAGTTTCTCTGTTGGATACAAAACCATGCCCCCAAAAAGCAAATATTTAAAATCAGTAGTATTTTAGCATCTCATCAAAATAGAAGATTTATTTAACTTAAATGTGAAAAATACATAAAATAATGGATGAACTTTCAGTTGCAGATTATTCATTAAAATGTTGGATGAGCTGGGTTTGGATACCTTTTGGATCATAATTCAGAGATTTTTACAGAAACTTAACTACAGTGATAAATATGCAAACACATTTCTGAAGGGTCTGCAAAGGAAATCCAGTTTTCCCTTCTTATGAATTTTAAATTACAATAGAAATTATCTGCTTGTAGGACAACTGTTCTTAAAGTGAAATCTACTGTCATTCTACTAACTCCTGTTGTCGTTTTTTAAATTAAACAAAAATCAAGGCTTTTAGTGAAGTTATTTATTCTCAACACTATTTTTTTAAGTAAATAATCTGTACAATGTAGGAAATTTGTGTTATTGTGGATCAAATGACATAATTATGTCCTTTGACAACAAGATTTTCTGTGGGGAGAAAAAGGAAAGCTATGATTTCATTATTTTGTATACTGAAACAGAAGAAAGCATTGAACGTTGCATTTATAAATCAATCATTTATTTAAATGCAGCCATATGGATTAAAGCCAATGCTTCCTACCTGATAAATGCGATTTTTACTAATATGACAAAAATGTTTAAATCCAATTTGTTCAAAGTAAATCTGAAGTTAAAAATTCCCTCTTCCTCTATTTGATTCCACTTTAAAAGTATAATACCAAATCCAATAGACAAAACTGCTGAGTTTGTCTCCCTTTGTTTCTCATCTGAGAGATTCTCAAAAATAGCACACAAGTAACTCTTATCACAAAGCTATTCTCAGGAGTGGGATATGGACAGGATTGTCTTGGTTCAAGTCAACTCAACTAATCACACTTCTCATCATTTTTGCTAGTTCTCTATTTTTGCAACCATTACCTTTGTTAATTGATATTAAAAACTGCCCACATCCTATCTTAACCCTAGTTTTCTACTTTTTAAGTGGATATATTTACCCACAAGAGAAGGTCCAAAAGTAAGTAAAGGGAATATTTCTTTTCTTATTTTTATATTTTTCTGAAAGTTTCTAATTTTTTTTTCCTAAGTGATCTTTAATTTGTATGTGTTTCCATGCACTATATGCCCACTTTCCCTGAATGCAGGTCAGAAAGAGAATAGAATTTAAACAATGTGGGGGAAAAAGTTCTAAATGTAAGCCTTTTGGCTTAACAGTTTGTAGGTTTTCATATCCTGCAGTAGTTTCAGGTTTTAATATATATGAAAATCAGTGGTCTTGTATCCATGCATATGTGTCGTCTATAATATAATTTTGACAGATGGTGAGCTGGATAAATCTAGTCCCTGACTATAGAAAACCTTGGCTTGACTTGCACTCTACCAAAACTTGTTTAAAAAGGCATTCACATGTATTTATTTTTTAAATAAAGATTCATTTTTTGGCCTGCCCTGATTTCTCATTGAGATGCTGGCATCCTCATCTTTGACTGTCCCATATACACATTTTACCTGAGCTGTTGTGTTTTTTTTTTCAAAGAGGATTATTCCATGCATAATGCTGATGACTATACTATTCTACATCTCCTCCTTATTAAAAATAAATATGTTACCTTGCCCCTGTTTGCACCATCTAAAATTCTGACAACAATATCTTACTTAAAAAAAAAATACAAACCTAGAAACCAGGAAGCAGCTTCTCCCACTAGCAGCTCCAGACAGACTGCTCATTGAAAATGTAATACACTGCTGCCGTGTCACAGGTCAGCTGGCAAATGGCAATCTGAATTTTAAAAGGAATATGAATAAAATTCTGTTTTATTTTGAAAATGAACTTTCTGCCCTCCATCATGAATCCAATATATGTCTTAATCTTCTGTGCTCTTGAAGCCTGCGGCTCCTGGCTGAGTCCTTTGACTCCTGATCCTAATAAGGAAATAGGTTGTTTTCTCATCCTCGTCTCATTTTTAGAAGGGCTGAAACAAACAGTCCCCTATTTCAAATGTAATTGACAAAGCATAAAAACATGTATGTTATATAATTTTAGGTTTACAACCAAGCTCGGCACTGGGATGTTTTATTTTTAAATTTGATTAAGATGTTATACCTTTGGAAATGTGCTGTCAAGATTCGAAATCAAAATTTCCAAGTGTACGATGCATGTTTACCTTAGAACTGCACATGTGAAGCTGATAAAGGATAGAATGGATAATGGTACACTTCTACTGGGAACATTTTCATTTAACCTGGACATTATTTATGGCCATACCGAGGGATGTATAGACAGAGTTTTAAAAAATATATATATATATATCTTTATGGCTATTGTTACTGTTAAAAATCAGCTGTGTGTGTCATATCTGTGCCTACATTTGCTATTTTTCCTAAATAGACGTTAGTTCATTATGCTCATATTTTAAAATTATTGTTTCTCATTCATTTAAACATGACTTTTAATTAAAAAAAATAAAATGTCCACCTTTAAAGGACCACAATAATTTGATTTTAGAATGTATTTGTCCTTTTTCATTTAAATTTCCTAGGAGTGATACACTGCCATGGCATCATTATTCTTGTTCTTTTTATAAATCAAATAATAATGAGAACTACATTTTTTAAAGAGAACTGATGGGATATGAAACACTTAAAGGAAGTGCATTTAGGCATGCTGTGCTGCTTTTGTATTGTATAATCATATTTGCATAGAATCATCACAATCTAATTGGTAAGGAAATAAATGCTGACATTTCAGTATGTATGTTTGCATGTACTGTGTGTGTGTGTGTGTGTGTCTGTGTGTGTGTGTGTGTGTGTGTGTGTGTGTGTAAGAGGGAGAGAGGGGAAGAGAGAGAAGTGTACATGTACCCTTAAAGCAATGGGTTTTTTAATGGTTGGATTTTGTTTAAACCTAAAAATAGTCCATTATTTTTTTTACAGTAGAGTTATTTTATTTTATGATTATTTGTTCTAAGTTTAAAATAATATATTTACAGTGATGTTTTCATTATTAAATGTTACAAACATGTAAAACTTTTTTAAACTTTTACTTAAGTAACCATATATCGTCCTGCTACCTTTCTTGATATCCTGATAATACCTAGGCTCAAAGAAGACCTGATAGAATCACCCACAATTCAACACATAATTACTGAATATCAAAATATTGAATTAAAAACTAAGCATACAAAGATGAAATAAGACATGGTCTAGCAACAGTGAGTTTAGTTGGTATAATCAGACATAATATGATAGTTATCATCAGACACCAGTGCATTAAGGAAAGTAGGCAAAAGTAGTTAAAAGCAGAGAAACAGAAAACTGGCATGGGGAAAGGGGTTGAGAAAGCACTGTGGGACAAGTGACACATACGACTGCTGTCAAAGGATGTTAGAGGAGGGAAGCTCATATTATCTTCCTTTGGAGTGGGGTTACCATAGTCAAGCATGTGCATTTTAAATTTGTAACTAAGAGAAGGGATACGCATATGTGGAGGAAATGAAAATATGGATTACAGAGTCCTTATTATGCCACGCGTTTTACTGTTTCCTATTAGATAACAGACATGTTGATCAGAAAGCATTGGTTCCAGATTCAGGAATATGTGTTGCGTACGTTAAGCCAAGTTAAGATAGAAGAAAGTCATTATTCCGTAACTTGGGTTTATATAAGCCATGTTATAATGATACATAGATATCTTGGTTCAGGTGTGGGCATATAAAGGAATAATACAATTATACTACAGGAATGTGATTTTGTTTCATGGATATCTTAATGATAAACACTGTTTGCTAGATTTAAAGTGTTCAAGGAGTCTGTAGTCCTAGAAATCCTGTCCACATTCCAAGTTGGACAAAAAGACTTAGGACAAAAGGATTCATGTAACAGCTGGTTCTGCCTCCAATGAAAAGCTTTCTCGGAAACCAAGCCCTGTGGATTGTGTTTATATCTCAGACACAAGAACTATGCCAAATGTCTACTTCTATCTGTAAAGGCAGTGGAAAATATATTTTTAGCTGGAAAATTTGAACTACAAATTACAATAATATTAGTAAATAAGCATGGTATAATGAATATGAGCTTTTCTACTCAGTTCTAATATATAATTCCTGGTGACATCAAAGTGTTTACAGTCTATGGGAAACGACACAAAAATACAACACATAAATATACAGGCATAAAAATACAATATATTTTTTTAAAGAGGAGAGAGAATTTTTTAATATTTATTTTTTAGTTTTCGGTGGACACAACATCTTTATTTTTTATGTGGTGCTGAGGATCAAACCCAGCGCCCCGGCATGCCAGGCAAGCACGCTACCATTGAGCCACATCCCCAGCTCCAATACAATATATTTTAACAGTACTTTAATATATGTACCAACAACATATTACCACTGTTAGTATTTGGACAATGATCTTTTCCTCATAAGAAAGCAAAAGATTTAATTTCCCTTGATACAAATTGCAGGCAGTTTCTGGCTTTAAGATATAATATATTCAAGTATCATAGAAAACAAATTATTTTGAAAACCAAGATGGGACATAATCTGTGGACTGATTCTTTTCTGCACTGAGAGAAAACAGTAGAAACAAAATCAAGGTAGAGAGGCAATGCTTTTCTCAGAAACAAGCACCATTGGCTACTTCAATGGAAAGATGATGAAGTTGGTGTCTAATGGCCTCAGTGGATGAACCCTCTGAGGTACCAATACACACGGTATCAACCATGAATTGTAGCCCACTATGGGAAACTGTCTCAGCTACTAAGAGGAGGTAATGAGTCTCCTACTGCTGCAGAAGACTTGAATACATCTTTTGCAGAGTTTGCACAACCCACATTAAGTGGAATTTGTATGTGGTATAAAGTGATAACTTATCACCACATATCTAATGTTAAATAGTATTCTGATATTAAGTAAATGAATCAGGCAAGAAAACACAAGTGATAGAACAAACTGAAAAAAGATTATAAATGCATAAATTACATACACATGGAATAATAGCAATTATTAAAAATAAGTTAAAGAAAAATATGCCTATGGAAATAATTATTTTAACTGATATAAGAAAAAGATAGCAGAATAGATGTAAATGAGAAGCTAAGAAAATATTCTTGGATAATATAAAAAATATATAAATAAAAAGATGTAAAATTTAAGTGGAAACATGGAGGATAGATAGATGATTGAACCTTCAGGAGTGCAATGAAGACTATATCCAAAATAAGAAAACTGAATGAATATAAGTAAAGATATCTTGGGGTTTTTAAATTTTATTTATTTTTTTATTTTGGAGGGGCAGTGTGCTGGGGATTGAACTCAGGGGCACTGGACCACTGAGCCACACCCCCAGCCCTGTTCTGTATTTATTTAGAGCAGGGTCTCCCCCAAGTTGCTTAGTTCCTCCCAGTTGCTGAGGCTGGCTTTGAATTCTCAATCTTCCTGTCTAACTCTCTGGAGCTGCTGAGATTACAGGGGAGTGCCACAACACCTGGCATAAATCCCTGTTTTTAAAGTATTTTATTACTAGGAGAGAAGCATAATTTTTTCCAAACCAAATTTTTTAAATTTAAATCCAACAACATCAGAATAAGTCTGGCCTCACATTTTTTAGTCAAAGAAAAAATTAATTTATACTCAGTGATTTCTTCAGCTTGTTAACATACAAGGACCAAACATTTTTATTCATTAAACTTAGAATTTTAACTTTCTACAAACATTAGAAGAGAATGTATGTCAGTGAAAAAATAAAAAATTAATCCAAAATGAAAAAGTATGTTTCAAGAAATATGATGAGCATACTTATCAAACATGGCACATATAAATAAACATTAATATTAAATAATTTAGTTTCAATTAGATCATTCCAGATTATAGCAATATGGCTACTGATTCTACAGTATTTATAGATAAAAGCCAAGCAAAGTAAAGGTATATTAATGTTGTTGATTTCAGTGGAGTGTGTGTAGTGGCTAGAGAATATATTCACAAGCAAAGAAACAGGAAAACATTTCTTACAGCACTAAAAACAGATATAAATAAAATATGAAAAGTAGAATATAATAAAATCAAACAGATATATTCTCTAAAAGACAGCTGTATGAAAATAGAAATTAAGTTAATAGAAATATTTGCAAAATAATGTTAAAGAAATATCCAGAATATTTCAAGTAAAAAACTTACACAACTCAAAAATAATAAAAACTGGATAAAATATTTAATATAAACTTCATGAAATACGATCTTGTATGACCAGAACAAAGATTCTCAAAACTAATATTTATCAAATAATGCAAATTGAAAACATGAGAAAACTACTATATATTCTTTCTAGAGATGAGAAAATTTTAGTAGATATTACCAAGAATAAAAATTGCTAAATTGCTGGTTAGAAGACAATTATAAAGGCAATTTGGAAATAACTTGGATAAAATGAAAAGTTGTGACTGTTAAATGTTGAAAGTAACTAGAATAAGTACAAATTTCATAACTTTGAGAATGTAAGTGGTATAATTGCTTTCTAAAACTATTTGGTGTTTCTTTTTAATAAACTTATATTTACATATCTTGTCCAGCAGCTAATGTCCTAATGTTTTTTTTCTACAATAAAATAATATATCACTGTAGTGGTAGCAGACATTAAAATAACATAGAAATTTTATGAAAACTTAGAAAAAAAATCCATTTCTTGAAAAAGTACAAATTCACCAAGATGAAATAGTTACTATGGATAGTTCTATATTAATAAAGAAATTTAATTAAATTTACAGTTTAAAACACACCAAGAAAGAAATCCTTAGTCTCAAATGTTTCAATTATGAGTTATAACAAGCATATAAAAAGAGGAGTAAAATCAACTTCTTAAAGTGTCTTCTACAAAATAGAAGACATCAATTCTCACTCAATTTTATCACGCCAGAAACATCCTGAAACAGAAATCAGACAAAGACAATACAAATATTGTTATATTTGTGTTTGGTCCCTGTTTTAGCCAAATTTGTGTTTCTGTGACAAAAGACATGACAAGAACAACTTGAAATTAGAGAAATTCCTCATGGTTTTATAGGTTCTGCCCACAGTTGGCCAACTCCATTACTCTGGGCCAGAGTTGAGGCAGAACATCATGGTGGAAGGATGTAGCAGAGGAAACACAGTTCAGGATATGATAACCAAAAAGTAAAAGAGAGTCACTCACCAGGGACAAAGTATGATCCCCCAAACTCATGCCCCAAGTGACTTTCTCTAGTCACCCTCTATCTACCTGCAGTCATCAGCCAGTTAATTCATATGGGTCAATTAATCTACTGATTAGATCACAACTCATAATCCAAACATTTCACATCTGAAAATTCCTGTATTGTCTCTCACATGAGTTTCGGGGGGATACCTCATTTTCAAACTATAATAGAAACAAAACTCCTCAACCATGTGTTAGCAAATTAAGTCCGATAATTTAAAAATAAAGCAAAACAAAGCCTGGAGTAGCTCATACTGAGAAAGAAAAATTTAAAAAAAAATAATTTAATCCATTATAATTCAGTGATGCAGAAAAAAAATTAACAAAACTGAATTTGAGTTCATGAAAAAGTCTTTAGCAAGCTAAGAAAGAATTTCCTTAACCTGATAAAGAAATATAAATTAGAAAAAAATTCAACTCATCTCATGCTTAATGTTGAAAGACTGAATGTTTTCTCTCTAAAACAGGAACCAGGGTGTTTTAGTCGGCTATCTTCACTGCTATGACTCAAGGACCCAACCAGAACAATGAGAGAAGAAAAGGTTTATCGGAGGCCTCATGGTTTCAGAGGTCTCAATCCATAGAAGGCCGGCTACATTCCTTGGGGCTCCAGGTGAGGCAGAACATCACAGTGCAAGAGTGTGTCAGAGGAAGCAGCTAACATCAATATCAGGAAACAGAGAAAGTCCACTCACCAGATACAAATATATACAGAAACATGCCCCAGTTTCCACCTCCTCCAGCTGCACCCTGCCATCAGATGCACTCAGTTAATCCTTATCCAGGGATTAAATCACTGGTTGGGTTAAAACTCTTCCAACCCAATCATTTCTCCTGTAAACCATCTTGTACTCTCTCAAGGGAGCTTTTGGGGGACATTGCACATCTAAACCATAGCACAAGGGAAGATGTTCACTCTTATCACTCCCACTTAACATGGTATTGGAAGATTTAACCTGTTCAATATGGCAAGAAAGCCAGGCACTGTGGCACAGACATGTAATCTCAGTGGCTTGGCAGGCTGAGGCAGGAGGATTGAGAGTTCTAAACCAACCTCAGCAACAGTGAGACACTAGGCAACTCAGTGAGACCCTGTCTCTAAACAAAATACAAAAAAGGGCTTGGGATGTGTCTCAGTGGTTGAGTGCCCCTGAGTTTAATCCTTGGTATTCCCCCCAAAAAAGTATATATATGTCAAGAAAAACAAATATAGAGAGAGTAATGCTCTCTGTCTCTGTTCACAGGGAACATGATTGTACAAGATATCTGAAGGAATATTAAAAAAACAACCACAGAGTTACTGAAAATGTTCAGAAAGACCACAATATGCAAGGTCAAGTTAAAAAAAAAAGCAGCTATATTCCTATATATTAGTAATAAGTAATTGGTGATATTTCTTTCATAATTTTGCAGCTATCATGTTATTTATAAAACACTTAACTACACATGTAACAAAACATTTACAGGATCTACATGCTGAAAAGTATAAGATATTTACAAAGTAAAGATCTAAAAAAAATGAGAATAAAATTCATGAATTGGAAAACTCAGCTAAGTAAAAATGATGATAATCTGTGTATTTAGATAAGTGTTTAACAAAATTCCTATTACAATCCCAGTACCATATTTTGTAGATATAGAAAAACTTAATAAAAAATTAAGAGGACAAAGCAAAGGAACTAGAATAGGTAAAATAATTTTTAAAAGAATAGAGATCATGCTGATTTCAAAACTTAAAGTAATACAGGTATTCAATATATATAATTTTGAGAGATAAATAGACTTGTAAATAAGTGGAACAGAATTATAAGTCCAAAATTAACCCTACACAAATATGGACATTTGATATTTGACATAGAATGAAAGCAATTAAGGTGAGGAAAGTTAGTCTTTTCAACACAATTCTGGCAAAAAAATAAGTAATTAAAAACTTAAATCATACCATATAAAAATATTAATTCCGATCACTTTTGAGGTGTAAAACATAGACTTATTAAACTTTTAAAGGTATAAAAGAAAGAAATCTTCAACACCTAAGATTGCAAAAGGGTTCTCCAACATCAATATCAAAAGAATGATCCATAAAAGATAAAAATCAATAAATTGATCTTTAATAAAGTTAACAAAAACAACTTCTGCTATTTGAAATACACACTTTGTTAATAGAATAAAAAGCATAATTTTACATTTTATCCCAGAATAGCATATTTATGACAAAAAAAATCTATATTAAAAATATGCAATGGACTACGAAAACTAAACAATAGTAAAAGAGTAAACAAATACAGCTTTTAAAAAATAAATGACTTCTGGGCTGGGGCTCTAGCTCATTGGTAGAGCGCCCACCTCATACATGTGAGGCGCTGGGTTCAATCCTCAGCACCACATAAAAACAAAGATACTGTGTCCAACTACCACTAAAAAAAAATTTTAAAAGTAAATGAATGACTTCTTATTTCATTAAAGTGAAGCAGATAACAAGCACAAAAACTTTTATCTCATTATTTGTATAATGCAAATTAAATTTACAATGAATTAACACTACACATCCAGTGGAATGGCTAAAATGTTTTTTTTTTAGGAAAATACTAAAAAAGTGTTGCTGACAATAGAAAACAAAACTCTGATTCACCATTTGTGCAAATGACAAGTAGTACTGCTGGAAACCAGTTTGGCAGATACTTATAAAGTTAAATGTACTCTTACCATATGACTCAGCAATCCTTAGAGTGAGGAGCACACCTTCTCACCAAAATATGTGCATGGATATTTATAGTAGCACTATTTACAATCTTTAACATTTAAAAACCCAAATATCTTTTAGTGGGCCAATAGATAAATAAATTATTGCATCCATACAATAGAAACATTTAAAAAATTTCTTCTAATTAGTTATACATGATAGTAGAATGTATTTTGCCATATTATACATACATGGAATATAACTTCTCATTCTTCTGGTTGTACATTAAGTGGAATTACATTGGTCATATCATCATTTAATAGTAATGTCCAGGATAGTAATGTCCAGTTCATTTTACTATCTTTTCTATTTCCATTCCCTGCCTTTCCATTCATTTCCTTTTTTCTAATCTGAAGTACTTCTAGTCTTTCCTAACTGCCTCCTTATTGTTAAATTAGCATCTATGTATCAGAGAAGACATTCAGCCTGTAAATTTTGGGGATTGATTTATTTCACCTATCATAATATTTTCCAGTTGCATCCATTTACCAGCAACTACCATTATTTTATTTTTTTCAATGACTCAGAAATATTCCATTGTGTATATACACCACATTTTTTTTATCCATTCATCTGTTGAAGGGCTCTATAGTTTGGTTATTTTTGAACTGAATTGCTATAAGAATTGATATGGCAGTGTCAACTGTAGTATGCTGATTTTAAGTCCTTTGGTGTAAATCAAAGAGTGGGATAGCTGGGTGAATGGTGGATCCATTCCAAGTTTTCTGAGGACTCTCTACTCTTCTTTGCAGTTTGCAGTTCCACCAGCAATGTATGAGTGTACCTATTCCCCATAGCTTCACCAACATTTATTATTGCTTGTATTCTTGATAATTGTCATTATGACTAGAGCAAGATGAAATTTCAGTATAGTTTTAATTTGCATTTCTCTATCTGCTAGAGATGAACACTTTTTTTTTCCATATATTTGTTGACCAATCCTGTGAAATATCTGTTCAGTTCCTCAGCCCACTTATTGATTGGGTTACTTGTTTTTGGTCTTAAGTTTTTGGAGTTCTATATATATCCTGGAGATTAATGCTCTACCTGAGGTGTGGGTGGCAAGTATTTTCTGCCATATGTAGTCTCTCTCTTCATGTCTTGGTTGTTTCCTTTTCTGTGAAAAAGCTTTTAGTTTGATTCCATTTATTGATTCATGATTTTACTTCTTGCACTTTGGAAGTCTTGATAAGGAAGTCAGTTCCTAAGCCAACATGATAAAAATTTGGACCTACTTTTTCTTCAATTAGGTACAGGGTCTGTGTTCAAATGCCTAAGTCCTTGATCCACTTTGAGTTGAGTTTTGTACAGGATGAGTGATAGGGGTTCAATTTCATTTTGCTACATATGAATTTCCAGTTTCCTCAGCACCATTTGTTGAAGAAGCTATTTTTTTTTGACAATGTACATTTTTTACATCTTTGTCTAGTGTGAGACAAATGTATTTGTGTGAGTTTGTCTCTGTGTCTTCTATTCTGTACCATTGGTCTACATGTCTCTTTTGGTGCCAATGGCATGCCATTTTTGTTTCTGTAGCTATGCAATATAACTTAAGGTCTGGTATTGGGATGCCTCCTGCTTTACTTGTCTTGCTAAGTACTGCTTTGGCTATTCTGGATCTCTTATTTTTTCCAAATAAATTTCATGATGGCTTTTTCTATGTATATGAAGAATGTCATTGGGATTTTTTTAGAAATTGAATTAAATCTCCATACTCCTTTCCAAATTGACCGCACCAGTTTGCAGTCCCACCAGCAATGTACAAGAGTACCCTTTTCCCCACATCCTCGCCAGCACTTGTTGTTGTTTGACTTCATAATGGCTGCCAATCTTACTGCAGTGAGATGGTATCTTAGGGTGGTTTTGAAAGCAGTATGGAGATTCCTGGGAAAGCTGGGAATGGAACCACCATTTGACCCAGCTATTGCCCTTCTCGGACTATTCCCTGAAGACCTTAAAAGAGCGCACTACAGGGATACTGCCACATCGATGTTCATAGCAGCACAATTCACAATTGCTAGACTGTGGAACCAACCCAGATGCCCTTCAATAGATGAATGGATAAAAAAATGTGGCATTTATACACCGTGGAATATTACGCAGCACTAAAAAATGACAAAATCATGGAATTTGCAGGGAAATAGATGGCACTAGAGCAGATTATGCTTAGTGAAGCTAGCCAATCCCTAAAAAACAAATACCAAATGTTTTCTTTGATATAATGAGAGCAACTATGAACAGAGCAGGGAGGAAGAGCAGGAAGAAAAGATTAACATTAAACAGAGACATGAGGTGGGAGGGAAAGGGAGAAAAAAGGGAAATTGCATGGAAATGGAGGGAGACCCTCATTGTTATACAAAATTACATATAAGAGGTTGTGAGGGGAATGGGATAATAAACAAGGAGGGAAATAATTACAGTAGATGGGGTAGAGAGAGAAGATGGGAGGGGAGGGGAGGGGGGATAGTAGAGGATAGGAAAGGTAGCAGAATACAACAGTTACTAATATGGCATTATGTAAAAATGTCGATGTGTAATGGATGCGATTCTGCAATCTGTATTTGGGGTAAAAATGGGAGTTCATAACCCACTCGATTCTAATGTATGAAATATGATATGTCAAGAGCTTTGTAATGTTTTGAACAACCAATAATAAATAAATAAATAAATAGATAAATAAATAAATAGATAAATAAATAAATAAAATAATTAAAAAAAAGAAATTGAATTAAATCTGTATAGCACTTGTGGTAGTATGGCCATTTTTGACAATGTTAATTCTGCATATCCAAGAGCATGGTTGGGAGTTCTTTCCATCTTCTAAGATCTTCTTCAATTTTTTTCTTTAGTGTTCTGTACATTTTATTGTTGAGGTCTTTCCCCTCTTCTGTTTGATTCCCAATTATTTCATTTTTTGAGGCAATTTTGAATGGGATAGTTTTTCTAATCTCACTTTTGGTAGATTCCTCACTAATGAATAGGAACACATTTGATATATGGTTGTTAATTTTATATCCTGCTAATTTGCTGAATTCATTTATGAGTTTCAGAAGTTTTCTGGTAGAGAATTTTTTTTTGTCTTCTCAATATAGAATGATGTCATTGGCAAATAGGGATAGTTTGATTTCTTTTCCTATTCATATCCCTTTATTTTTTTTCTTCTGTATAATTGCTCTGGATAGAGTTTCAAGGATGATGTTGAATGGAAGTGGTGAAGAGGCCACTCTTGTGTTGTTCCAGTTTTGAGAGGGAATGCTTTCAATTTGTGTCCATTTAAAATTATGTTGGCCTTAAGTTTAGCTTATATAGTTTTTATAATGTTGAGGTATGTTCCTACTATCTCTAGTTTCTCTAGTTTTTTGAACCTGAAGAAGGTGTGCTGTATTTTGTCAATTGCTGTTTTTTTTTTATTTTTCCATATATTGAGATAATCTTATGATTCTTTAAGTCTATTAATATGATGAATTATGTTTATTAATTTCTGTATGTTGAACTAATCTTGACTCCCTGGGATGAACTCCACTTTATCATGGTGCACTATCTTTTTAATATGTTTTTATGTATGATTGATATTTTATTAAGAATATTTACATCTATGTTCATGAGGGTTGTTTATCTCAAATTTTCTTTCCTTGATGTGTTTTTACCTGGTTTTGTTTATCAGGGTGGGACAAGCTTCACAGAATATGTTTGGAAGTATTTCCTCCTCTTCCACTTCTTGAAATAATTTGAGGAGTATTGGTTTTAGTTCTTCTTTGAAGGTCTGGTAGAACCTCACTGAGAATCCATCTGGTCCTGAGTGTTTCTTTGTTGGTAGGCTTTTGAAGTTGTCTTCAACTTCACTGCATGGCCGCCAGATTTAATTTGAGTAGGTTATGTCTCTAGAAATTGTCAGTCTTTGAGATTTTTCTATATATATATATATGCACAATGCCTTTATTTTATTTTTATGTGGTACTGATGGTTGTACCCAGTGCCTCAGGCATGCTAGGTGAGCACTCTGCCACTGAGCCACAACCCCAGCCTGAGATTTTTCTATTTTTAGAGTATAAATTTCCAAAATAGTTTCTGATTATCATCTATATTTCAATAGTGTCTGTCATGTTATTTCCATTTTCATAATGAATTTTAGTAATTTGAGTTTTCTTTCTCATTCTCATCATGAGCTTGCATAAATGTTTATCAATTTTATTTATTTGCTTCAAAGAACTACCTTTTTTCAATTTTTTGAATTATTTCTTTTGTTTTAATTTCATTAATTTCATCTCTAATGTTAATTATTTTATTTTATTTTTTTACCACTTTTGGTGTTAATTTGTTCTCTTTTTTGGGGTGTATTGGGTATTGAAATCAGGAGCATTGAACCACTGAGCACATCCCCAGCCCTATTTTGTATTTTATTTAGAGACAATGTCTCACTGAGTTGCTTAGTGCCTCATTTTTGCTGAGTGAAGCTGGTTTTGAAATCATGATCCTCGTGTCTCAGCCTCCCAAGCCACTGGGTTGACAGGTGTGTGCCACTGTGACTGACTTTGTTCTTCCTTTTCTAGAGTTTTGAGATATAATATTAACTTTTTTTGAATATTTTCTATCTTTTTAGTAAATGAGCTCAATGACATGAACTTTCCACTTACAACTACTTTCATAGTGTTCATAAGTTTTATCAATATTCTCATTTACTTCTACATACACTTTTTATTTCATTCCTGATTTCTTCTGCTATCCATGGGTCATTCAGTAACATTTATTTAGTCTCTAGGTGTTAGAGTAGTTTCTGTTTTTTATTTTATCATTGATTTCTAATTAATTTTATTATGATCTGATATAATACAAAGTATTATCTGTTTATTTGTATTTGCTAGGAGTTGCTTTGTGGCCTAAGATAGGGTCTATTTTAGAGAAGGATCCATGTGCTGCTGAGAATAATGTGTATTCAATCGTTGATGGATAAAATACTCTATATGTCTGTTAAGTCTAAATTATTGACTGTATTATTTAGTTCTATAATTTTTTAGTTTTTGTTTGGAGGATCTAACCAGTGGTGACAGACTTGTGCTAATATCAACCAGTATTATTGCATTGTGGTTTATTTAAAATTGAGAAGGTTTTATTTGATGTACATAGATGCTCAAGTTTGGGGGGGCCATAAATATTTACAATTGTTATGTATTATTGATGTATATTTTTTTAAACAGTATGTAATGTCCTTCTTTGTTCCTTAGGTTGACTTTGGCTGAATGTTCACATTATCTGATAGGGGTTTAGAAACCCCAGCTGGTTTACACAAGCCGTGTGAGTAATATTTTTTCCCATCCTTTCACCTTCAGTCTGTAGATGTCTTTGCATAGGAGGTGAGTCTCTTGGAGAGAGCATATTGTTAGGTCTTGTTTTTTAGTCCAAACTACCAATCTAGGTCTTTTGGTGACTTTAAGCCATGTATATTTAAGGTTCTTAGTGAGCTATCACTTGTATACCCAAGCATTCTGGCTTATTTCTGAGTTTTAATTTGTATTAGTGTCTCCTTTGATTGACTATTCCTTTAGTGTAGTTCCCCCATTTGCTGGTTTTTACTTTATTCTTTTCATTTCATCTTCATGTATTATTTTGCTGAGAATGTTCTCTTGTTCAGGCTTTCTAGGCGTGAATTCTTTTAACTTTTGTTTATAAAGAAAGGTTTTTAATTGATATTTAAATCTGATGCTTAATTTTGTAGTGTATACTATTCTTTGATGGCATCCACTTTCTTTCAGTATTTGGAATATATGACTCCAAGAACTTGTAGATTTTAGGGTCTGGGTTGAGAAGTCACCTGAGATCGGAATTGTTTTTCTCCTAAACATTATCTGACATTTTTCTCTGGAAGCCTTTAAAATTCTATCATTTTTTGATATGTAAGGAATTTTCATAAAAATGTGACTTTGTGTAGGTCTTTTGTAATTTTGTACATTCAGGGTCCTGTAAGCCTCCTGTGTTTAATATTCCTTGGAAACTTTCTCATATCATTTCATTATAAAGGTTGTGCATTCCTTTGGTTTGTATCCCCATGCCTTCATCTATCCCAATATGCTGAGAGCCACAGCCGAGTCGGAATGGCCCCTGGCATTTTACCAGAAGTAATGGTTGAGAGGCAAGCCATTAAGATGATGCTGGGTTGATTCAATTGTATATAGACCCCTGCTGTCTGCCTTGGGTGCCCAGTACTTAGGAGTTCTCCCAGGATTCCTGGGGAGTTCGCATTGGTTGGTGAAGTTCCGGTGGAGGGAGTTCCAGTTGGTGTGGGGTGCCGGAGAGGAGCTGGGTGGGTGGCGTTCTGGAGAGTTCCCGGGGAGTGTATGTGGAGTGCTGTTGGAGTTCAGGCAATAAAGTTTTCTGTTTGAACATACAAGTGCTTTGTGGCAGCTCGGTGATTTGTGCCCAGCCAGACTGCAGCACCAATACATTTTAAATTTGTTCATTTCATGTTATATTTCTTAGAAGTCCTGTATATGTTCTTTTAACATCTGCTTTTCATGGTTACCTTTATTTCCAAGACGATATATATTTTTCTTCATTGCCTGAAGTTCTTTCTTCCAAGTGGTCTAGTCTGTTGATACTTTCCATTGAATTTTTAATTTGTTCTATTGATTTCTTCATTTGTAGGATTTCTGCTTGATTTATTTTCAGAATTTCTATCTTTACTGAAGTTAGCTTTTACCTCCTAAATTTTATTTCTGATTTCACTCCTTGCATTGTTCCTTACCTTGCAGATTAGTTTAACTATGTATATTCTAAACTCCTTCTCTGACATTTTTTCCACTGTGGTGTCAATGGATTCTATTATTGATGCATCTTGATTTGCTTTGTGTCTTTCTTTCCTTCTGTTTTCATGATGTTTGTGTGTCTACCCATCTAACAGTGTGGATCTGAGGCAATAAAGTTTCTACCATGTAGACTTATAGTTTTCCTGAATGTTTCCAGTATGTCATCTTTAAGACAGAGACAAATAATAACAGCAACTAATGCAAAAAATATGCAGCTTTAAACCAAATAGCTCCTACTATGATGTCTACAGTTTTGTCATAATTAACAGAAATGATGTGTTCAGTTTTTGCCAACAATAAAAACAATAAGTTTGCAAAAGAGCTTACAATTTCAAATGGTGGACAAAGAGGGAAAAGAAGTGGTATAGGATGTAATTTTTATGACGAAGGAGAAGAGAAGTTAGAGGTAAAAAGTTACAGGAAGAGTGAAAGAATAATAGAGGTTTTCTGTTAGGAAAAAAAGAGAATTAAGAAAACAAATAAGTGAGTGTAAATAATATATTACATATAATCAAAAATTTCAAAAAATAAAATAAAATTTAAAATAGAAAAATGTATAAAGAATACAAAACAAATTGAAATATACAATTTAGATATCCCAGTCCTCAATCAACTGATGCATAAAAATGATTTGTTTCAAAAATGGTAGAAATGTGAAAGAAAAAAAGATCTCCATGAAAAATTGTTTCTATTGGAATTTAATTGTTTTTCAACTTCCCTTCTTATTAGTTAGGTGTGGTTTTCTGGAGTTTGATGCTTGCTGTACCCTCAGGATAGATGGAGTTGCCAGGGTGAGAGAGTTAATCCTAGAGGCGGAACTCCTGGAGATGAACTATAGTCTTAGGTATGCTCCAGTCTCTTCAGTGCATGCCACTGGTCTGGAAATTCTAAGTCAAAGCACCTCCAAGATGCAGCAATTACTTGTCCATGTTGGAGACTGAATCCCAGGAATATCCTTTATGTTCCACTTGAATGATATAAGAGCCTATTCTTAGCCTTCTACCTTATCTGCAGACTCCAAAATTTCTTATCTCATATTCAGTCTCCAAACTCAATCATGCCTGCCCCCTCTTTTCAAATTCCTGATCAGGTATTTCTCTCCCATATAGTCTTGAGGGTCAAATGGGACATGCATGCTGGTCCTGAAGCTGTGCTGGTCAGGGCAGTTCTAGGAGCTAAGCAATTTGTAGGGTGAGTTGAGGTCCAGCCACATCACTGACACTACTGTTCTGTGATGGGTGGATCAAAGTTGGGCACTGAGACCTGTGGGAGGGCCATGAAACTGTGAGTGTGATGACCTGTGTTAGGAGCTAGGGACTGATTGAGAGATTGGGGACTGGAGAGCAGGAGGGACTTGCTGGGTTCCAGACTGATGCTGGACCTGGTGAGCCCAGGGCACTAGTTGATGCTGGACTGGGGAGGGAGTTGAGGACCAGGCTGGTGCTGGGACCCATCAAGTGCTGGCCCGAGTGAGTCCCAGGAATTTGGTGGGTGCTGAACTGACTGGCTGAGTGAGCTAAAAGCAAAATGCCCTCATACTCTCTTCCAGCCTTCTGACTAAACTGCTATAGCCAACTCCATCAGTCCCCATGAGCTTCAGAACTCATGGAGCTGGGAAAAACCCAGCTATCTCCAGCCTCTCTAACCTGTATTCCCCTGGGTGAAATGTTCCCAGTTTCTCACTTTCCACAGGATTGCTAGACTCAGATAGGCCTATGCTGATCTTGCTGCAAACTCATGGACCTAGGTTTCCAGTTTCTGTTGCCTTCACCACGTTGCAGATCCCAAGACGGCCCCTTGATCAGCTTTTGGCAGATAATTGGTAAATTCCAGTGGAGAGGTTTGTTAATATCATTAATGAGTCAATCAGTCTATGGTTTGGCTAGGGCAGACTTCTCCTCCAGTCTCAGGACTTCTCACTCTAAGCCTCTGGGAGAAGTGATATTCCTGTTGTTTGAGTTATGGATCACTGATCAAAGAGAAATGCTGCTTCACACTAATACACCATCTTCAAGCCCCTCAATAGAAACTTTTAGTTGATAAAAAGAAAAGAATTAACCAAGTGATCAAAATTATATCAACAGTGATAAGTCACAGTGTATGTACTTGTGATATGGTGTGATGAAAATGGCAAAGGCAGGTTTTTGTGATCTTTCTCCTCAAAAACTGATAACCCAGTAAAATTATGAGAAAAGCATTAGACAAATATTAATTGAGACACAGTCTTCAAAATGCCTTGCAGTATTCCTCAAAACTGTCAAAATCATCTAAAACAAGGACAGTCTGAGCAATTACCACAGCCATGAGGAACCTAAAGAGACATAACAAATAAACATAATATAGTGTCATGACTGTGACTTTGGAAAAGAAAAACAGGTAAAAAAAAAAAAGAAATATGAATAATATATGGGCTGGGTAAAATATATCCATATTATTTCCTCAATTCTGACAAATCTATTATAAAGCATGAATATGAGGGAAAATGACTAAGATTTGTGAATGATCTTCATAATTATCTGTAAATCTTAAACTATATTAAAATCAAGTGTTTATTAAACTATACTAAAAGTGTGGAAAGAAACATTATAATTAAAGATGATAGTGAAAGTAAATATTAAGGAGTCAAATAAGAAGAAAATTATTGGTATATTTAGCATTTTGAATGAATCTCAGACATTACTATGAGTAAGAGAAACAAGTTCCTAGAAATTATATATTATATGGTTTCAAGAATGTTCTCAAAAGGCCATACTGCTATAATCAGACTATATGGAGATCCTTCATACTGATTTCTATAGTGGTTCTAATTTACATTATAAGTCTATAACACTTCCTCTGCCCCATAGCCTTACCAGCATTTATTGTTACTTTTATCATTGAAGATTGCCATTCAAACTGGAGTGAGATGGAATTTCAGTGTAGTTTTGATTTGCAATTCCCTGATTGCTAAACATGTTGAACCCTTTTTTATAAAATTGTTGGACATTCGTGCTTTTGAGAAGTGAGTCTTCAATTCACTTGTCCAATTATTGATTGGGTTTTTCAAAATATTGAGTTATTTTAATTTTTTTAAAGATTCAGAATAGAGGAGTAGTTGGCAAACATTTTCTCCCATTCTATTGGTTGTCTCTTCGTTTTGTTACCAAAGTCAACATATTTTAGAGATAGATGTATATGCATGTTTATGACAGTACAAATTACAGTAGCCAAATTATGGAATCAGTTTCAGTGTCCATCAGTAGATGAATGGATAAAGAAAATGTGATAAATATACACAATTGAGTTTTATTTAACCAAGAAGAAGAATTAAGGTAGGTCATTAAAAAAAGAGATGAAAATGGAGACCATAATTTTAAGAGAAATAAGTCAGAGTCAAGGAGAAAATATTATACTTTTTCTCATATGTGGAAGCTAGATAAAAAAAATGGGAATAAGGGAAAACAAAGGGATTTCATGAAATTAGAAGGGAAATCAGAGGGATACAGGAGGGATATTGGGGGAGGAAGATGGAGATACTGGGGAGTTATCTTACTAATTATCTTATTTCAAATGTTAAATGACCCAATTATCAACTGAATTTTGAATCAAAATAGTAGAAAATAGATTCAGAAATCATTGTATAATTTTGAATTTAAAGCCTTAATATAGTTATTATCTATTATTTATTATCTATTTTTAAATTTTCCTTTTCTTTCTCATTCTCTTTCTTTCTTCTTCTCTTCCTTTGCTTTTATCTTAAGAATTTTATGAGACTGCTGCAGAAGTAGCTCACTAGTATAGAACTTGCCTACTATACACAAAGCCCAAAAATTAAAAAATAAAATAAAATAAAATTATATGAAAGAACACATTTTTTCCTAACCCTTTCAAAATTTGCTAATCTTATTTGCATGAAAAATATAAAATTTATTTTTAATTTACTTTTTTTGGGAAAAAGACCAAGTTACAGGTGTAAGTTATATTAACTGGCCAACTAGGTTTCAAGTTATGTGAAAAACCCATTCAAACATTTGCCACTTACTTAAGTTAGATGGTTTCTCTTTCCTATTTCTCATAATTCTAATATTTGAAAGTTTATATGATGTATGAATGTATGTATGTGTGTGTGTGTGTGTGTGTATCTTCCTGTTTCTTGTATTTACTCCTTTTTCTGTTTATGTATTTTTAATGTTTGCTTTTGTCAATATGTTTACATCTTAGGTGGCTATTTCAAGAGAGTATTTAAGGTGAAATATATTTTTTAATTAAGGGAGGGTACATAAATATACTGGCTAATTTATTGAATATTTCATCCTTCCCAATGATTTTAAGTACTCATGTTGAAATTTCAAACTTTTTTATGTGTATGATTCTAAATCATTGGTTACCAATGGTAAATTATCAGAATTATATTAGCAATATACTTATTCTTCTAAATTGTAATACCACTTAACCTTATCTCTCTTCTTCAAATATGCTACGTCTATTCTTGGTCTATATTTCATGCATATGTTGTATAATCAATTTGAGGATTTTTTAAAATGATCTTGGTAAGTTC
Source organism: Urocitellus parryii (assembly GCF_045843805.1). Classification (NCBI taxonomy): domain Eukaryota; kingdom Metazoa; phylum Chordata; class Mammalia; order Rodentia; family Sciuridae; genus Urocitellus; species Urocitellus parryii. The sequence continues at coordinate 210,092,645 of NC_135531.1, read as the reverse complement.
TGGGGATGTAGCTTAGTGGTAGAGCACTTGCCTAGCATTTGGGAGGCCCTGGGTATAATACCAAGAACTGCAAAAAATAAATTAATAATAATAATCTTTGTGATTTCTTTTGAAATCTTAATAAACTGTGGAAGAATTTGCATTTTCTGATATTGTTTCCCCATTCATAAACATGGTATATCTCTATAGTTATTTACATATTTTTTTTCATTTCTAAATTTTATACTGTATATACACTGAAGTTAAAATTTATCTTGGATATCTAGAGTTTTTATGCTTTTTAAAAATTATTTTATTCTTAAATTACAGTTTCTAAATATCTCTAATATTGTTTCACTGGCACAAAAATGTTGCTCTTGACTTCTTAAACTCTGTTTCTACATATATATTCACATAAAATAATGTTTATATACATTTATGATAAATAATCTAAAACAGAATATAGTTTTTTATTTTCTCTATGATATAAAACAAATTTTATCTAACAGTTTTTCATTTATTGAACTTGTGTATTTTCTTTATCTTTTAATGTTTGGTACATGTATTTTTAAATGTTAAACCAATGTTAAACCTGGCATTATTCTTGTTTGATTATTCATAAAATGAATGTTTTCACTAATGTACATAAATGGGATTTATTTAAGTATGTATTTATTTGTACATGGGATTGTACCTAGGGATGCTTTATGACTGAGGTAGGTCTGCAGTCCTTTTTTTTGATTGTTTGTTTTTGAGACATGTTCTCACTAAGTTGCCCAGGATTGCCTCAAACTTGAAATTCCCCTGCCTCAGTCTCCAAAGTTGCTGAGATCTGACAGGTGTGTGCCATTACACCAGGCTTAAATAAGTTTGATTTATAAATAAGTTTGATTTTAAAATATTCACTGATTTTTAAAATATTTATTAATTTTTAAAATATTTACTGATTTTAAAATATTTATTGATTAAATTTATTTTTTGTTTGTTACACATTGTATACAAAGTATATTCACACCAATTCATATCTTCATACATGTACTTTGGATAATAATGATCATCACATTCCAACATTATTTGTAACCACATGCCCCCTCTCTTCCCCTCCAACCCCTCTGCCTTGTCTAGAATTCATCTATTCTTCCCATGCTCCCACTCCCTATCCCACTATGTATCAGCCTCCTTATATAAAAGAAAACATTTTGCATTTATTTTGGGGGGATTGGCTAACTTCACTTGGCATTATCTAAATCCATCCATTTACCTACAAATGCCATGATTTTCTTTTCTTTTTTTCCTGAGTAATATTCCATTGTGTATATATGCCACATTTTTAAAAAAATCCATTCATCTATAGAAGGGCATCTAGGTTGGTTCCACAGTTTAGCTATTGTGAATTGTGCTGCTATAAACATTGATGTGGTTGTGTCCCTGTAGTATGCTATTTTTAAGTCCTTAGGGTATAGACCCAGGACAGGGATAGCTGGGTCAAATGGAAGTTCCATTCTAGTTTTCCAAGAAATCTCCATACTTCTTTCCATATTGGATGCACCAATTTGCAGTCCCACCAGCAGTGTATTAGTGTCCTTTTTCCCCAAATCCTCACCAACACTTATTTTTGTTTGTCATGATAGCTGCCATTCTGACTGGAATGAGATGAAGTCTTAGAGTGGTTTTGATTTGTATTTCTCTAATTGCTAGTGATGATGAACATTTTTTCATATATTTGTTGATTGATTGTATATCATCTTCTGAGAAGTCGCTTTTTAGGTATTGACTGGCTTCTTTGGGTTTTTTTTGGTGTTTAGCTTTTTCAATTCTTTATATATCCTAGAGATTAGTGCTCTATCTGATGTGTAAGAGGTAAAGATTTGCTGCCAAGAGATAGTCTCTCTATTCACCTCAGAGACTGTGTCTTTTGCTGAGAAGAAACTTTTTATTTTGAGTCCATCCCATTTATTGATTCTTGATTTTAATTCTTGCACCAGAGGAGTCTTATTAAGGAAGTTGGGGCCTAATCCCAAATGATGGAGATTAGGGCCTACTTTTTATTCTATTAGAGGCAGGCTCTCTGGTTTTATTCCTAAGTCCTTGAGCCATTTTGAGTTGAGTTTTGTGCATAGCGAGAGACAGGGGTTTAATTTCATTTTGTTGCATATGGATTTACAGTTTTCCCAGAACAATTTGTTGAAGAAGCTATCATTTCTCCAATGCATGTTTTTGGCACATTTGTCTAATATAAGATAATTGTAATTTTTAGGGTTAGTCTCTGTGTCCTCTATTCTGTATCATTGGTCTACCAGTCTGTTTTGTTGCCAATACCATACTGTTTTTGTTACTATTGCTCTGTAGTATATATGCTAGTTTAAGGTCTGGCATAGTGATGCTACCTGCTTCACTCTTTCTGCTAAGGATTGCTTTAGCTATTCTGGGTCTCTTATTTTTCCAGATGAATTTCATGATTGCCTTTTCTATTTCTATGAGGAATGTCATTGGGATTTTGATCAGAATTGCATTAAATCTACATAGTGCTTTTGGATGTATGGTCATATTGATAATATTAATTCCGCCCATCCAAGAGCAAGGTAGATCTTTCCATCTTCTAAGGTCTTCTTTGATTTCTTTCTTTAGGATTCTGTAATTTTCATTATATAGATCTTTCACTGATTCCCAAGGTTTTTTTTTTTTTTTTTTTTTTGAAGCCATTGTAAATGGGGTAGTTTTCCTCATTTCCCTTCCTGAGGATTTGTCACTGATATAAAGAAATGCCTTTGATTTACGGGTGTTGATTTTATACCCTGCTACTTTGCTGAATTCATTTACTAGATCTAGAAGTTTTCTGGTGGAACTTTTAGGGTCTTCTAGGTATAGAATCATGTCATCAGCAAATAATGCCAATTCAAGTTCTTCTTTTCCTATCTGTATTCCTTTAATTTCTTTTGTCTAATTGCTCTGGCCAGTGTTTCAAGAAATATGTTAAATAGATGTGGTGAAAGAGAATATCCCTGTTTTGTTCTGGTTTTTAGAGAAAATGCCTTCAATTTTTCTCCATTTAAAATAATATTGATAATATTGGCCTGGGGCTTACCATAAATAGCCTTTATGATGTTGGGATATGTTCCTGTTATCTCTAATTTTTCTAGTGTTTTGAACATAAGGTGGTGATTGATTTCAGCTCTGATTTTAATTATTTCCCTGTTTTCTGCTACTTTTGGTATTGATTTGTTCTTCTTTTTCTAGGGCTTTGAGATGTAATGTTAAGTCACTCACTTGTTGACTTTTTCTTATTTTAAGGAATGAACTCCATGCAATGAACTTTCCTCTTAGAACTGCTTTCATAGTGTCCTGGAGATTTTGATTGTTCTGTGTTCTCATTCACCTCTAAAATTTTTTTAGTATTCTCCTTGATGTCTACTGTAACCCATTATTCATTCAGTAGCATATTATTTAGTCTCCTGGTTTTGGAGTGGATTTTATTTCTTATTTTATCATTTATTCCTAATTTCATTGCATTATGATCTGATAGACTGAAAGGTAGTATCTCTAATTTTTATATTTGCTAAGAGTTGTTTTGTGGAACAGTATATGGCCTATTTTAGAGAAAGATCCATGTGCTGCTGAGAAGAAAGTATACTCTCTCATTGAAGGATGAAATATTCTATATATGTCAGTTAAGTCTAAGTTATGGATTGTAGTACTGAGTTCTATAGTTTCTTTGTTTAGCTTTTGTTTGGAAGATCTACCCAGTGATAAAAGAGGTGTGTGTAAGTCACCCAAAATTATTGTGTTGTGGTCTGTTTGACTCTTGAACTTGAGAAGAGTTTGTTTGATAAATATAGATGCTCCATTGTTTGAGGCATATATATTTATAACTGTTACGTCTTGTTGGTGTATGGTTCCTTTGAGTAGTATGTAGTATCCTTCTTTATCCTTTTTGATTGACTTCAGTTTGAAGTCGGCTTTATTTGATATGAGGATGGAAACCCCAGATTGGTTCCACAGTCCATGTGAGTGGTATGATTTTATCCCAACTTTTCACCTTCAATCTGTGGATGCCTTTTCCTATGAGATGAGTCTCTTGGAGGCTATCTCTCTCTCTCTCTCTCTCTCTCTCATATATATAATTTTTTTAATGCAATCTGCTAGTCTATGTCTTTTGTTTGGTGAGTTTAGGCCATTAAAATTTAGGGTTATTATTGAGACATGATTTGTATTCCCAGACATTTTTGTTTGTCTTTGGTATTTATAATGACTTGGTTTTTCCTATGATTAGATTTTCCTTTAGTGTAATACCTCCTTCTGATTTTTACCATTGTTTTTTAACTTCCTCTTCTTGAAATATTTTGCTGACGGTGTTCTGTAGTGCAGGCTTTCTAGTTGTAAATTCTTTTAACTTTTGTTTATCATGGAAGGTTTTTATTTCATCACCAAATCTAAAGCTTAGTTTTGCTGGACATAAGATTATTGTTTCACATTCATTTTCTTTCGGAGCTTGTTATATGTTGTTCCACAATCTCCTAGCTTTGACAGTCTGGGTCAAAAAATCTGCTGAGATACAAATTAGTCTCCCCCATAAGTGATCTGATTCCTCTCTCTTGTGGCTTTTATAATTCTATGCTTATTCTATATGCTAGGCATTTTCATTATAATGTGCCTTGGTGTAGATCTGTTGTGATTTTGTACAATTTTTGTGCTGTATGCCTCTTGTAGTTGGTTTTCCAATTTGTTCTTCATGCTTGGGAAATTTTCTGATATTATCTCATTAAAGAGATTGTGCATTCCTTTGGTTTGAAACTCTGTGCCTTCCTCTATCACAATAACTCAGATTTGGTCTTTTGATGCTGTCCCATGGTTTGTCCTTGGATGGTCTGTTCATGGTTTCTTACTGTCTTTACTGTGTGACAAACTTTATTTTCCAGATTGTTTACTTTGTCTTCATTATCTGATGTTCTTTCTTCCAAGTGATATAGTTTGTTGGCTATGCTTTCTATTGAGTTTTTTTTATTTGATATATTGTATTATTCAATTCAAGGATTTATGACTGTTTTTTTTTTTTCAGAGTCTCCCCCCCCCCCTCTCTCTCTCTCTCTCTCTCTCTCTCGGTAATCTTTTCCTACCTGTATTTGCTGTCTTATCTCTTTGTTGGAGTGATCAATTTTTGACTGTATTTGCTCAGTTATGTCATTCTTTAATTCACAGATTATTTTAATTATGAACATTCTTAACTCCTTCTCTGACATTTCATAAACATTGCTGTCCATTTGCTCTTTTATTATAGTACCTCAGTTTGTTAGGGGCACTTTCCTCTCTTGTTTTTTCATTTTGTCTATGTGTCTTCCATTCTTGCAGTGTGGATCTGAGATATTACAGTTTTTTCCTAAATTCTTGTAGTACCCACACAGATTGTCTGTACCTCACCTTGATGTTGAGCTTCCAGATCCTGCTGGTGTCCCTCAACATATGCTACTGCATCTATAGTTGGTGACGGCCATAGCAGAGGTAATGTGAGATAATAGTTAAGGTGCCCCAAGATGGAAGCAATGTCTTACAGAGATGGGGCTGCAAGAATGGAACTCATACTCCCTTTGGGTTGCCTGCTCTGAGATGCAGCTGCTTGTAAGTCCTGTCCGTTGTCAAAAGTTAAGGACTACTGTGTGAGGAAGGCTATGGTGATGGCTTCAGTGTCCCAAGATGGAAGTGGATTAGGCTTAGGCTCCAAGATGTGTGTGTGTGGGGGGAGAACTCAGACCTTTCCTGGACCTGGATCCTACAAAAGTCAGTATGGATGGATCTGGGCCAGGCCTGGACTCCTGTGGTAGTCAGCTGGTCAGAAGAGGCTGTCCTGTGCCAGAGGCTGGACTTTGGTGGGTGCCTGTCGGTAGAAGGGTGGACCCAGGCCTACTTTGAGCATGGGAGCTGCACAGGCCAGTATGGGTAGATCTGGACCACTGGACTTGATCTCCCACAGAAGTCTGGTGGTCAGAAGGGGCAGTCGTGTGCTGGAGGCTAGGCTCTGGCGGGTGTCTGCCCCTCTGGTGGAGGGGTGGACCAGGGCCTACTGTGGGCCTGGACTCCATACGGGCTGGTGTGCATGGATGTCAGTTCTCTTAAGTTTTGTGCAGGTTATCCATTGTGTTTTTCATAATGGCATCACTTGTTTGCATTCCTATCAACAGAGTGCAAGGGTCTCTTTTTCTCCATCTCCTTGCCAACTCATGTTATCTTTAATCTTTTTATAATAGCCATCCTAAGAGGTGTGAGGCCATTGTGGATATGAGGTATTAGATATTGAATGAGATATGAGGGTATTGTGGTTTTATTATGCATTTTCCTGGTGTAGAGTAATGTTGAACTTTTTTGAGAAATGATTTTTCAGATCCTTTGCCCATTTTTAATTGGATTATTTTATTTATTAGTATTAAGTCTCTTGAGTTCCTTATATATTTTTATATTTACCCCTATCAAATCCATGCTTTACAACAATTTTCTACCATTTTGTGAGTTGCATCTTACATACATTAATTGTTCTTTTTTATCTGGTTGGTCTTTGCTGTGCAGAAACTTGGTCCAATGTAATCACATTTATCTTTTTATTTATGCTTTTGTTGCTTGTGCTTTTGACATTAGATCTGAAAAACTTTTGATAAGTTCAATGTCAATAAGATTTCCCTTATGTTTTATTCTACTAATTTTACAGTTTGGATTCTTAAATTTAAGTCATTAATAAATTTGAAAATGATTTGCACAGATAATGACAGATGAGTGTTTAATTTTATTTATTTAATTGTGGATATCCAGTAATTTTATTAGCATTTATTGAAGATGCTTTCTTTTCCCTGTTTTGTGTTATTAGCAGTTTTATTGAAGATCAGTTGACTGTAAGTGCCTGGATTTATTTCAAAGCTCTTTATTTTCTTTCATTAGTCTTTATGTCTGTTTTTTGTGTCAGTAATCATGCTGTTTTGACCACTTAGGGCTTTGCAGTAAATTTTGACATAGGTAGAAGGATATCTCCAGTGTCTTTTTGTTGTTGTTTGTTTGTTTGTTATTTTTCCCCTCTCAATATTTTTTTGACTATTTGAAGTTTACTTGTGTTCCACATGAGATTTAAGATTATGTTTCATATTTTATAAAAAATGTTATTGGAATTTTCACAGGATTGCATTGCATCTGTATATCAGTAGGATAACATGGACATTTTAATTTTATTAATTTTTTTCAATGCATGAAAAGGATATGTTTACATGTACTTATCTTTTTCCGTTTCTTCCATCATCAATACAAAACACTATTTTGTGTATGTATATTTTACGTCTTTACTTTTATTCCTAAATTTTCTTCTATTATAAATCAGATCATTTTTAGATTTTTTTGAGAGCTTTTTTTAACGTACAAATGTGCTAGTGATTTTTAATGTTGATTTTTTACCCCATAAAGTAACAAAATTCATTGATAATCTTAACAGATTTTGTAAAATATTTAGGGTTTTCCATACATAAAATCAGGTTATTTTCAACAATAGAGAAACTGTAATTTTTCTCTTTTGATTTTAATTTTTTTATTCCTCTTTTTAAATAGTAAATTGACTATATACAGAATTGAGGCATTACAAATATTTCTTTTTTACAGAACAGGAAAGATGATTCTCTCTCACCAATTTACAGCTTTTATTTCTGGCTTTTTATGACATTTCACCTATAAGACTCTCATCCTTTTAAATGTAATCCTATTATGTGTTTCTGGTTGCCTAGAAGAATACCTTCCCTCTTTATAGTGAGCTTTTTTAAATATTTGAAATAATTTCCTTAGGACTTACTGTGCCTTCCACTTCTAAGAATGCATGAATTAAAATACTAGGAAATTCTTAGTTCCAATCTCTTTGAATATTATTACTCTCTCATTATTTCCTTTCATTTTGGAATACTGCATAATTTTATAGAGGCTAGTCATTTTGACTAGCATTTTTCTTTACCCTCTTTCATATTTCATCTTTTTACTATAAATGATCAAAATAATTTTTAAACTCTAGATTTTACTTTGCTAATTCTCTTTTCACCTGTGTCTAATCTGATGGCTACCTTTTCTACTAAGTTTTAATTTAATTTGTTTTCATGAAGTTCATGTTTTTGTTTAGTCAAGTTATGTTTTATAGTGTCATGCTCTATTTTTTTAATATGTTGCTTTTCATAAACTTATACATTTTACATATATAATTTGTTTTATGTGTCACCTAATGATAGTTCACTTATACTACTGAAGTATATTAAATTATTTATCATTTTCATGGAATATGCCTCTTAGACATTTATGAAGAACCATTTCTTTGCTTTTAAATCCATAATAGATTTGTAATTTTCTAGATAAAATAAAATGCATTGCTAAAAAAATGAAATGAGTGGATATGAAAAATATTAGGGTTTTAAAAATATATTATCAAATTATATTACTGTCAAAATGCTATAACCTTTCTAACACCATCAATTTTTATAATCCCTTGTTACTGGTGAGTAGCAGTGTATGAACAGCTACAGTTCATTGGTCTATTGTACTGTGGTTTTGTTTTTGCTTTTGTCTTACATATCAGATTTGTGCATTTTGTGAATTATAGACCCACAATCCTGTTTCTGAGATTTACCATAAAATTTCTATCCCATTGACATGACCTCTACCTTGTTCATACAACTACAGAATCAGATAAAATGTTTATTTCTATTAATTTAATTTCTCATCTCTGCATGCAAATCAATTTAGATATATTTTATCTTGCAGTTCTAATTCTTTATCATTTTTCTAATTATTCAATCCAGAATATTCCTAAAACCTGATAGATTTTCAGAACATTTATGTCTGATCTTAAATTTGAAAATCTTTCTTGTCTTCTTTGCTTAAATTTTCACCACAATGCTTAAATTTTCACTAAAGTTCTTCTCAATGTATAAAGCTGGGTTTACAACTAACTAATTCATCAATCATACTAATCCAAAATTTTTAAATTACCAAATGTAAATATTAAGAAATAAAATAAAGAATTTCATAACAAATATTCTGTTACCATGTATCATTTGTTAAACCAAGTGATGTGACCCAGCTTAAAGTCAACAAGATGGGTAATACTAGGAAATTGTAAAAAGAAAAAAAATATATAACAAACCATAATATCTATATCTAAAAGTCAGTGAACTTAAATAGTTCTGTAAAAATACCTAATATCGTATTTATAGTTTATTTTAACATAATAATATACAGATAGAGCTATTATAAACTTAAATACAACACATAGCTTAATAGTAAACATGTCACAATTTAAGTGATAGAAATGGAATAGATGTTTACTTAACCAGTATTATTGAAAAATATTCTGCAATATCAAGTCAGTGCAATTAGAGAAGAGAAGGGGATACTTGGTACACAAATTGAAAGGAGAATAAAAATTTAACTTTTTGCAGATGGAATATATACAATAAGAAACCTCAATAAAATGATGAACATGAATGAGATGATTTAGTGTAGTGGGTGGTTATTCAATTAATATAACATAATATCTTTATTAAGTATAAATGATGACAGGTTAAAGAACAATGAAACTAAAAATACATCATCACCTATGTTAACATCAAAAATACACTTAATCAGAAATGTATTCTTTAGGAGAACCATGGTAAATCTGTGATCTATTATTGGACAAACATGCAATTGAAAGCAACATACTGAGTGAAAAATAGAAAAGATCATATTCTTTGGTAAGAAGCTGTATTGTTATAATTCTTCCTAAATTAAATTCATAAATTCCATTCAATACCAATTAAAACTCCATCAGCCTTTTTTCTTGGGGGGGGGCACTTGACAAAATGACACTGGGGTTCATCTGGGGGAATAAATATGTGACAATATCCAAGAAATTTCAGAAAAAAGACCAGTAATGAGACCCTTACCACATACTAGAATGGCCACTAATGAGGATCTGTTTATATAAATTATGTTTTTATAAGAAAATAAAGTCTATTAAAATAAGGTAGATATTTATTATATGTAGAGGTTCAGAATTATTTAAAATATAAAAACATGTGAGAATATAAATTTTAAAACACATATATTTGTTTTCTCTGAAAGAATGTAAGAACTGTTAGGTTGTCACATATTCAGAGGCACTAGTGTGGTAGAAAAAAAATGCTTTTCATTGATTGCCTGTTATCATGTGTGTATTACTTTTTAATATAATTCTCAAAAATCTTTCCAGTACTGAAAGATTTATGATATATTCAGGAATTAAAATGAAATTTACATCCATGAACAAAATCAATTTAGATATTCCATAAAAATATTTTAATGATTTATTTTTTCTCTCCACGAATATTCTAAACTAAATTTAAGGTACACATTTTTTTTTTCTGAAGACATATATTTAGCATCGGTTTCTTTTGCTGTACTTACAGTAACATAAATTGAGACCACTATCAATTTCATTGGCTCTCTAACCTTATATAGTTTGTTTTATTGTTCACAGGAGCTAGTCAACAGCATCTGGAATATATTAAGTAAAGAGTTCAGTTAGTATCAATCCTTTATTACACCATAAGATTATAAAATTTTGGGAGAAGAGTGTCATGATAGATTGCACAAAAACACTCCTATTTTCTTTAGCTAGTTAATTGTAGCTTCCTTATAAAACTATCCAACTTCATTTTTGCTGATGTTTTAAAATTCCGAATTAAAAGTGTCTAATCCATTATGACCTTCTAATATGAATATTGCTGTGTCTGAAATAAATGGATTACTGAAGTAACTCTCCAAAAGAAAAGGGAAAATTTGATGAAGCCTAAATGCCTAAGAATTATACAAACTTACCTTACTTGTAGCAAGATCCCTAAAACAATGTTGCTTAAAAATCTGGTCCTAAAGAAACATATTTGATGATGAAACAAGGTCTCTTTGCTAGTTATTTCATTGCATGTCCATCTGCTATGTTGAGAATATGCCAGCTCACAAACTGGTCTGCTATTTTCAGTAAGGCATGTGCCAAAGCAGCACATGGTTTAGACTGGCAGATTACATAAGGCTGTGAGTATCCACTATAATAAAAATTTAGTCTTTTGCCCAGCGTGTTTGATCCATATATTGCTCACTGCACATTCATTAACTCAAAAAAAAAATCCCTTGAAAGAAGTTATACATCATTACTTCATTTTACAGTTAAGGAATCTTGACAAGAAATGAAGTGATTTAACCAGAACCATAAATGAACACTCAGTGGGATGGATGTGTTTGTTTACCTGGAACTATATCTTCTCATCTGAGTTTTAATATTTGCATCAGAAAAAAAAGTGGTGTCATTCAAACTGGTATAGATAGCACTCAGCAGAGAAATACACATACAAACATTTCCTAAACAAGCAGTTAGTAATGAGAATGATACCCTTAAAATATTATGAAGATACAAATTACTATTATAACTTCTATTTTATGAATATGAAAGTCATTGCTTTTGAAACAGTAATTAGCTAATATTACATATTCCTCTTAGAATGGATACTTTCTTTAGCTTTACTGGACTGGAAAACAAAGGCTATTTAAAGAAGCTCTAGAAATATTATTTATTTCAGTGGATATTTTTAGAAAATTTTGAACATGACTTTCTTGGAAAGATAATTCAGATAATGTTTATATTTTGTCATGTTTAAAACAGTTTTAAATTAAAACTATATGAGAAAATAAGTAATTATTAACATTTATAAGCATACTATTATTATAACATGTATAAGCATATGGCAAAGTTTCAATATAAGCATTTTAACAATAGGACATTTTCCCTTTAGAATAAATGAATTTTTTTTCTTGATCAAATTGCTAGGTTTGTAAAATTATCAAATTTAAGATTTTGCTAGAGTGTTTTTAAGACTTTGGTGAACACTCACACAGCATGCCAATTGTATTTGTTATGGAATGAGGTTAAAAGTCATACAGAAAATGCTCACCTATTACCAATACCTGAAAACCTTCAGCATGCAAACCTGTAAAGTTAAAATGTGGTGGTGGTTTACCTAAACTTATCTTTCTCTTAGGTCTAAAAAAAAAAAAAAACCCAAAATTTATGAGAATAAAGATAGTGTAGAAGTTTTCCATTAGTATAACAAATTCTTGAGATAAATCAACTCATAAAGAGAAATAAGCATATGTTGGCTCAAAGTTGTGGCAGTTTCAGTCATGAGTGGTTAGCTCCCTTGCTTTGAGCCTCAGGAAGCACATCATGATGGAGCATGTGGTGAGACAAAGCCATTTACCTCATGGCATTGAGGAAGTGAAAAAAGAAAAAGAGACAGGTGTCCCAGAATTCCTTTTGAGGGCACACCTTCAATGATCAAAACTGTCTACCTAGTTCCCACCTCTTAAAGGTTCCAATATCTCCCATTAATTTCATGAGCTAGAGGCCAAGCCTTTAACACATGGTTATTTCAAAGAACTCTTATTCGAATTATAGCAAAAGTCATTTCTAGGAGTAGAGATACCTCTTCAACCTATAACTAACTCTTATAAAATTGCAATAGAGTTATAGATTATTTTCAGGATCAGCATGATGTAGCCAGGCCATGACACTTGGTTTAAGGCATCATAATGAGAGAGATTCTGATAAACAGAAATAGAGAACATAAAGCAAAAATATTAAAAGATCCAAAGATATTACATAATACTTTAACATTTGAATAACTGGGATTTTTCTGAATCTAGAGTACTCAGGAAAGATGGAATCTGTTTTGAAGAGAGCTGAAGAACTACATGTGAAAAATTATTTAGTCATGATTTGTATGCTTCAAGAGGCAAGAAGATCCAGCACATTGAATATGGGGCACTTTTTAATTCAAGTTAGGGAATGGTTTGTTCAACTAGAACCACCTAAAAACAGAATGAGATTTCAAAGAGAAAACACTTGAAGTAATTTATGTAGAGTTTAGCATATTATTTTAAACTAGAGTATGAAAGGAAATTAAATAATCTATTAAGGACCAGGAAGAAAAGTAAGACATTTGGAACATTTTACCCTGGTGGTCCTTTTAAATTCATTTGTAATTTTAAATGAAAATTCATGAGAAGTTAAGACTAAATTTTTTATAATATATATAGATATCTGCCTGTATATCTATATCTATATATCTATATGCATATATATATATATATACTTATATATGTATATATGTGTAGCATTATTGATATAGATATATACATAGAATTTTTATTTGAATACAAGCATATCTGGAGAGTTGGAAGTTCTTTTTTAATAGTGTAAGAAGTATCTAAAATGTTAATAAGTATTTATTGCTCTTGAGAATGGAGAATTTTAGATTCCATTTTTAAAATTCCAAATAATTTGATGTCACTTGATTTCATACTTAACTGTTATAATGATTTTGCTTTTTTTTTCCCTTTGGATAAAATTGATCAAAAATAAAAGTGACATCTAGGGCAGTGTGTATAAGGACAGAAGGGTAAGAGAGAGGTGGGTTCCTTGAAGATGACAAGAGGAAGTCCTGGATTTGCTGTAGGAGGCAAGAGGCCATGAGTAAACGGATTCAGAAGGGAATGGTTTGGTCTGAACAACAAGAAACAGGGAAATGTTAAGCTCTCAAAAGCTTTCCAAAATAAAAGGGACATGGAGAATACAAGATTTCATATGTCCTAACCCTGCTATCTAACTGACAAACACACAAAAGAAATGGGCCAGATAACGCTGGTGTTTATCAGGAATGGAGCAGATACACCCTTAACCTGGTGACTTCATGGGCAGACTACAAGGCAAAGGCTTACTTGTTCTGGGAGGCGAGTTCAACATCAACACGAAGGGATAAGACCTGAACAAAGAGAGGCAGAAGTCAGTATAAGGACATGCGGTGGAAGCCTAATGGGTTTGGGCAGCAATTCCCATTTCCCAAGAGTGAAAGGGACTTTTACACTAAGCCTCAGCAAGTCACTGCTTTCTCCATGTCCCTGTGCTACCAATGGCTAGCTATGACACTGCTTTACTTAGAATCCTGCAGATCTGCAGACTCTGTAAGGCACTTTAGTTCATTCTTCTTCTTCACCCCACTTCACCCTGCCATTGGGATAAATGTTTACTTTGAAAAAACTTTTAAAAAATGATTCAGTTTATATTCATTTCTGCCATCAATTGAGGAAGCAATTTTGAAGATCTTTAATTCTTCTGTTACTCCTACTATTTAATACAAGTGTATTCACTTGAAGTAGTTCTATATTTTGTATGTTAATATTACTGAGATATAGTTCTTAAAAGGAATCTTACTCATTTCTGATTTTCATTCATAAGTAAGATTTATGAGACAAGTAGATATTCTTGACATTAAGCACTGTACTGATAATATCATTACTATTATTTTATTTAAAATATTGCTGTTTGCTAGGTTAACAGAATGGATTATAGTAATGGTAGATTCTAAACACTGTCTATTAAATGCTTATTTCTAAAGCTGAGGTATGTCAAAAGCCAATGGCAAATAATAAAAATGATGATGATGGTGATAATAATAATAATAATAATAGATAAAAAATAAAATAAAAAAACTTGGACTAACTCCATTAAAGAGAACACTTCTTTGACTATCCTCTAGCTTTCAAAGTGTGTAAACCATTTATGAAGCACTGCTCTGAGGAAATGAGAGAAAGAGAACCAGTCTAGGCATTTATTTAACTTCAATAAATCATATGCAGAGGCAAACACAGAAGAGGGGAGGGTCTAAAAAATAGTATCAAGCTACATGATAGATATACAGAGGTGCATATAGATAATGTTTAAGTCTGAAAGGTACACTATAGAAGACAGCAAGTGACGATCCATCTCCAGGTTGGAGAATAATTTTCAGATTGTTGTTGGATCTGTTTTAAAAATGCTTTATTTTAACTTGGGCAGCTGAGGCAGGAGGATCAAGTTCTGGGCCAAAAAATACAACCTAGGGAGACCCTCAAGTCACTTAGCGAGAATCTGTCTCAAAACGTAAATAGGACTGGGGATATAACTAAGTGATAAGCACTAAAGCACCCCCTGGGTTCAATCGCCAGTTTAAAAAGAAAAAAAAAAAAACTATATTGGAAGAAAGATTGAGCAACTGTTAGTGAAGATCTCACTACAAATTAATTTCCTTTTTTGATCCTTTCATTCTTATTTCACCATGCCCTTCATACAGCAACTTACAATTATTTTATATACTTAGTACTCAATATGGCAAGTATATGGCAGGTGCCTGGTCTCAATACTGAATATGTGAATGAAGTCATCTTTATGGAGGGTAGTGATGAATGTAAACAAATGCCTGGCTGCTTTGAGACTGATTGATAATCAAGCAGATTCACAATACCAGAAATTTCAAATAAATCTTCTAAGCTCCCCCAAATTCTAAGAATCTACCTATGTGATAATAAGCCACACTTTGCACAATTTGAAATAAATATTTGTATTTTTTAAACAAGGTGTTTCAAAATTTTTTTTTTAATTTTAAATGTCTGTGTTTACATTTTAAGTCCATATGCAGCATAAGTATTAATGATTGAAGATACCCACAGAGGTAGAAGAAACACATATGAATGAAATTCTCATTATTTCTTTAACATCATTTTCTTTATTTTTTCACATTAATTGTGATACGGTATTAATGATCTTAGAATTTTAAAGCATTCCTTATATTTAATATCAAGTTAAAGTAAATTACCAGACCTATCTTATTTTAAAATACAACTATGTGGTCAAATTCTAGAGTGAAATAAATTTTTAAAATGCGTTCGTAATAAAAAAAATTTGAATAAAAGACCATTTATAAGTGTTCATCTTAAACATTCTTTGACATTCATTTCTATTCATCTTGATAGCAAAAAAAAAGTTTCAAACATGAAAATGGACTGAAAAGTACAACTGCAAGTCTAACTTAAGTAATCACTTAAACTTAAGTCATGCAAGGAACGTTTATTATAATAGAAGGAATTGAAATTACATGGGAAAAAGCTATGACAATTGGCAGATTATGATTCAAGTACCTGTAAATTTTTATGACACTATAATGTTTTAAAAAACGTTAAGAGTAGAGAATCCATGTGCTACTCAGTTTAGGATAAATTAATAAAATTCTGCATATTATTATCTACCTTACTGATATTTTTGTGGTGTCTTCAGTTAAATTCAAACTACTGTAAATCAATTCAGTAATAGTTACTGAAATAAAGAGAAAGAAGATAAAACCTTGAATAAATGTACCAAGAAAAAAACATTACAGTCTTGGCATGTTTATAGTTCAACAGGACATTAAGTTAGCAATTCAGCAAAAATGAGCCTTCCAAAATATTTAAAAGTACTGATTTATTCTTTCATACAACCAGGCTAGTGATTTCTTTAAAGATCTCATTGATATGTGGACACTTTTTCTTGTTGGAGCCATGTATAGTTTATTGCACTTTAGGAAATCTAGGCACTATCTTTTTGGAGAGAGGCTGCCCATAGTTTTTCTCAGGGTTGGACATATGCTTTTGGTGGTTTTGCTGTGTGAAATAAGGCAAAGCTACTTTTCTAGAGTCTGCTGTTTATCTCTTGGGGGAAAAAAAATGCACTAAAGTTTGACTGACACTAATTTCCTGAACAAGATACCCTAGAAACTCCAGTTTATCTCATAAAATCATAACAGACAGGGTTTGTGATGTCCCCTCTGCAAGATTCTTTATTCTGTCAGTTTATAGCATTTGAAATGACGGAAAGAGATGCGTTCCTTTCATATGCCATCCAGGAGAACAGAACCTGTCACCAACAGTGTAATGTGCTGTGTATTATCACTGTGAGTGATCCGGAGGCCCAGAGACTGTCATCTTTTTAGACTGTACAAGTCAACACAAATAAAACTGAGGAGGCAAATGATAATGTCTGAGATAGAGCCAGGCTCATTCTGGCCATTACTTTTTATTCAAACCTTACAGATGACATGATGTGAAAAATGAGCCCATGTCTAGTTCAGTGCCCATTAGTGTGTGAGCACATTATCTTCCACTTTTCACATTGAATCTCTCTGTACTCACTCTGCCAGTTATAGCTCGGCAGACTGTCAGCTAGAGGGGGTTTTGACTCCTTCCTTAAAAGAGTTATTATCATAAATAGAAAATATTACTGCTTTGTTGATAAATTGCAAACAGTTTGAGCTACCCATTCAAAAAATTAGACACAGTCTTTCCCTGAAGTTTCTCAGAGATGATTCTTCTGTAGATAGAGGTGGCATCCAGCCTGCTATTCTGAACAAAAAAATAACTGTTGAGAATAATTTTTAAAAGACCTAGATAGAAATTTCGTTCAAGTAAATAAGCTGAGAATTTTAATCTCTATTGAGTGAGCATTTTGAGTGAGAGACGATTGTCCTATCATTTCCTATCCATGATAAATTCCGTAGGTTTCATTTTCATATCTCAGGCACTCTCTATCAAAAAGGATGATTTTGTGATGTAAAAGACTCAAAATGTTTATTTCCTATAGATACTTGTTGCTGAAGAAAAATATAATGCATATTTTTACAATCCTAAAAGTTGCCAGGAACCTCATATTGCTTACATAGACATAAAAGAAACATCTTTGTGCCTGGTGATGTGGAGAAGTCAATTAATTTATCACATCAGTCTTTAAGTGTCACATTATTTTGGCCAGGGGTAGCAAATTGAAATATGAAAATGCACTTTTCAACAACTCTATTGGACAGAAAATCTGACAGCCCTCAAAGCGCATCATCAAAAATAGTCTCACATGCATACATGTGTGTGTGCACTCGCGCACAAACACACATTTTGAATATAAATCCAAGTCCTAAAGAGTTTTAACACGTTCATTAACATTATTGATAGAAACAAATTCTTACTTCTCTATTTATAATTTTTAATTATCCCTAATACATTTAAAATATTCCTCACTAAACTTCCAGGGAGAATTAGGAATATTTATTTATTTTTCTTAAAAAATATAAATACAAGAGATTGCTAGGGTCCATAACTAAATTACAATGTACTTTATTAAAATCACATTAAGAGGCTGTGGTTGTAGCTCAGTGGTAGAGCACTTGCCTAGCATGTGTGAGGTACTGGGTTGAATCCTTAGTACCACATTAAAAAAATAAAGGCATTGTGTCCATCTACAACTAATTTTTTAAATTGTATTAAAAATTGCTACTACCACATATGACATGAAATACATGATAGTTGATTTTTTAAACAGTTACTGTATATTTAGTTTTGCTATTACACTATTGCTAAGTACTGACTTCATGGTTAATAATATTCCTTTTGTGGCCACAGGGAGAGCCTAAAAAAGTCTGAAGTCTTCAAAAAAGAAGCTGAATCTCCTGTTAGCAAGTTTTTACATGTTTCCTGTTACAGGAGGGTAACGGCATGTTTTATGATGAGCTTTATTTTATGTTGAA